>NC_072475.1:3100000-3442500 GCF_027574615.1 Eptesicus fuscus
CAGGGAGCTATTGACAGGAGCCTCCGTGCGGATTGCATAAAACTCCCCAAAACCCAGCTCACGGGCACGCGAAGTCGCTCTCCTTTCCAGAAACCCACTCCCGGGCAGTAAAATGCCCGCTATAAACCAGGACGGAATTTTTACAGGGCCCTGGGCGGGCGCAGTGAACTTGGAAATTCCGAGTCGAGGCCCAAGGACACCCTAAAGTGGAGGTGCACGTGTCCGCTGCCTCCGCCCCCGGCCCGCACAGGTACACCCAGGAGCCCAGAAGGCCGGAGACGAGAAGCAGGAGAGAGGCTCTAACCCAGGCTTTGGCCAACACAGTTTTAAGGCATCTGAATATTTCATCGCTCTTCCATCCCTCTGCTCACTTAGCTGCCAGCAACGGCCTGGACGGCTCCCTGGGACCAGACCGTCCATGTGAGTGAGCCCTGCTCACTGTCGGCAGCCCCTAAGGCTGGCCCTGGGGAAGCGCACCCCCGCCCGTGGCCTCGCACAGCCACCTTGCCGGTGTAGTGGGCTCTGCGCCAGGGTGACAGCCATGGCTTGTGACGGACCTCGGCAGAGTTTCAGAGATGTTTGTGTAGGTGCCATACTCTGTCTCTTCTAGGAATTCTTTAACGCTTTTACAATCTCCATTTTACACAAAATCGCGTTGTCACGGCATCCAGCAGGCGCTTCGTTGCATACAAAGCAAAACTGTTTTTCCTCCGTGTCTAAATCAAACACAACATAAACACTTGTTTCTGTGAAAATGCCAGCAAATGTTCACGCTTTTGGAATTTCCTGTAATAATAGCACCGGGAGCGCATTCCTCTGAATACAGAGGGCAGGAATCAGACCAGCCAGGAAGTATTTTTAGGTTTTCAAACTTAGTGAATTCTTTCCCGTTTTCAGCTGAAAGGATTCTTTTTCTCCCTGGTGACTAAGAAGACATCTCCATTTTACTAACGAAGTCAGTGTGTTTAAGAAAAGGAGACCCTGTGTTGGACCCAGGTCTGGTCCCTAAGGGACTCTGTGTACATAGGCGCACATGTTCCTCTTTTTGAAGCCAGGTCTCTTTTCAAGACTCACATTGTCAGCCCCCCAGGGCACTGCTCTCCACGCCGGGGGTGGGCCGTGAGGAGCCTCAGAAGGTGGCTCTTGAGTTGCCAGACTCCACCATGGACGACCTCCCACGATGGAGCTGTGAGCTCAGGGGCAGGCTCACCTGCGCCCTGTCCCTCCCTGGCCTGCTCCGCCCGGATGACAGACCTATGTTATGTACCCGGGCTGGCATGCTGTCCAGGGAGATGACAGTACAAGTGTCTGATGCTCTGAGCCTCACTGGGCTCTGGTTTGTACTTGGCTGTGCTTTGTTGTTGTTTTTTTAATATTTTATTGATTTCAGAGAGGAAGGGAGAGAGAGAGATAGAAACATCAGTGATGAGAGAGAATCATGGATCGGCTGCCTCCTGCACGCCCCACACTGGGGATCGGGTCCTCAACCCGGGCATGTGCCTTGACCAGGAACCGAACCATGACTTCCCGGTTCATAGGTCGATGCTCAACCACGGAGCCACACCGGCCGGGCTGGGCTGGGCTGTGTTATTGCAGCACACATGCGAGTCATATCTCATTCCTGGTCTCGGGGGAGATCTGATGAACAAAAAGTTGCTGAGGCACAAAACATGATGCAAATTGGGCCTCAAAGTCCTACCTTTCCAAACACCATGGAAATTATAGCATGTTTTTTAAAAGAAAAAACAAAATGAGAGGGAGAAATCTATAATGTAACTGTAGTAGGGTTCTCCATAGAAACAGAACTATTAAGGAGGGAAGAAAGGAGGAAGGGAGGCAGGGAGGCAGGCAGGCAGGGAGGGAGGAAGGAAGAGAGAGAAGGAGGGAGGGAGGCAGGGAGGGAGGAGGGAGGGGGGACTTATTATAAATAATAGGCTCATGTGATCATGGAGGCTGACAGTCCCAAGACCTTCAGGATGAGTCAGCAGGCTGCAGGCCCAGGAGGCTAATGGTATAGTTCTAGTTCAAACCCAAAAGTCAGAGACCCAGGAGAGCAGACGGCGTAGTTTCACTCCGAAGGCCAGGACGCTCGAGACCCAGGAAGAGCCAACATTTCAGTTCAAGAGCTAAGACAGGAAAAAGCCCGTGTCCCAGCTCAAGAGCCACCAGGCAGGAGAGAGTCTCTCTTCCTGGTGGGAAGGCCGGGCTCTCTGTTCTTCAACTGATCGGATGAGGCCCACCCACCTGAGGGGAACAACGTGCTTTACTTGGTCTGCCAGTCTCAGTGTCACTCTCAGCCAAAGCACAGCTAGTGACACAACTGGAACAACGTTGGACCTCATCGCTGGGAGCCCATGAACCAGTCAAACGGACATGATAGTAACCATCACAGCAACCTTGCCATGGTAACCAAATACACTTTTCCTGTTGTTTGTCTTCGTACATGTGATAACATAACTCCCTTTTTGTGTGGTGACTTTCTGTGCCCATTGGGTTTAGGAGAAATAAACATGTCTTCTGTACTTCAACAAGCAGGCCTTAGATGGGCAGAAAAATTGCACTAAAAACTCACTTCCCCCTCCAGCTAGAGCAAGCTCCAGGAACATTTATTGAATAAAACGAAGAATCAATAAAATTATAATTTTAAGAAGTCAGAGTCAATGCCAAGTTGTCCTGTAGAGAAATCTGATAGAAATCCATGCCCTTCCTTTTCTCGGTTAGGAAAAATCATATTAAAAAGCAGAATTAATTTAATGATCATCATACTGGTTGGTTTAGTGGTCAGAATTTTGACGACGAAACATGCACCCAGCTTCTATTCCTTCGAAATTGCATCTTCCAATCCTGTTAGGCCCTGGTACTCCCGGGGGTTCCCCCCACACGGGCAGCATCGGCGTCCCTGGGGGGCGGGTGTAAAATGCAGATGCTGGCCCTGACCCCAGACCTCGCAAGTCAGAACAGCTGAGTGTGGGGCCTAAGAATTTGTGTTTTAAGAAGCTCTCCGGGTGATGTTTCAGCTTGCGGAAATTTTAGAATCTTCACATTAAACAGCACTTTATCCGGTTCACACCGTCACACAGGCCACAACCAGAGAAGCGTGGTGCTGCCGTCCAGCTAAAGCCGAACTCACCAACCACGTTGGCACACGCTCCAGTTCAGCTGTGCATAGTAACGTGTTTAACTGGGCTTGTTCATTCCCTCTACATGCTGAAGAATTGCGTTCAGTTTGACAAAGTTAGTGAAACCACAGAACATTAAGATGTTGTAAAATTTAATTTTAAATGTAATATTAAAATACGTATTTGCTTTGCATGTCATTCTACCACCTTGACACAGACAGCCCTCAGAAAACATTTTAAGTTGTCATCACTTTTCTGATTGTTCATATTTTCAATCAAAAGGTAGGCACCGGTCAACACGCATGAGCACGGTGTTCTTCATGCAAATGAGGGCAGAGGACCCCTGGTTTAAAGCAGCCGGCCTACTGGCTGCGGAGCACCGGGTGATTCTGCTTCACGGCCTTAAAACGAGATTCCGGCCCGTTTCTGCCTTCATCAGCCCAGGTCCTCTTTGCAACAAGAATATTAAAAGAAGCCAGACTCTGAGATTGTGACCTTTTCCCCTGGCCTGGCTCCCAATGTCTTCTTCATGCTCACACGGCACGTGAAGCTCCCATCAACACGGTCACCCTGCATGTCGGCCCCTCTTGCAGGTGGCCTCCCCCAAGACCAGCCTCGCTCGCCAAACCCTGCTCTCCAGAACGTTCTCCTCTTTCCAAGCAAAACATGTTCTAGACCCTCCCCTGTTCTCAAGACTTGATGCCAACTACCTACCTATTCAAAAGCCGTCTGATGCCCTTCCCTTTGGGTTAATAATGATGACGATGAACAATAACTTGGCACTGTGTCGGGTTATGCTTTGGTACAAAGAGGGATTTGGCGCTCTAATATCAGAGTCCAAGGCCTAGCTATGATTATGTAACCTAAGAGAAGTTGTGTCCTCAAAGAACCCATAATTTAATAAGGTAGATTAGATTATTAAACAAAAATACAAGTAGGCCAGCAAACACCGGAGAAAGGTAGGACATGCCGGGAGATCAAGAACGGGATCGCTCACATCCAGTTGGATAGGTTCTCAGAGGAAGTCACCCTGGTCCACAGTAAATTCACCCATCTCCGAGGTCCCACTCTAAACAGAAGAGATGTGGAATCTAAAGAATAATGTACACGAACCAACAAAAGAGAAACAGACACATGGACACAGAGAACAGACTGATGGTTGCCAGAAGGGAGGGGGCTCTGGGATTGAGACGTACAGATGGGTAGTTACAAAATAGTCCTGGGATAGAAAGCACAGCGCGGGGAACACAGCCCACCATCTTCTAATAGCTGTGTGTGGCCCCAGGGGGGCGCTGGAAATACCAGGGGAAACCCTGTGTAAAGGATATGATTGTCTAACCGCTATGCTGTACACCTGACACTAATACAGCATAGCATTGAATATAAACTGCAATTGAAAGAAATACCTTTAAATCAACAGCATAGCTGTACCCCAAACTGCTCCATCTGCGAATGAGAGAGCGCCCACGCGGACTCATGTCATGTTGGCTTTCTCTGGTTCTGAGCAGAGTGGGGCTCCTCCTACTGCAGTCACTGCAAAATACCTGGGAGGGTGTGTGCTCCGGTGGGCGTGTGCAGGGTCATGTCCAATCCTTGCCTCAAACTAACAGATCGCTTTCCTATCCATCGGTAATCAGGACAGGTTGAGTATTTCTTGCCGACCAAGTTGCATGATGGAAGATTTGGCTGCAAACAGACCCTGCCCTCCAGGAGTTTAGAGTCCAGACGGCCATGGAGACGTTAAGTAATGACTAGTGTCGACTGAAATACAGTTGCAAATTTAAGACTGAAGTCTACACAGCTGCTGTATAAGTGGCTCCCCTTTGAGTCCACAGTCCCAGGATCTCCTGCTGCAATGGAGAGGGCTATGACTCCTCCTCACATTGAGCGGTGTTGCCGACCGCCTCATCATGGCATCCCCACTGCCCCCTAGAACTGCTCCACTGCAGGGTTCTAAATGTGCAGTGAGCACGCGGTCACCAGGGGCTAACGTGCAGACACCTGGATCACTTAGGGGCTCTGACTCAGCTGGGAGAGGTTGTGCCATATTTGAGAAGCCCACCTGAGGGGTTCAAACACCGAGATTATGGGAACTGCCCTGGAAACCCTAAACCTAGAAGCAAATAAACTACAAACTCCAACTTTCCTTATCCAGACAAATTAATGACGTAACTCTGTGAATACACCAAACACATCGACTTATAGACCTTAAATGGGTGAATTGTATGATAGGGAGATTATATCTTAACAAAGAAATTATTTTTAAAAATAAAAAAGAACATGATTTAACTGATATGCTTACAGTCACATCAGAATGTCTCAAATGTATGCACAAATATTCACACACTATACCTTCTCCTGCCTCCAAAAGAAAGAGGTGAACTATTCCGAAAAAAAAGAAGAAGAAGAAGAAAGTTCATAATCCTTAGATTTGAACTCTTTAAAAAGAGCTGTTTTAGAATTTAACCTCAATACATGCTCCAGGTTAACAAAAAAGTGTATTTATTTATCATTCAGGTTTTTTTAAGAATCATTGGCATCATTTGGGCAGCATGAAAAATACCTACAGGTAAGAAATATGCTAAACCAAAAGCTAAGTCCTGCCAACAATTCACGACAGAAGTAAAATCAGCTTCAACATCTGAGAAAACCACAGATAAAACGGAGGATTTTTATTGGGACCTTCAGATCAGCTCTTTGGTTTTCTCCTGCCATTTTTAAATGGAGACAACTTGAAAAAAATAACTTTTTTTTTCACTAAATCTTTTTCCTTTTTTTCACATGATATTGATTCAAAACCAATGTCCTCAATAATCACAAGTGAAAGAAAACAAAACTCCAAAGCCATAACCATCTCCGATTAAGAACCCCAGTTTATGAATAAAGATCAACAAATGACTTTAGAAAAAGACCTCGAACTTTGAGGCAAGCCCAGGATGATATGAAATGAGAAGGGCAGGAAGGAAGAGTAGAAATAGAAAAGGTGTGTTCTCCAAAATTCCACTGAGGTGTGTGTGTGTGTGTTAATTTAGAAAAGGGAAACTTCATGTAAAAGCTTTGCAAAGAAATGAATAGTGTGGCCAGCATTGAAAGACTTGAAGATAGATGATAGGTAGGTAGATGGTAGATAGATGATAGATAGATAGATCGATAGATAGATAGTTAGATGATAGATAGATGATAGATAGATAGATAGATAGATAGATAATAGATAGATAGATAGATAGATAGATAGATAGATAGATAGATATAGTTAGATGATAGATAGATAGATAGATAGATAGATAGATAGATAGATAGTTAGATAGATAGATAGATAGATAATAGATAGATGATAGATAGATAGATAGATAGATAGATAGATAGATAGATAGATGATAGTTAGATGATAGATAGATAGATAGATAGATAGATAGATAATAGATAGATGATAGATAGATAGATAGATAGATAGATGATAGATAGATGATAGTTAGATATAGATAGATGATAGATAATAGATAGATAGATAGATAGATAGATAATAAATAGAACAAGAATTAAATCATTTCTTCCCCCACTGAACTGTTACTGTACAGCTGCCCGGAGGCCTGACGCAGGGACTGTGTTAGGGATACAGGTTTAATAAAAGGGGGCCATATCTTTAAGGCACTCGCCCCCTAGCCTGCAAAGCAACAGACATCTATCTCTACAACTAGACATGACATAGCAAGACATGTGCTACACCAATCCTCTGAAGCAGTGATTCATGAACGTGAGGAGGGCGTGACGAATTCCTCCTGGGGACAGTGGTCAGGACGGCCTCACAGAGGAGGGGGTGCTTGCAAACTCTGGGTCCTCTGCTTGACTCCCATCAGACACTCTGCCCAGGTGAGCCCTTCGTGGACGCACGTTGGGCTACCACCCATCAGCTCATGACTCCCAAACTTCTTCTTGAGACCAAAACCTCCTGCTGGGTTTACAACCACCGCCCAATGCTGGACCACTTGCCTGCCTCCGAGGGGCCGTGCGAAGCTCGAGGGCAAGACTCGTTTTGCTCATCTGTGTACCTCTCGTGCCTCGCACAAAGCTCATCACGTAAGAACGCAGCTGTTTGTGGGTTATCTTAACCCACTAAATGCCATTCACCGAGCATCCCACATGTTGCCAGTCACAAAGGAAGAGTGGAAAACATATGACCACCTGACAAACTTCGTTCCTCAAAAACAAGCTGCCGATAACAAAAACCTGCCTTCTAAAGTTATACGGCTGTCATACGAGCAACTGGTAGAATATAGAAAATCGGGGTCAACCAGTTGTTGTTTTTCTACATTGTACCAAGTACCTGATTGGATAGTTGTTTAAACTATTATACATGTGATCTGGTACTTTGGGGGCGGCTGAGTCAATGAAACGGTTGTTTACGTATCGTGTGGATTTCATCTCTGTGCAGCACTGGCAGATCCCCAGGTCACCGCAAGCCATCTTCTCAAGTGCTTTGTTGAGCATCTACTTCATGCTCGACGTAGACGCTGTGCCGATGTTCCTCCCAGTATAGCCCATGGAACACCTCCATCTAAGTCCCGGGGGGTCTGCTGCACTTTCAGATTCTTACACCCACCCAAGGTGTGCTCACCCCCAGAACCTCTAGGGCATGGCCTGGGTTTCTGCATTTGAAGAAGATCCACCCTATAGATACTGATTCAAACAGAAGTATGAGCGTCACGGGTCTACACTTTGAAGAGTCCCACAGAAGGTGTAAGGCAGTGGTTCTCAACCTTTCTAATGCCGCGACCCTTTAATACAGTTCCTCAGGTTGTGGTGACCCCCAACCATAACATTATTTTCGTTGCTACTTCATAACTGTAATGTTGCTACTGTTAATGAATCGTAATGTAAATATCTGTGTTTTCCGATGGTCTTAGGCGACCCTGCTAGCAGTTGGCGACCCACAGGTTGAGAACCGCTGCTGTAGAGCCTAAGACCATCGGAAAACACAGATATTTACATTTCGATTCATAACAGTAGCAACATTACAGTTATGAAGTAGCAACGAAAATAATGTTATGGTTGGGTCGCGGCATTAGGAAGGTTGAGAACCACTGGTGTAAGGGAAGGATGGGGGTGGAAGAACGAGGAAGTGGGGAGGTCAAGTGGGAAGAGAGGGTGGTTAGGACACAGGGACAGCTGCTGTGACAAGGGGACCCAGTACAGTGGTGGTTTACACAAAAAGAGTTTGTTCCTATTTCACACAATGGTCAGGGCACACACATCCGGGACTGGTAAGGAGCCATTAAGGAGTCAGGGACCCAGATTGGTCGACCCTGATGACCTTCCATCCTCAGCATCTTTCTCTCATCTCCACCGTCTAAGATGCTTCGTTACCTCCTCCTCGTTTAAACCAGAGAAGCAGAGGGGCGGGTGCTTCCTGCTGAAGGCGCACCCCTCACTCCTGTTCATGCTCTAGAGCTGACCCGTGCATCTTCAGCCAACTACAGGGGAGACTGAGCCGTGTAGTGGGGCTAGGAAGAGGTCCGTGCACCCCACTAAAAATTGGGGTTCTATAAAAATTGAAAAGGGGAGAAATAAATCCTGGTGATCAACTTATAGTCTTTGTCATCTGGGAGAAAGAGGAAAGCAGGAGAGGGGAAGAGCTGGGGGGAGGGAGGGAGGGAGGGAGGGAGAGAATGAAAAAAATATCAAATCAGCTGTCAATTCTTCAAAACAGCCTCCACCCCCAATCCCCACCCCAATACTCCTGCTTCCAGCCCGGGGTTCCTGATTTTCCAAGCTCCTTTAATCAGGCTGCTGAATTCGCTCTCGCTCATACCCGTCCGGCCTTGGCCTTGGACGGTGACACTGATTGGGAAGTAATCCGCCGCCAGTGTTTCCAGTGCCGCGGGCATAATGGGCTGCAGGCTCGGCTGTGAGCAAGTTCTCTGCTTCGCATTAGCGGCCCTGGGCCCGGGGACGGGTTTACGCAGCACAGCGTCCTCGTGTGCGGCTGGGGGGGCGCAGCTGGGTCAGCCGGCCACGGCACCCTTTCTGTACCGTCCGGGCCGCTGGGACTGGGCAAGGCCGGGGCCCTCGGTGAATTGAATTTCCACGTGAACGATCATCAGGAAACTGCCCTTGGTTTGTAGTCCGGCTGCCGGAGAAAGGCTAAACCATGAAGGGACAGGCGGCCTTCCTGCTGTCCCTACCCTCGGGCCACCTTCCGTGGACGAAGGACCGCCGTGGCCTGGAGCCCGGAGTGCGGACCTGTGAAGAGCCGCCCCCTCAGCCTCTCCTGGGCCTCGGACGAACCGCGTGACGTTCCGCCCACGGAGCAGACGGCAGGTCGGCGCTTGTTGCTTTTGGCCGCCAGCCACCGTGTGATTTACGGAGCAAACAACCCTCGGAGTCCGTTACAGAGTTAGAGGGAATTTCTAAGCATGAAAATATGCAACATTTCAAAGGCAATGCCATAAAAAGAGGCATCAGACCCATAGATCACTGTCTCCATTCAACTGTAATCTCTAAAAATAACCGCGGCTTGCATTTCTCAGGAGGAGGGAGAAACCTTAGAAGTTACAGTCACGTTCTTAGGAGTCCGAACGTAACCTAACCACTCCGACACTGAACTTGAGTGCAGCCGAGTTAGAATTACATCCCCCAAGGACATCTCAGGGCAGAGTCAGGCTCACAAAGCACAGTAACAGATAACGTGGTGCGTTCCAGAGCACAGGCCCAAGCCCCGGCAGCCGCGGCCGTGTCCGAGTTCCCATCGCTCCCCCTCCTCCCAGGGGCCGGGCCCCGTAGGCAGGCTGCGTGCGCTCAGACAGTGCCGGGAGCCTGGTTCCGAGGGAGTAACAGTCCCTCGTCTGACCATTTGCTGAGCGCTCACACTTTCTGCTCCTCCCGTTCTCCTTGCACACCATGCAAATTGTGACAAGAGATTTTAAAAAACGGATATGCTAAAAAAGAAAAAAAAGAAGATGACAAAAAAATAAGATACAAAATGTCTTCTATAATGAACTTAACCTTTTGCACTCGGATGTCGAGTGTGACTCGACACGGTTAGCATCGGTAGCAGCTCGTATGTCGAATTGTATTGAATGTATCAATAATTTGAAATATAAAAAAATCCAAATAATAAGTTTGTATGAAAAGAAACTCCAGTTTTTTATTCTACTGCCGCGCTTTGTAAAATCTGGGGTATTTAAAAAATTAAATCCCGAGTAGAATAAAGGAATCGAGAAAAAAGCAAGCGAGTGCAAAGGGTTAATATTTTTTTAAATGCCTGGTATGAAAACACCAGTGGAAGATTTTAAATACGAAGATAGCCCCAGACACTGGTTTTCAGATGGTGATGCACGTGCCCCGTCCCTGGCCCTGAGACCGCTGGCCGTGGCCACTGAGGACGCCGAGGGCCCCGCCCCGGGGACGCGGGCTGGGGGCCAGTCCAGCCGTCCCCGGGGGCGCCTGCAGGACCCGCTCTGGTCGCCAGAATGGCCGCCCAGGCGGGACGCCGAGCTGTCATTTCAGAGGGAGCCCTGCGTTTCCTGTTCCCCTGCTGGCTCTTGTCAGGTTTCACTTTGACGCCCGCTTTTCAGAGTCCCCGGAGGCTGCGGCGCGGACACCCGGGGCCGGTCTGCACATTCCTGGTTGCCGTGCCCGCTGCCACGTGGTAATGGGAACAGGAGACTAAGAGCCAAGACGGAAATGGGAAATGCCAGGTGCACACGGGAGTCCTCATGCGCCTGGACGGCCCGGGTGCCGGGACCTGTGGCCGATTCCAGAGCGCCCACCGAGTGGCCGCCACGTGGCCTGGGCCGTGGAGCCAGGCGGGTGGACGGTGATGACACATCAAGGGCTTTACATGCGTCAGCCCTTCGCGGGGTGAGGTAGCACATCTTGCTGAAACGGAAAACGAGAACACCCATAGCAACAGCCTCCAGCTGCGGCTCAGGTCCCGGGACGGCGGGGGCAGGGAGCTCGCGGGGCCGCCAGGGGGGACTGGCCCAGGGTGGCTGGCTGGCGGCGATTTCTGCCCGCTCTCTCCTCCCTGCTCTTCCTCAGAGCCCTGGGAGCTCACTGAGCGATGCCCAGGCCGCTGCCCCGGCAGGAGAGGGAAAGGCACTCCCACCAGATGGCTTCTAGAAACGCTTCATGCCGATGTCAACATTTCAGTCAGAAACCTGCCTGCTGCTCCGATCTGAACAGAAAAAAAAGGAACCGTTTCTTCAAAGATGCCTGTCTGCTCATGCCCTGTGCATTTCCTGTCCCGGACAAAAATCCCCATTCTTCTCATGAAGCCAATTCGTTATGAAGCTGGAAAGTCAAGCAGACATTGTGTTTTAATGACTTTCTCTCCAGAGAGAGAGAGTGAGAGAGAGAGAGAGAGAGAGAGATCTTAGGGAAGGAAAGGTAAAGCCCACAGACAGACTTACTCTCAGCTGTCGGATCAGAAGAGCAGGCCTGTGATGGGCGCTGTGCTCTCGCTCATTGCCCGGCACACAATAGCTGCTTAGTAAACTTTCCCCTGCATGTTACATGACTCTGTCCAGTGAGTAACCGACAGTTTTTCAGCCGCTCCTTATACTCAAGGCTCTACCAAGGACCTTTATAAAGGCAGAAGACCGTGATTTTCACTCTAGAACTTCCCGGTGCCACTTTCCTCTTCCTAAACAGTAGCTTTCACTTGCATACCCCGAAGTGAGCGTTCTCTTGAACCCAACGGTTCTGCTGAGTCATGGATCCCACGGGCTAGGAGG
The DNA here is from genome assembly GCF_027574615.1 of Eptesicus fuscus. NCBI lineage: Eukaryota > Metazoa > Chordata > Mammalia > Chiroptera > Vespertilionidae > Eptesicus > Eptesicus fuscus. The sequence goes on from NC_072475.1 coordinate 3,111,855, forward strand.
TCAGACAGACACGTCCAACCACATCGCTCGGCCACTTGCTCACTGCGGTTCGGCAAGTTGCTCCATTTCGCTGAGCCTCACTTGCCCCACGTGTAAAGCTTTGTAATACTGACGTCACAAGACTCTCCATGGCTTAAGTGAAGTGATACGTATAAAACAGCAAGGCACCTGATACTCCATAAATAGACTGTTTATGGTAACTTCTTAATTAGTAATAGTGTCATTGCCATTATTATCTAAATGAGACTTCAGAATGATCCTATAACATGCCTTGTAAGTTAAAAACTGTTGTATATCAAAGAAGTTTTCTTGCTCAGAGACCGTATCAGCCGGTGTTTTATATGGCACATCATAGAAAAGAACCCTTAGTGTTCTTAATGTCCAAGAATAAATAAATGATAAGTTATGTAATTTCTCTAGAGCTTTCTTAAATAGTATATGGGTATATATATTCAAAGTCAACAGCCTACCAGTGACCACAAAATAAAATAAAAATAAAGAGAGAAAGTAGTGTACACCCACACACATCCTCACTGCGGGAAACATGGAACTGAACACTCCCCTGGGGAAGTGGGGAGACGAGGTCGGATGCTCTTCTAGAAGTTTCTATGCCTGCGTATCCACTTTTCTCCTCGTGGTAGGGTGAAAGGGATGCCTACCAGTTGAGGAGGCTCCACAAAGACTCCTTCACCTCGGGCACCGTGGGTTTCCCTTTCAAAGAGCTGGAGCAGAGACCCACGGCAAACACAGGGGGGAACTGTGTCCGTGAAGAGCATGTGGGAAGCGTGTCTCTAAATGCGAGGGCGGGAACAACTTGAAGAGGAAAGCACGGTGGGGTGCTTCGGGCCAGTGCTCTCCATTCACAGCCAGGCTACAAGGGTTCAGGTTAGTCCAAAACCGGTGAAGACCGGCCCCCGGCCCAGGTTTGGAAAGTCGCCGGGGAAATGGCCGGCCAGCCCGTTTCGCGCTCCCTCTGCGCCGAGGCCCCCGGAGCCACAGCCAACCCGTCTCCCTGTGCCCGGCCCCTCTGGCTCGTGTGCCTGATGTCACCCCCTCTGCCCCAGCTCCCTGAACAGACATTTCCTTCTGGCTGTTTCATGAAGACCTTAAACAAACGTAAGCAAAGCCTATGGTAAGCCTATATTTACCCACATTTTAAATTAAATTAAGTCCTAATCACTTGTAACTTAGAAACCAGTCCATTAATTTACTTGTTGATTAAATATTGGTCAACTGGATTGAGCCCTTCTTGCTAATTTGACGGTGTTGAGACGTGTTCATAACCGTACCTGTCCTTTGTCTCACTGTCATCTTCCCCCAATCACCCCATGACCAGGAGGGGCAGCAGTAACCCTCCTGCTGTCAAAGTTCCCCCGTTTGGGCTCATCTTTGACTCTTCCTCACCCGCAGGGGAGGGGGCGTGCAGGTGCGGGTGGGGGGAGGTCTACCTCCTCTGCAGCCGCCAAGCTCCGAAAGGCTGGGGTGGGGAACCCCGGGGTGCAGGTCCTGAGTGCTCCCTGCAGGAGGCCCTTCCAGTGGGTCCGGGAGGAGAGAGGGCCAAGATGGAAGCCACGGACCAGCCCCCTGACCACACACACCTGCACCCCACCCTCCACGGGCGTCAGGATGGATTCATTCCTACTTTCAACTCAGAAATTTTAATTGAGCAACTACACCGGCCAAGCGCCGCTTTGCTTCCGACGACGCAGACAGCGTGGGAAACGGGACGCGTGTGCCCGACCTCAAGGGGCTGGCGGTGCAGGGGTCCAGCGCTTGGGAGTGAGACAGGGAGTCTGAGGAGCAAGCCTCCGGGGGATGCACCCCATGGCCTCCCGTCTTCCTAAAAGCTCTCAACTGCCCCCGGTCTGATTCCAAAGCCAAACGTCATTCCTTCCGTGCAAAACGGCACGGCCGGTCCGACCACCAATTACCAGGAGGCTTTCCTGACTCTCGGGGTGCGTCGTCGGCCAAAGAAAGCAGGCTGCTCCGAAAGGACATGGCCAAACATGTGGAGTAATTTTAATCAATTCTTTCAGCCAGTTTTAAAGGTATTCACCACAGAGCCGCTCCGTCTTGCTGAAACAGTGCTTCCAACACAGAGCGCGCTTTGTTCCCGAGCCTCCGGGAGACCCGGGAGCACCCAGACACTGGGCCTGTTTTGTAAGTTCAAGTGAAAAAATACGACACCGAACCTCCTGTGATACCTCCTCAGAAGCGAGCTTCATCGGCAAGGTAATAACTCCCAGTGGCTGCACAAAGAGACCACAGTCTTCAGAAAAACCACATAACAGAGGGCGAATGCTGGGAGCAGCCCACATAATTACTCATGATAGATAACTGTATTAAAAATTAAATATAAATTATTGTGGGCATTATAGTTTTGGCACAAGATGAAAAAAAGTGCTTTGTGTTACTTAAAAGTTTCAATAGCTGCCTTAAATGTGGCTCCGTCGAAAGCCAGCCTGCCCTGAATACACATGGAGCGTGTACATGTGAAGTATTGCTTTCAATACAATTGCAGGGGGGGAAAAAAAATCCCTTGAATTTTCTGAAGGTTGCTATATGGCATTGATCTTCTCATAAAGTACTAAAAACGAATACCAAGAGGTGAATTTTAAACAGGGCCTTAAGGAAGATTAGTATATGAAACTCCACAAAACACAGAAATCAATTCCAGATGAGTTTTTCCTCTAAACATGAGGAGGGGAAAGGAAATCTTTCTGAAAAGATACGAGAGCGTCTTCATGACCCTGGAGTAGGTAGAGTCCTTAAGTAACACAAAAAGCACTAACCTTAAAATAGAAAAAGATGAATTCGATCACATTAAAATTATGAATTTCTCATCACCACGTTGAAGAGAGTGAAAAGGCAAATGACAGGGTGGACAAGATGCTTGCGATACAAACACCCGCAAAGAACTGATTCTCAATAAGAAAAAGGAAGCCCGGTTGGCGTGACTCACCCGCAGGGGAGGGGGTTGAGTGTCGACCTAGGAACCAGGAGGTCACGGTTCGATTCCCAGTCAGGGCACAGGCCCGGGTTTCGGGCTCAATCCCCAGTGTGGGGTGTGCAGGAGGCAGCCGATCCATGGTTCTCTCTCACCATTGATGTTTCTATCTCTCTCTCCCTCTCCCTTCCTCTCTGACATCAATAAAAATATATTTATTTTTAAAAAGAAGAAAAGGGAAGACAACACAATAAAAAAAGAAATGAGGAGAAAGCCCTGGCCGTGCAGCTCATCCACATAACAGATGCCGAGGTTGTAGCCCCATCTCTCCTCCCTCCCTCCCTCTTTCTCTCTCTCTAAAAAATTCTGTTAAAAGTACACATCTCCCTTTTTTAAAAAAGAGCAATGAACTTTGATAGACACTTCACACAGAAGACCATGGCTGCGTGTACGAGAGGCGGCTGATACCACAGAGCCCTGGTCTCTCGTTCGCGGCCGGCGGGACGGTGAACGGGCACAAATACTTGGGAAGCTGCTTGGCAGGGGTATCTGCTAAGCAGACATTTCCAAAGCGCGGTCCCTGGACCAGCAGCAGCCGCATCACCTGGAACTTGCCAGAGGGCAGATTCTTGGGCCGCACCCAGCCGTGCTGAACCAGAGACTCTCCAGGTGTGGCCAGGGGCCTGAGGCTTAACGAGCCCTCGCGTGGTTCTGATTCCGGTGGAAACTGGAGAGCCACCGGCTAACAGTGACCATACGCACGCCCTGCGGCCAGACTGCCTCCGGACACCGCTGACAGCCATGTGGACGCGTGGCCACGGAGCAGCATTGCAGGGTGCCCACAGCAGCGCCGCTTTGAGCGGCCAAGCGCTGGGAACCAGCTGCTGCCGTCGTCCATACAGCAGACAAGCCCCCCGGATGGAGCCGCTCAGACACCCGCGCAGCGAGAGGCCCTCACGTCTGTAATGCTGAGCAAAAGAAGCCAACACGAAGCAATGCGCTCTGGGTAACTCCATGTGGGGACAGGACAGAGACAAAGCACACAAACCCGCTGTGAAAGTCAGGGTGGTGGTGATGCGTGGGAGAGGCCGTGGGGAAACGGAACAGCGGCTCCAGGAGGGTTTGTGGGTGTGATTAAGGTTCTATGTCTTGATCTAGAGTTGGTTACACTGGTGGTCATTTTAGGAAAATCCACTGATCTTCATGGTAGACTTGTAATATGGGTGCTTGTCTATGCCTATACTCCACTTCAATAAAAAGTTTTTTGGTTGTTTTCTTAAATATATTTTTATAGATTTCAGAGAGAAAGGGAGAGGGAGAGAGAGAGAACCATTAATGATGAGAGAGAATCATGGATCGGCTGCCTCTTGCTTGCCCCACACTGGGGATCGAGCCCATAACCAAGGCATGTGCCCTAACCAGGAATTGAACCATGACCTCCAGGTTCATGGGTCGACACTCAACCACTGAGCCGCTCCAGCCAAGCCAATGAAAAGTTTTGGGTTTTTTTTTAAATATTGATTAAAATAATTACTTTCAAGTAGCGTAGTTGAAAATTACTTTAGGTAAAAACGATGTGTTAACGATGCTTAGGACGTTGAACCATGAGGAACAGGAGAATGATGTGCCGCTCGGGGAACCCTGTAGACATGGCGGCAGAAGTGGGGGCGGGAGCGTGTGAGGTCACCCACCACAGAGAGCCCCCAGTGCCTCATCTAGCTCTGAAACTGCCCCTGGGGTGCGACGGGGCGGTGGAAACCCACCCGTGGGCGCAGCTCCTTGTTAACCCAAATTATTATTGTTCCTAATAATGCAAGCACTACCTCTCTATGTCCCTCAGCTCCGCTGACATCTGCAGGGGTTGCAATCGCATTAACCTGCTCGTGGGTCAGGTTAGGCAGCCCTCGGAGGAGCAAAGACATTCACGGTCAGACGCATTAACGAGCTGGTGCTTGCTTCTGATTGACGTGTGCTCGTTTCTCTGCCAGCGGACAGGGGCTAAAGGATGTTGATGAAGAGTGCCGTTCCCGTCACCAGCCGAGCCTGGGACTCCCTTTGGAGTGGGTTCCATCCGGTGTTCACCACCAAGGAGGTTGACCCTGGCCAGCACGTCACTCAGGGACCTCAATATGAGCAATACACCTATATTATTTTCCCTTTAAAAAAAAAGTATCCTCTATTCTGGTTTTTATTCTTTGACATGATAACTAGCTTTCATGGTTAGGAACTCAAAAAGCACCAAGAATTTTATGTAAAAACTAGAGGCCCGGTGCATGAAATTCGTGCATGGGGGGAGTGTCTCTCAGCCCAGCCTGCACCCTCTCCAATCTGGGATCCCTCTCACAATCCAGGACTGCTGGCTCCCAACTGCTTGCCTGCCTGCCTGACTGACTGCACCTAACCGCTTCTGCCTGCCAGCCTGATCACCCCCTAACTACTCCCCTGCCAGCCTGATCGATGCCTAACTGCCCTCCCCTGCAGGCCTGGTCCCCTCCAACTGTCCTCCCCTGCAGGCCTGGTTGCCCCCAACTGTCCTCCCCTGCAGGCTTGATCGCCCCCAACTGCCCTCCTCTGCTGGCCTGATCACCCACAACTGCCCTCCCCTGCTGGCCATCTTGTGGCAGCCAACTTATGACCACATGGGGGCAGCCATCTTTGACTACATGGGGGTGGCCATCTTGTGTGTTGGAGTGATGGTCAATTTGCATATTACTCTTTTATTAGATAGGATGTCTGCATCCTCATCCCATCCCGTCATTCTGTACCCATCTCTGCAGGTAACCAAGGTTACCAATTTTCTCTGCAACCTCCAGAGGTTGGATACTTACTGGGAAAACGCTGTGGCCATGTCTAACCGGTCCCTCTCATCCTTCTCTCCTCTCCATGCCAATGAAGGCGTTTCACACTGTCGTGCAGTTAACATCTCCGTCCCCCACAGTTAGCAGGGACTTGCTCCTCCTCTTGATCGCCGCACAGCCATCCGCTGTGGGAGTGACGGATGCACCATGATGTAAACGCTCCCACATGACAGACATGTGTGTCCACTAACCTTCTCATGGCAGAGAGTGCAATCATGGAGAAGGGTCTACATACGTGTCTGTAAACATGTGAGCGTATCTGAGCATAAAGGCCTGCCTTTATCTCAATTCCTTGTTAAACTCTTCCATTTAAAAAAAAAGCCAGACCTACAGAAAAATCGCAAGACTATTACATTGAACTACTAATAAAATAATATTCTCTATAAATTTCCGTAGCATTGCAACCCACTGGACCATCTTATATGGAGAGAGACATCTTTCCAATGAATCCTAAGGAAGCAAGATAACCTGGGCATTTGAAGGCAATTTTTTAATTGAAATAAAATAAATGCTTAAGAGGCAGTCCAGAGGAGGGCAAGAAAAGCAGGATGGGGTGTAAGGATCCCAGCACAGGCCACCTCACAGGGCCGTCCCTGCGGGAATGTGGTCTCTCAGCTAACACACCAGGACGGGGCACAGCGTTCCCTACAACGGGCCAGACGGCGCATAGTTCAGACTTTACGGTCACAGCCATGCTAGTCAGCTTCACCACGGTCGCATGAAAGCCACCCGGAGCACCACCGAAATAAACGAGAGGCTGCTCCACCATCACTTACAAAATTACCTACAACAGGCCTTCACGTGCCAACCTCTGCCCTCAAAGGTGATATGAAAATTGCTGTTTTGCCCGGCCGGCGTGGCTCAGTGGTTGAGCATCACCTTATGAACCAGGAGGCCCCAGTTCGATTCCTGGTCAGGGCACATGCTCCGGTTTCAGGCTTAATCCCCAGTGAGGGCGTGCAGGAGGCAGCTGATCGATGATTCTCTCTCATCATTGATGTTTCTCTCTCTCTCTCTCTCTCTCTCTCCTCATCTCTGAAATCAATACAAATATCTTTTGAAAGAAAATTGCTGCTTTTCAAGAAGGTCGACCTCTAGGCTCTTCAAATGTTAAAAACATGTCCAGCTCTTCAACTCCAAGGGAAGCGCTCCCTGCGGGCCTCTGACCTCCGATAACAAGGCTGTCGTTCTCTGCGTTACACTGATTCCACCGCTGCCCGAAAAGAATCTCGGGTTTGCACTGAAAGAAGTGTCCCCGTGAGAGGCTGGCGCTGCCCCTGGAGTCCTGCATGTCCCCACACGGGTGAGCGGACAAGGAGCCACCTGCAGGCAGGCCCCACGCGGCCTCTAGGCCTGGGTGCACAGTGTGCTGGCATGAAAACACACTCTCCCACGCAAGAGAGAAAATGTTACTTTGACATGTGGACTGTCACACAGCAGAGAGCATGGCCGCAACTGCCCACGCGATGTAGTCCCCGTGATCAACACAGAAAATGTCCTCCGACCAGTTCCATCCATGAACCCTGCGGCTGACTTCCTGGAAGCCGTGTGATTTTCCCCTGGAGTCGGGCTCCATGTCACTGGGCTACTCTTTGCCTGGAGGTCAGGGCCTCGGGCAGACTATTCCTCCTGACTAAAAACAAGCTCTGCTTTTGGTGCTCTAGAAACGTGTGACAATAACAAGTAATTCAATCCCTGTCTCTCTTGCTTCAACCCAACCAAAAATCTATAATAATAAAAGCATAATATGCTAATTAGACCAGACGTCCTTCCAGATGAAGCCATGGCAGTGAGGAAAGCCCGGGTCCCGGGAAGCTGGTGCCGGCAGGTGGGGGAAGGAAGGCCTACTCTTGCACGAATTTTGTGCACCTGGCCTCTAGTAAGAGAATAAAATGAAGTAGAGGGTGGAGAGACTTTCCTATTGAAAGAAGATCAATCAAGACAACGCCTTTCACAGCCTTCTGAGACCGTCCCTGAGAGCAAGAACATACGTCTGGTATGTTACAGATCAGAGACACTCTAGCGATGAATTAAACCCAGAGAACCAATTTATAGTAACTATACCTCCAATGATTTTTTATGCTTTCATCTCAGAAAACTTCTTTTAATTGACATCTGTTATTGGTTTGATATCCATGTCAACTAAAAGCGGCATATTATGGCCATTAGGCAACCAGATAGGAATAAAAAAACACAAATATATACGTCTGACATCGAACACACAAAGTTGATCATTATGATAATAAGTATATCTGTTGAGAGACTAACAAGTAACCAATGGTTTATTGATAGGATCCTCTAATCCCCCTGCCTACACCTAGATAAACATTCAGAAACCCAAATAAAAAGATAATACACTAAGAATAAATACGAGGAAGCAGAGTGTCCCCTTGATACATAATACCAGGACATTCTATCAGCCCTACCCCTGCCCCTCCGAGGTCAATGGAACCCCATTGCCCACCTGCGTGGGCTGAGAGGAGCGAGTCGGGGCGCCCCGGGAAAGCACTTGGACAGCAGCCAGGCGCTCTGCGCCGTGGGTCATCGTTATTGAAAAGGCCGGCGGAGTGAAACCCACTCGTTTGAAAATCTCTCTCCCCAAAATGGCCCCATATTGTCTGCATAATCTAAAAGATGAATTTATCACATTTCAAATTGTGCTGTGGGTTAAAACAATATATACACAACCAGATCCCATGGTGGACTACTCATACGTTTTTTAAATATATTTTTATTGATTTCAGAGAGGAAGAGAGAGGGAAAGAGAAATAGAAACATCAATGATGAGAGAGAATCATTGATCGGCTACCTTCTGCACACCCGCTACTGGGGATTGAGCCCGCAACCCAGGCATGTGCTCTCGACCAGAATCGAACCTGGTACCCTTCAGTCTGCAGGCCGACGCTCTATCTGCTGAGCCAAACCAGCTAGGGCCTCACATATTTTTTTTTTTCATCTGGAATGGGGCTTTGTTTTACTATTGAACATAAAGAATGCATTATCCCTCAGTCCACCTGTTAACTCTTAGGTAGCTAGATTTTTCTTTTAATTTTTGTCTATTGAACCCTTTTCCCACACAGCCAGCTGATGGGAAGGGAAGGTACGTGAGGTGGGAGGAGCTGCAAGTCAATTGACGTGGAAGTCTCTAAGGGACAGCTCCCGGGACGGCAGGAGCACAAGCGAGGGGCACCACCACAGAACTAAGTGCCTTCCCGCGCACTCTCTCACGCCCTGGCCTGGCCGTCCTGAGGCGCCAATCGGCAAGTACCGGCCCCCTCCCACAGTCTCCTGTACCGGGTGCCCCACAGAGAGCCAGGAGGGACCACGTGAAGGACAGACCGTTCAGAGCAGCGCTTGTGCTCCACAGCCTACAGCCCTGGGCTCCCACCCTCAGCACGGCTTGCTGTTCTGAGACCCCGCGATGCGGCCTCCAGGGGCCTCGCTGTCTGTAGTTTCTCCTCTAGACGACTGCTTCCCCTCGGAACAGGCTCCACTTCCAAGCTCTCCCTGCAGCAAGGGTGCGGAGGTGTGGCTCTTTTAACAGTGCTGTCTTTCTTCTCCCGTTGTTTTCAAGCTCTAACTGTTTACTTCCGTCTTCAGCAGTTCTACTGTGACGTGCCCAGGCATGGCTTTCTTTGTGTTGCCATTGCTGGGGGTTCCCCGGGTTTCTTGAATCTAAAGGACTCGGTTTGATGAAACTCTCAGCCATTATCATTTTGAAAATATCTTCTTCCTCCATTCATCCTGGGAGTTGAGTTATGTATATATCAGACCTTTTATCATATTCCACATGGGTCTCCCATATCTATCGTTATAAATCGGAACTTGAATGCTATTGACTTGCCTTCCAGTTCACAAATCTTACGTATGGCTATTTCTAGTCAACTATTAAACTCAATATATTCTTCATTTCAGATATTGTACAGGGCTGGGCAAAAGTAGGTTTACAGTTGTTCATACAGAAAATAATTTAATAAATATGAATATAAGAATAAACTCTGTGTTTTGCGTACTCACAATTGTACATTTGTCCCTCCCTGTATTTTCCCACTTTAGGATATCTATTTGATTTTTTTATAGATTTCAATTATTTGATGCAATTACCCATCCTTTTATCTCTCTTATTCATCTTTCCTCTATTTTGCACATATGAATCATGCATATTTTAACTCCTTGGCTGCTAATTCTAATAACTGGTCATCTATGGGTCTTCTTCTGTTATGTGTTGTTTTCCTTGATTATCAGTCATGCCGTCTTGCCTATTTGCATGTCTTGTAATTTTTTAATTGTATACTAGACAAAAAAAATTAAAAAATGATACTGATCCTAGATGGTTTTATCTTCCATCAGAGAGAATTTTTCTCTCCTCTCTTAGGTAGACACTATGAAGGACTAATCACTTCAATCCAATAAGGTGTTGAGATGGAAATGGACTGGGTTTAGTGAGCTTCATTACACTTCTGCTGTTCCTTTATTGCTATGGCATGGACGTCCTAGCCTTTTATTGAGATCCTGGCAGGGCCTTGGTCTTTGTGGTCCTGAAAGATTCTGAGAGTTTCCATTTTGACCTTGGGAGGTTTTCAAATTAGCTCTCTATCCTCCACAAGGCAGCCTCAAAAGTAAACTTGTCCTCATGGGGACACTGGCCAAGTGTTTGGTGCAGGCTCTCTCCTCCCAGGAAGGGTCCTGTGTTCTCACCTTCCGTCCAGAACTGGGAAATGATCAGAGGGGTGGGAAACGGCTAACCACCGCCAGGTACCCTGGGAAGTTTCTCTCCTGGGCGTTGAGGTTAGTTAGTCCTAATGGCTCTCCTAGCACTCTGGTGCCTATAAAAATAGGGGTTTTTTGTAAATTTATAAATCCATAGGGGTTTTTTTTTTATTATTATAGCAAGAGCATTGGCCAAGACCTTCTACATCCTACCCAAGAGAAGTCCCCCTTCCCTCCTTTGAAACAAGTGATATAATTGCCGACTTCATGCTCATTAAAAGCCTCCAAATTTTTCATTACTAATAAAAGAGCCTGGAATCGAAGGAAACCATAAACAGCTTGACTTGTTGGATTTTGGGGGGGAACTTTTAAATGTTGTTTATTTCCTTCTCAGGCCCAAAGAACATTTCACTTTGTACAAGAACCACTTCTTATAGACAAACCAGGCTGACAGCATTGAAATGATAATTTCTAGTTTACATTCCATTGAACCACTCCACTTACATATACCACGGTCCAGACAAAACCCGCTGTGACAGAGCAGAACCATGTGCCGATCGGTTTCATCCTCATGATTTAGACGTGCATGTAATGAATTATTTGCGTTTCGCTAGGATAATATCAATTCGCAACCCCCCACCTCCTGTCAAAATAAGCTTTACACTGACAAATAGAAAAAGGACTGATTGTTTAAAAAAAAAAAAAAAACCTGGAAAGCAGCCCAATTTAGAATAGATCATCCTATTTACAGAAAGGTGCTGGATATGATCACTGCAGAAACTGCTCCAAGCAACTCCAGGACCAATCGCTACAGCCAGGAGATGGAGAGGGAGAAAGAGCTGTGTGTGGTGCGTAGGCCAATCTGGTGCAGGAGTGTGAGTGCGGGGAACCCACCAAGCCCTGTGGAAAGTCTGCCGTCTCCGGGGGCCCGCCAGCCCTTTATTCTTAGGAGCACAAGGACTCTGGGAGAGTTTGTCAATGGCTCTTCTGGTTTAGTGTCCTACGTACATCATGAACTAGGTGACGTTTGTCCTAATTTCCAACTCCTTCCCATCTCCATGGCTACCTGCCCTTCACAGAGCCCTCCACAACCATCTAACCCAGTGGTCGGCAAACCGCGGCTCGCGAGCCACATGCGGCTCTTTGGCCCCTTGAGTGTTCTAACGCCACTTCTTCAAAATAGACTTGCCCAGGCCGAAAACCGACTTCTGCGCATGGGCCACGAAGTTTCAATTGCACTGTACGTGCGCCCCTGCACGTGGTATTTTGTGGAAGAGCCACAATCAAGGGCCAAAGAGCCGCATGTGGCTCGCGAGCCGCGGTTTGCCAACCGCTGACCTAACCAAAGTCCTCGTTGGCCATAAGGCGCCCAGACCCTCTTTGAGGCATCTCCCCGTGAAGGTATGCTACCTTCACCTGCCTAGATCCATCTCTGCCCCCGTCCCACCCCACCACTATGCTAATGTATCTATATTTGTAGAGACATGCAAGGAAAAGAATGAAAATGTAGAAGAGAGGCATTTTAAGGCCCTTCCATCTTAACAGGGAGGCACAGCCCGCCTTACCTAATGCACAGGGCCAGCCCGGGTCAGAGGAGGGAGGAAATGGGTGGTTCTAGGGGATGGGCTGGGAGAGGAATGGGATCGGTAACTGTTCACCACTTCCAGGCCGTTCATTGGACGTGTCATCTCATCTCCATCCTGCCACAGCTGGTGAAAAATTCAAAGGCCACTTTTCGTCTTCCAATCAACAGCTAGATGCGATCCAATAAAAGGGCAGTTCCCCTAATGGACAGGCTAATGCACTGGCACATGGAGGTCTGGGCCCCCATACCTGGCACACGAACAGATCATCTCCTTCCTGAAACACCTCTTCCCTTCCCATCAAAGGTATGAATTATTTGTCCAAACCATCTCCCACTCTGAATGTAATACAAAAGCTCAGTCAGTGTGGAAATTTGGGTGCGGCCACCAAATCTAAGGCTCTATAGTTCGGGGGCGGGGGGGGGCAGGAATCAGGAGCCTAATTTGACGAGAGATCAAATGAAACCAAAACACTCTACCTTGCCAAGCATTTCTAGCAGCCAAACACCAATCCAGATGGAGCTGGATGGTTTAGACCTCAGGTCAAAGAGGTGTTGCTTAAACATCTTCCATTGCTGCTCCTTCAGCAGATGGCCTGCTTCCTTGTACCGTCATCAAGCAGAGTTTTTTAGAAGTTTTGAGGGCTTGAACTGTGTGAATCGTTTCTTTAGTATTTTATTACTAGAGGCCCAGTGCACGAAATTCTGCACGGTGGGGGTGGGGAGGAGGGTCCCTCAGCCCAGCCTGCACCCTCTCCAATCTGAGACCCCTCGAGGGATGTCCGACTGCCCATTTAGGCCCGATCCTACCGGGATGTTTTGTAAAATTGAACCTCATGATTTTAAATATCAAGTTTCGGACATCCCTCTCACAATCCAGGACTGCTGGCTTCCGCCTGCCAACGATCAGATCCTACCAGGATCGGGCCTAAATGGGCAGTCGGACATCCCTCTCACAATCCAGGACTGCTGGCTTCCGCCTGCCTGCCTGCCTGCCTGCCTTCCTGATTGCCCCTAACCGCTTCTGCCTGCCAGCCTGATCACCCCCTAACCACTCTCCTGCCAGCCTGATTGATGCCTAACTGCTCCCCTGCAAGCCTGTTTGTCCCTAACTATCCTCCCCTGCAGGCCTGGTCACCCCTAACTGCCCTTCCCTGCAGGCCCAGTTGCCCCCAACTTCCCTCCTCTGCCGGCCTGGTCACCCCTAATTGCCCTCCCATGCAGGCTTGATCACCCCCAACTGCCCTCCCTTGCAGGCCTGGTCCCTCCCAACTGCCCTCTCCTGCTGGCCATCTTGTGGTGGCCATCTTGTGTTCACATGGAGGCAGCCATCTTGTGTGTTAGAGTGATGGTCAATTTGCATATTACTCTTTTATTAGATAGGATGATATAAGTATACTTGTGACATATTAGTAGACAGTTCATTTTTTCAAAACACGTGATCTATACTCTTAACTATGGATACTGGGTGGTGCAGGGTACATTTTGCTCGTACAAGTGAGTGAGCAGACCATGAGATGATGAGAGATGACGCCCATCTTCCTGGGGACGTCCAGCTCCAGCCAGGGACTCCAGCCACTGCCCAGGCACCCAGCACCCGCAGAACCTCAACAAAGAGGTCAACCAAACCAAGAACGCTTTTCTCTCTCAGTCATTCAGCACATGAGCTCTTGTCCCTCATTTCAGCCTGCAGCTCTGTCCACAGCGTTATCCACACCTGAGACAGCTCCCTTTACAAACACCTCAACATACAGTCTCCTGCCGAGTCTCCAGGTTCAAATCCTCCCCCATGGCTGCTTCGGCTTGTTGATTTATGTGTCTCTGGCTCAATAATACGTGGATTCAGAGAGGCTGTGAGTCAGATCAGGCCCTGCCACCCCCACATAACTACACACAGGAAAAGCCTGCATGCGCGTCTCTCGGCGGATGTTAGCTTTGGCTCCCTGCTCCGGCTTCCAAAAACTAAATCTACCACGAAACAACAATGGCCAGCTCGCGGATCACCATAATCTTTTTTTAAATATTTTATTGATTTTTTTACAGAGAAGAAGGGAGAAGGATAGAGAGTTAGAAACATTGATAAGAGGGAAACATCGATCAGCTGCCTCCTGAACACCCCCTACTGGGGATGTGCCCGCAACCAAGGTACATGCCCTTGACCGGAATCGAACCTGGGACCCTTCAGTCTGCAGGCCGATGCTCTAGCCACTGAGCCAAACCAGCTAGGGCAGATCACCACAATCTTATACAGCACTTCCACAACCATGATCCCATTCGATCCTCACAAGAACTTTGCGAAGTCAACAAAGCCGGCATTACCCTTTGTTTAAAGATGATGAAAATAGGGCCCAGAGAGGTGACCCCCCCCCCGCCCCTCTCCCCGGGGTGCCCTCGCTGGCACCGACAGGGTCCCGGAGTGTGCTTGCTCCAGCACATCACAAGCCTCGGGAGCCCCTGATTAATTCTGCCTTAGCACAAAGCACAGGACTTATCAGAGCATTACCGCCCGCCATCGCGAGGATAAATGTCTCTTGAAATTAAGCCTCTGAGCGCGACGCCAAGTTGTTACAAAGCTCGGGCGCCTCAGACGCTGTTTCCCTTTTGTGCTTAAACACTCCCCTCTTCCCGCGAGTCCCGGCTCTTCTCCGTTCCCGGCTGCTGCACAGCTGAACGATCAGACACGTCGGATCGCCTTGAGATGTGGGGAAGCGCTGCTCCTGCTGGAATGTTCAGCTGGTGACGGGACGTTCCCAGCGGCGGTCACGTCTTCGCAGAGGTATCATCAGGCCTGGCCCTTGGGTGGGGGTCTCCTGCCCAGATCTGCTTCTCCCATGTTCCTTCCGCAAGTGCTTTGGAAAACTACGCTGCGTAGTCAACTCCACATCCGTGTCCACCGTATTTTCCGGTGAATAAGACGACTTTTTAACCCAGGAAAATCTTCTATATGCCCAGTCGTCTTATACGCCGGATAATACGGTAGTTCCAGGGACCTCCCTAGGTTTCGCATCGGCTGACAAGGAGGGTCACTGCCCAGATCCGAAGTTGGTAGAATATCCGGGGGAAGAAAACATCCTGAGAGCCACGCACCTGTGACGTGAGTGCAGGGGAGGACATGTGATAGGTGTGGATGGGCGGCTTCCGTGGCCGTGAAATAGCTCCATCCCAGTGACAGACAGATGTGGGTCCCAGCCACTTAAAAAGCAGGGAAGGCATCGCCATCGGATAAACACTAAAATGTCAGAGTCCACCTCCCCGGGGGGTCAGAGAGAGTCCCTCGGCTGGCTGTGTCATCAACCCTTCAAGGCCACATAGATGTGATAAGAACACGGAAACTTGATATTTAAAATCATGAGGTTCAATTTTACAAAACATACATGCTCGGCTAAGGAAAGCTCACCTACATAGCCCTCAGACTCTACAGTCATGAAAAGTCTTGTGATTTATGCAAAATTTTCCTTAGCAATTGATCATTATTTCATAAATATGTTTCATATATATGTTGCATATACATATGCATATATGTGTACATATATACTGTACGTGTGTGTGTGTGTGTGTGTGTGTGGTCACATTTCCACTTAAGGTCAAGGTCAAAAGAAGCTAAGTACAAGGGTAGAGGAGGGTGGAAGGGGTAAATTGTTCCATGAAAATTTTTGAGCTGATTAAAAATTTACAGAGAACAGAATCCATTCCAGCATCGTCCTGCTGCCCATCTCCTGCAGGGAGGGAGCTGGTTACTTAGCGCTAAACCCTGCTCTGCAGGCTATCTGATTACCCTTATCAGGGGCCATTAGTGTCTGATAATAGCAGCCAATCTCTGGTTCAGGCGGCCCTAATTTCCTTAAAGAAAAATCTCCTCCTTTGGCGCGCAACTCGTGCCCTTGTCCCCCAGTGGAGAGATGCAAGGACTGGAGACACGCTTCACGATCGGGCCCCAAAAGGCACGGCCACTCACCTCTGCCCGTCCACAAGCACACCTCTCCACAGGCTGTCACGCGGCGGCACGGTCCTCCTGCGGGGCTGGGCCGAGCGGCCGAGACCTGAAGCGGCATGCAATATTTATGATGATCATTACAAAATATGCACAAGGCCAGAGTCGAGGCAACTGTAGAAATCTTTTAGGCCAGCCTCTTCCTTTTACAGGGCAGGACACAGAAGCCACAGTCTCCTAGGGCCGTAGAGGTCAAGTCTAGATTTCTGACTCCCACACCGGCTAACTTCCATCCTGAAAAGTCACGCACAGCGTCCCCCGTTTTCCGCAACAGGAAGAAAAGGGCACCCGTCCAGCCTGCGTCGCCCCGGGAACATCATCGCCCCTGTGTCGTTATGTGCCTTGTGCCTGTATAGACATTTTAAAGAGAACTGCGACTAATTGGGATCCATCGCGCGCGCACACACACACACACAAATGATGGCCAAAGAAGGAAAATTTCTCCACTTTGAAATCCTCTGATTTAAAAAGCATGCTCTCCCTAGGTTCCACGAACAAGAAAAATAAAAAAGAAACAGAGCAACAGGGAACCCACAGGAAGTGTGACACTATGATTGGCCGGCAAACTATGGGCCACAGAGGGGATGACATGAAAGCCCGCCGCCGCCCTCTGGACCTCGGACTCCCGTCCCGCCTGCCCCTCAGACGCCGAGGTCTGTCTGCAGCAGAAGCGGCTCAGTGTCCCCACCCCGTGTGGGCGCAGGTTCCTGGTGCTGTCATCCCTGCTATGGGGAGGGAATGGCGATGGCCAACGGTTCCGTGTTCGTGGCCTTGGTGCGTTCTGGGCCTGGGGTTCTAGAGAGTTTGTCACTCTGGTCTCCACGTGGGTTTTGAAATGGATTTTTTTTTTTTAAAGATTCAAGCCACTTCAAGCTTCAGTTAACCAGAAGGGGGCAGACGCAGCATAAGAGGGTTCCAGTGAGGGTCAGAGAGAGGGTGCGGGCGGAGGGACACGGTCAGCCTTCACAGGGGGGCAGCGGGCACTGACTCGGGGAGCCAGAGCTGAGAAGTCAGCACACCCACGTTATTCGGTGCAGAGCCCCGCTTTCCGAAGGGCCAGGCCCGTGAGCATGTCCGCGGCCTGTCTGCCGAAGGCGGCGGCGCCGGACTAAATATTTTAGACGCAGGAAGTAAACCATCTGTCTACTGAATTAAAAAACAATTCTTACCCATCTTTTCCTATCACAAGGCAATTATTGCTCACTCACCACTTAAATTTGTTCTGACAACCTGACGTCAGATAACACCACGGAAAACAAATGGAAAACAGAAAGAAGAGGTAGTCTCCTGTGTGATGTATGTTTGTGCCAAAGAAGATTAGTTAAAAATCCATCTCCCCCACCTGAATTCAGAGAATGTTTAAGGGAACTGTCAGGAAAATCATTACTAATGAAGTAGCAGAGTATGCGAAACAATGGTTAGGAAGGAAATTTAAAAGATAAATGCAATTGCAGATGTCACAAATGTTTCATTAGGGAATGAAGATGCTGGGAAAGGTCACATTGTTAGGACAGCCCGTGAGCATTCCAGGTCTCCAGAGCATCAAATGTTACCTAATCCTGTATTCCGGTCCAACGCTCAGCCTCCTCTGTGTGCTCAAACCCCTCCTGCTAGGTTTTAGCACTTGGCTTTTTCTACAAAAATTGGAAAGCACTGCAATCCTCTACCCCAACAACCAAACCAAACTTACTCGGCTAGCATTGCCTGTGGTATTTATAATAGAACATCCATCTTCAAACTACAACCCATCAGCACTCGCCCAAAATCCCCCCGAGGGCCCACAGGATGGCTTTGTTTGTGGGAGGGAGGGGGCTTGGTCTAAAGACACATACCCACCATAACACTGGGCACGGGGTCCTGGAGTGGACGGTGGTGACCAGCGAAAATCACCACGAGGGCGTGGGAAGTCAAGGAGCGGGAGGGAGGCTGGTAGTCGGTAGCTCGCAGAGCAGCTTTCCAATGACTGGTGTCGGCAGATAGACGTGCGCACCAGCCCTGCGTCTAGTAACTTGGCCTTTTTCACTGGGAAGCGAGCCCGACTCCTCTTCCGAAGGGTAATGGGGCGACACCTCAGAGAGAACAAGAGACCAAGGAGTCGCTGTCCCCTACCCGCTCCTACGACACTTCAATCTGCTTGTGGGGTTTTGTTGCCCATGTCGACCTGAGAAACCAAATGGCCAGTGGCTCGGTCCCCCTGGACAAATGACAAATGCAAAGTATGTTTTTTAAAAAGTCAACAAGAGAAATGAATGGAAACATCCCGGTGAGGTGCTATAAACCTGTAAACCAGCTCAGAGCCTCTGAGTCTCCTTGTTAAGTGGCACCAAGGCCAGAACCAGAATCACGACACGTGTGAGATTGTTTAGCGAGATCCCAGCATGGACCAACCCAAGACTTCGGCTCCCAAACCCACCTTAGCAATATTCTTCATGTATTGAGTGTATTTTTAATAAGAATTAGTGCAGTTCTTTCAATGATGTTACAATTAAGACTAGTTGGCTTTCAGTCAGAGAAAGATAAGTGTCACATGATCTCACTCCTACGTGGAATCTAATGAACCAAATAAACTGATGATCAAAAATAGACCCAGAGACACAAAAGCATGAACAGACTGTGGAACCTCAGAGGGAAGGCAGGGGAAGGCGGGTGGGAAGAGAGCAACCAATGGACTTGTATGCATATCTGCATGACCTGTGGACACAGACAATGGGGTGGTGAGTCCTGGGGTGGGGAGGACGGGAGCGGGCTGGAAGAGGTTAACAGGGGCAGACCTAGGTAATACTTTCAACAATAAAGATTAAAAGAAGAAAAAGACTATTTTGCTTTGAGCAAAACCCATAAAGCAAAAAAGTCAACTCCCTATACAAAGATGAAGACCTCCGCCGAGTTCTGAACGGAGACGTAAACCTAGACTGAGACCGGGTGGAAGGCCAGCCCGGCTGTGAGTGCGCATCCTCTGGGGACGCAGCCTGTTCCAGAGCGGGGGGCCAAGAGCCTGTGCAGAGGAAAGGATGCAAGACTCGAGGTGACCAAATCCTCCAGCCAGGGGCTGGGCACGGCTCCAATCCCAGCGGGAAACGGGTGTGCAGACTGGAGCTGACCACAAAGTCTCGTCCATCACGCCCCGGCTTTCCGGAGAGCAGAGCGGGCACACGGGGAGCAGGACTTCCTGGGGCTCCCCAGACCCAGAGTGGGAGGCAATGGAAGTCATTCCAGACCCGTCCCCAGTGGGAATACACTGGCTGCTGACTACCCGGGCTGGAACGGGCTGGAGGCCCACGGGTGAGCCAGCGGGGAGATGGGCTTCACAAACAGCTGGGGCTGAGAGGGCACCACCCTGACGGGCTGGAAACGAGGCGGTGGCAGCAGCCAGGAAAGCACCGCGCACGCGTGTGGCCCACGAGTGAAATTGTGTTAAATTGGGAATTCAGCATGGGATCCAGATGTGGCCCATCCACACCGGTGAGGAGGCTCTGCAGCCAACGTGCCTGGAGCGGCACAGTAATGGCCAGAGCTGCCAAGGGGCCGAGCCCCTCATTAGAGGGGGCGCTCCCACCCAATAGGAATCGCCCCGCAGCACGTGCGCCCTCCCCTTCCTCACTCACTCACTGAGCACTTGTGGGATGCGGACCTGCAGGTGAGCAGCTGTCCATCCCCGGCGCGGGGAGGGCCACAGAGGGGCGAAGGCCCGGCCGGCACCTTCTTTACACTTAACAAGGGACTCAGCTTGAGGGTCAAAGTTCACACGGACAGCAGCCTCCCCAGGCTTTCGTCATTTGTTTTTTACCAGGTCTTGTCTCTGTGGCTGTTTTTTAAGATGTGTTTCTGCTAAATTCACTTTACGTGTGGGTTTTTTGTTGTTTTTATGTTTTTGTTTTTGGTGTTTTTTTTCACAGAGAGAAAGGGACAGGGATAGAGAGTTAGAAACATCGATCAGCTGCCTCCTGCACCAAGGTACATGCCCTTGACTGGAATTAAACCTGGGACCCTTCAGTCCGCAGGCTGACGCTCTATCCACTGAGCCAAACTGCTTAGGGCACATGTGGGGTTTTTATTAAGTGGATTTTATAATGTATTTAATAGAAAACATATTGAAGACACACAGAGATTTCTACAGGGATCTGACACTATTTATAAGTTAGCGCTTTGGACACCACAGAAGTAACAAGGACTTTTTACTTCCCAGTTGGTGCCATCCCACGGAGCTGGCATACACACATGCAGCTATGAAGGACACGTCACACTCTCTCATTCTGCTTAGAAATAGCATAATGGTGATATTCCACCAAGGTGAGCAAGACATGGACCTTTTTTATAGAAAAAAATTCCAACTTTCATCACCTGTTTATCTTTTGGGCCCACTGTGCACAGTAGGTGTTTGAGGGTGGCCTTGACTATGTACCCCTAGGGTGATTTCTATCCAACACCAAACGCATTCGATCCGAGGGGTTTAAATTATAATGTTTCTTAACGATCAACCCACCAAAAGCTAAGAACAGATTCCCCCAGCTTAGAGTACTTCCCTAACTATAAATTAAAGTAACATTGAAAGTAAATATAACCAAAATAATACAAAGCCACAAAATTGCAAATTAATAAATGCATTTGAACATGGCAGGTGACAGTGTGACTGTAAAGTGACTGCTGCCCGGCCAGCGTGGCTCAGGGGTTGAGCATCAACCTATGAACCAGGAGGTCATGGTTCGATTCCCGGTCAAGGGCACATGGCTGGGTTGTGGGATGATCCCCAGTGTGAGGCGTACAGGAGGCAGCCAATCAATGATTTCCTCTCATCACTGATGTTTCTCTCTCTCTCCCCCCCACTCCCTTCCTCTCTGAAATCAATAAAAATATATTTAAAAATAACATTGAAAATAAATATAACCAAGATGATACAAAGTCACAGAATTTCTAATTAAATGCATTTGAAATGGCAGGTGGTGGTGTGACTGTAAGAGTGACTGCTTGGAAGCCGGGGCCTGGGTCTGGCCTGCGACATTCTGTGAGCGCCATGAGCTGTGTGGGTGCCCCAGCAGCTGGCTCTACAAATCACACAAGGCTCTGCCTGCACGGCCCTCGGTGACGCTCACGGCCCTGCACGTGGCACGGAACCTCTCTGCATGCATCCTAGGTTAACGTGAAAGTCTCCGCTGTTCTGCTCTCCCACGGTTTGTTTACCTGAAAATGACCACAGAGTGCTCCCCATCTCCTAACGGTTTGATCAATTTCACACGGAGCAGCTCCCTGCCGCCTCTAACCTCAGCCCTTCTTCTGCGGGGGCAGGTGCCGAAACACCGCCCAACATCAGACTTGAATCGTAGTCCCACGTTGTCCTGCATCCCAACCACCCATATGGAGTGTATGTTCTAAAGTCAGCATCGAAGGCAAAAGTTACCGTCTGCGGTCTCCTTGAAGTCGTGTTAAATTGGGAATTCAGCATGGGATCCCTGTGTGGTCATTCTTATGCTGGCTGAAGCTCGAGAACCACTGAAACAGACTAAAGGAAGGAGCAAACGGGAAGTCTCCACGGAAGACTGGGCGCCCAACCTTCCCCCGTGTCAGACAGCGGCCGTCCCGGGATGAACGGGAGACCAGCGGGGCATTCAGACGTCAGACGTGTTCTTGCTCTGCCAGGAGCAGGTACTCCGTCCTTTCTTTTCGCACGTGGAACTTCTAACCCTAACGTGTTAGCAGGTTCAGTCACACTGCGAGATCTAAGCCAGCTCATCGTGCCTGCACACAATTCTGTGATCCCAGGTTGAACTGAGGTTGTCTTTTCTTGGTTGATCCCCTAATTGACTCATACCAAAACATATTTCCCAAAGATCTTCTGTTTGCACAATGTTAATTTTGTTGAAATGTGCAACGCTGTATGTATTTACTGAAAAACCAAATGAGTCTTCTTAAAGAGCAAGGATTGTTGTTGCGCCCACAGAATCAGACTCCGGGCAGAGAGCAGATGAGGATGAGTGCAGCGCACATAAAGGCACCGTGCACCGAGGGGGAAGGATGTCTGGTGGTCAAGATGGACAGGATGAAATACAACGAACCTGCTGCCCTTAATCGAACCGAACCAACCATCAGGGTATTTGGTCAGCACAGTTTTCCAGAAGACAGTCCAACCTCATGCACGTGGGCCCCCTAAAGCAGTGGGCTTTATAAATACTCAATCAGAAGAGCCCCAATGAGTGATTCTGTCTACTGCGGCCCTGGTTCTGCCCACGCAGCTCTGGCCTCTGGTCCCTAAGCGGCATTTCTTCTTCTGTTAATGTGATTTGCTCCTTCTGCAGCCACTGGCTCTGATCATGGCTCTGGTCAAGCCTGGCCTTCCTGCAGCTGCCATCGTGTCAGCATGAAGGCCCCGCCCAGTTGTCCCACCTAGAAACCTAGAAGTCTGTCCCTCGCCTCCACTTCCACGCAGGCACCCAGACTGGCCTCCCTCCGCCTGTCCTCACGGGTCTCTGTGACCACAAGCTAGAAACGTCCCCTACTTTTAAGGACTCATTAACGTCCCCTACTTTTAGCACCTTCCTGGCCCAGGCCACCAATGTCCGCTACCTGAGCTATCAGAATGCCCTCCTAATTGCTCCACTCTTGCTCCCTACAAACCCTGCTCTACACGGCAGCCCAGGATCTGGAAATCAAATCTATCGTGTCAGCTACTTGACCCTTGCACCTACTGCCCTTTCCTCCCACGATCATGACAGAGTCCATCCTGCCTGCCGGGCATGTTCCTCGGGACCTGGTCCCTGCCACCCGCTCCAGCTGCAGAAAGGGCCACTGTCCCCCATCAGGCCTCTCCTTGGACCTGCTAAGGCCCCAGCTCGGTGGTTCTGCAGGGGCTTCACACCTCCTCAGCCCGCATTGGGGTGCCTGACCCTCCCAGGAAGCCTGAGCAATCCCTCCACCTCCAGTTTGCTCCCTTGTTACACCCCCTACAGGATGGTCAGTAGAATAATGCCCCCCAAAGATATCTAATCTTTGGAACCCGTGATTATTTTACCTCATATGGCAAGCAGGACTACGCAGATGTGATTAAGAATCCTGAGATGGGGAAATGGCCCGGGATGGTCCAGATGGGCCTGATGGAATCACGAGTCCTTAAAAGTAGGGGACGCTTCTAGCTTGTGGTCACAGAGACACATGAGGACAGAGGGCTGGTCAGAGAGAAGCAAGCTCGCTGGCTGCCGCTGAATTTTTAAAACATGCAATACCTGACACTTTAGTGAGAGGCATTAAGGGACAATCTTCTCCCTTAGATTGCCAAATAAAAAAATGACAAGAGCCATCATGTGCGAATGAATCAAAATTATATTTTGTCAGATCAGCAAAAAATATATTTTTTTTTTGGTGTGCCACTGAATGATAGTAATTAGTTCATGCACTAGGAGATGAAAAGGGTTAAAAATCGCTGTCCTAGAGCCTCCAAAAGGAATGAAATCATGCCTACAACTTGCTTTAGCCTGGTGAGACCCATGTTGGATTTCTGACCTACAGATCTTATAATCTGCGTTGTTATAAAAACCACCGAGTTTTGTGCTAATTTTTGTAATAGCACCACAGGAAACTAACACACAATATTTGTGGTATTTGTCATCCCTATAATATTAGTAATTATTTATCTCATGTGGTGGTTAAAAACCACAAGCTCTGGTGTCAAACCAAGTCAAGCTCCCCTCTCCCACTCAATAGACAGGTGGCTTTGGACAAGTTAACCGAACAGGCTTGTTAAGCTGCAACACCCTGATCTGTAAGAAGGGGATGATACTGCTTATCTCCAAGGATGGTGCTGGGTTTCAATAATATCATGTGAACAAGCACTTAGCAGAATGACCGGCACAGAGCAAGCCTCCAGTACTATTTCCTTTCCCCACAAGGTTACAAACTCTGCAACAACAGGCTCCATGACTTTATTGCTCATCGCTGCATTTCCAGGGACAAGCACCAAGCTGGACAGAGAGGGTGGTCAACAAAGAGAGAATGGATAAATGGATAATTCACACAGCTCAACACGATGTGCTGAACAGCGCTACATGTGCTAGGCATTCTGTGCTGATGAGCTTACAGCTGCCCGCAGTTCTCAGCAGGTACTGATGGTGACAGCATCAGACAACGTGGACTTCTGAAAGGTATACAAGAGGAAACGGTGGCATCTGCCCTGGGTGATCCTCGAGGTGGTGAGAACGAGAGGGTCTTTGCCTCTAGGCCAAGTTTCCATTGGACGAGAGCAAACAAAGAGGATCATTCTGGGGCTTGGTGAGTGGCCTCAGCAAAGGGACTGAGGCAGGCAGATTGAAGGTGCAATCCCTTGGGGAAACTCGGACTCGGGGAAAGAATTAACGTTGGGGAGTAAGGGGCAGACGCCTGCCAACACGGAACCACTGTGGACCGTCCCTTAAAGCAAAGGGAGGGTCAGTGAAGATTTCTGACCCAGGAAGTAATACAATGAGACAAGTGTCAAGACAACGGCTGTCCTATCTGACACACTGTGTGGGGCTTCGAGTCCTGGTTAGAACAAATAGGAGAAAAGTCTGACGGTAAGACGTCAGGAAGTTCCTTCTCTTCCCTTTCAAAACCACTCTGGAATGTGTTGTTTTCAAGGTGTGGTCTGGATTCTTGCCTTGTCTTGGTCGTCAGTCCGCTCTGTTCACAGACCGGTTAGCAATCCCTGTGCCCACTGGCCCCTGGGCTGGGCGGCTCTGGTGCTGGTGGCTCCCACAGGAACTATCCTAAGCCTCTCCCTGGGATGTTGGCATTGGCGTCCCGAGCTCTGCAGTGCGACATCTCCTGGAGATTACCTCAGGGTGTTGAGACTGAAATGTAGAATAAGTTGGGTCCTCAGCAGTCCTCCCAAGAACCCCAAAATCTTGGTCTTTGTGCGATAACCTTCCCTACCTGGACAAAGACCGGCCTCCCTAACAAAAGTGAGTATTGTCCCATCAGTTGTGACACAAACATGGGGACTAAGCCCAGCCCTATCCTGGGAATCTCAACTCAAAAACGGGCAAGTAGAGAAGGCCTTTCCCCATCCCGGCTTTGTGATGCCAAACTGATAAAATATTCACTCAGAAAAGCTGCAAACTGGCTTTCCTTCCATTACAAACAGCACCCAAATATTGCCCAAGTCCTTCGTGAAATCAGTCGTATGCACTTTTGAAAAGTCTTAAATGTTTCCAAACTCTTTTGAAATTTGTAGTGATTGATACAGGTTTTTAAGTTTAGTATTACTGCTCATGTCACATTTTCGCCTGATTTCCAATCTTTTGTGGTATCCTTGATTAGTAAGGAACTCGATTTTATCTTTTATTGGGGGCCTTTGAATGTAGCAAAATGTTGAAATGATTCATTAATCATAATAAACGACTTCAAAGGGATTCAAGTTAAACTTCAGGTTTCGGAAGAGCATACTAGACAGGCAACTTCTTGTATTTCAACTTCGGGACAATAAGCCTAGTGGAGAATTTTGCTAAAAACGCCTAATGAGTATGTTAGTCACATCTAAAAATCATCTGTTGTCCACATGTTCACATCCAGATATTGCATTTCATCCAACATCCATTTATTATGTAGCAAGATAGAGTTTAGGCTGTTCGTTTCTACTGATCCATTCCCTGAACTGTAAAAGAAAAATAAAGTGAATTCCTTCGGGCTGGAGTCTGACCAAAACCAGAGACCTGGCTCGTGGCCCTGACTTGGGCTTTGTCTATACGGGGGCTCCAGTTTGGAACAAAGTTGAAGTCCATCAAATGACTGTTGTTTTCCTTTGTTTGCTTTGGGTTTTTGTTGGTTCTTGCTGTTTGCAGTGGAGGAATTCGGGTCGCTTTATTGCAGGGCCTCACGCAAGGAGAGCTGGAACCCAATCACCGACGGCTCACCATTGAGAGGTCTTACAGGCCAAAAACCATGAGTGAGCATGAGCAAGGGGTTCGGAGTCGTGGGTGTTGATGTGGTCAGTTTCCGTGCAAACTTCAGCACTTTGCTTGCTCTCGTCTGGTTCCTGGTGGCATCGCGTCCAGGGTCTCGGTGGCTGTGGCCAGGGGGTGTTTTCTGCTTACAGACGCGACTCTGCCAGAGGTCCCCATGCGTTCACAAGCCATCTCTGCGGGACCCGCCTCCCCCACCGGCCTGTCCCTCGGTCGCTTCCCCGTCCTCTTCCGCCGCCGCCGGGCGCTTCTGCAGTTTGGCCAGCAGCTCCTTGGCCGGGTTGAAGACCCCGTGGGTCTGCTGGTCGCAGACGTAGCAGCGCGGGGTGGTGCGGAAGCGCTGCAGCGCGCAGGGCTCGCAGAAGTAATGGCGGCACCGGGTGACCACGGGGCTCCGGAAGGGCTGGCGGCAGATGAGGCAGCTGAAGGGCACCTCCGGGGCCTCGCCGCCCACCTCGTAGCTCTCGCCCTCGGCGGCGCCGTAGCGGCCCTCGTCCAGCTCCCGCGCGATCTGCCAGCCGTGCTTGTGGTCGGAGCGGTCGTGCAGGAACTTGCAGCTGTCGCCGAAGCCGCAGAAGCCCGTCTCCTTGTAGTCCTTGCACAGGTCGGGCTGGTAGTCCCAGCGCACCGTGGCGCGCAGGTGCTCGGGCGCGCGGAGGGGGCCCTTGCGCACCAGGCCCAGCGAGGCGGTGCCCACGCACGCGTCCTTGGGCCGCAGGCGCGGCTGGTAGCCCCGGAGGCCCCGGTACACCGGGCCGCCCTCCTCGCCCCTCGGTTCCTCCCGCGGCTCCCGGCCGCGCGCACAGGCGGCCCGGGCGGCCCGCTCCTTCTCGGGGTCGGGCTCGGACACGGCGGTCGCCCCCATGTCCTCGGGCCCCACGGGCTTCGCGGAGCGGGTGGACTTGTAGACCACGCGGGGCGCCCCGCTCTCCTCCGCCTCCTCCTCCTCGCGACCCCAGGCGCAGTCCGCCGCCCTCCGGGGCCCGCCGCGCGTCTTCTGGACCATGTGCCCGCGGGCGGCCCGCTTCCCCTCCGGGCGGACCACGCAGCTGCCTTCGTCGCCGCTGTCCCCGGGCTCGGGGTCCCCCGCCCCGCGCTGCCTGCGGCCCGCGGGCCCCCTCCGCCCCGGCTTCCTGAACAGGAAGGCGCACACCTGGCCGACGGCCTCCGCGGGAGAACTCCGCTCCGCCATCTCCCAGCCCGGCTCCAACGGCTGCGGCGACGTCACGTGGGCTGCGTCGCGTGGGCTGCGTCGCGTGGGCTGCGTCGCGTGGGCTGCGTCACGTGATGCGCGTGGGGGGCGGGGCGAGGCGGGGGAGGGGTGGGGGAGGGAGGGGCGGGGCAGGGGGGGCGGTCGCTCAAGTGAGAGCGGGGATGGGAGCAGGACCGGCTGGTAAGAGGCTGCCGGACGCTCTGGGTGATTTTTAACGTTTTTAGGATGTCGGATGCGTAGACAGACCCGAAGCAGGGAGGCCCGGACCGGCCGACATCCTCCCTCTAACCGCGGGGGGTGCGGACCCGGGGGAGCCCAGGGAGACGGAGAACACGGAAAGCGCAGGTTTGGGAAACAAGTAATCGGTGTGTGTGTGTGTGTGTGTTGTTTGTATGTTTTAAATATATTTTATTGACTTTTTACAGAGAGGAAGGGAGAGGGATAGAGAGTTAGAAACATCGATGAGAGAGAAACATCGACCAGCTGCCTCCTGCACACTCCCCACTGGGGATGTGCCCACCACCAAGGTACATGCCCTTGACCGGAATCGAACCCGGGACCCTTCAGTCCGCAGGCCGACGCTCTATCCACTGAGCCACACCGGTTTCAGCTGTGTGTGTGTGTGTGTGTGTGTGTGTGTGTGTGTGTGTGTGTGTTAATTTAAAAATAAAAGTGACGCCTGATTTGAGTCTTTAAAGTGTTAAGGTTCACTAGTGAGAAGAGAAAAAAGGGGACGCAGTCTACGGAGGGAGCAGCAGGGGCCAGGCCGCCGAGGGGAGCGCTGGGGGGGGGGGGGGGATCAGCAGGAAGAGGCCGCGGGGGCCCAGGAGCAGGAGCGGTGCCGAGGGGGGAACAGAGCAGGAGGGGTCCTGGGGAGGGAGATCGGTGATAGCTGGTGAGGGCGGGATGAAGGCGACAGGGGTTCAAGAAAGCATCTCGGTTTCCAGCCTGAGTGGCCCTGGGGTTTCATCCCGCCGGTGCCTGGGGAATGGATGCAGAGGAGGAGGAGGCCCGGGAGAGAGCGGCCGCTCCGCCATGCTGGGGTGAGGTGTCTGCGAGACAGCGGCCGGTTCCAGCCGGAGACAGGAGCAGAGCGGAGCCTGGGCCTCCAGAGCCCGCACAGGGATGGAGGGGAGTGAGTTCCTGTGCAGGCGGGAGACAGACCACGCGTGCAGGAGGCGTGGCTGGGACACGGCGGAGAGAGGGTCACACGGATCTCTGCTGACCCCAGAACAGGCAGCACCGTTCAGATGGAAGAAACCCCCTCTGAGAGCAGGGCATAAAGGCACCAACAACACCCGACAGACAGAGCTAAGGCCTGGAGGAGCCATTCGCTGACAGGCTGCGCAATGCCACTCGTCATTCCACAAGCGGCCATCCTAATCATCGG
Organism: Eptesicus fuscus; assembly: GCF_027574615.1. Taxonomy (NCBI): domain Eukaryota; kingdom Metazoa; phylum Chordata; class Mammalia; order Chiroptera; family Vespertilionidae; genus Eptesicus; species Eptesicus fuscus. Next base: position 3,140,469 of record NC_072475.1, read on the forward strand.
ACTGGGCCAGTGGTCGGCAAACCACGGCTCGCAAGCCACATGCGGCTCTTTGGCCCCTTGAGTGTGGCTCTTCCATAAAATACCACGGCCTGGGTGAGTCTGTTTTGAAGAAGTGGTGTTAGAAGAAGTTTAAGTTTAAAAAATTTGGCTCTCAAAAGAAATGTCAATCGTACTATTGATGTTTGGCTCTGTGGACTAATGAGTTTGCCGACCACTGGACTGGGCGGCCCGTTGGCCTTAGCGCCTGCCGATGCGTGGGAATGTCTTTCCATAACCACCAGCGTGTCGGAGCGAGGCTGCCCGCTTTCCGAGCCCAGGTTCCAGGCTAATGCTTCCAGGCCTGGAACATTCCAGCGGGTACGGCAACAGGAAGGGCAATGCCATCCGCAGAGCAAGTCGCTCCCCGGAGGAGGGAGGGGGCTCTGCGCCCCGGGCTGCGGGGAAACGCTGAAGACCTCCGGCGTCGAGCAACGCACACCTGCCCTTTGGGGAACCAGACACACCGATTCAGCAGGCCAGGGACAGAGCGCCGTGAACTTCCTCCCAGGTTCTGCGGGGCGCTCAGAGCCCCCTTGTCGCCACGTCCATAAACGCAGTGAGTGGGTGACATCACCCGGGGTGGGCGCCCGGCCCGCGCCGACGCCCGCTGGACAGAAGCCTGGGGACGCCTCAGTCCGGCACTCGGAGAGGCGAGGCCCAGCGAACACGGCCCGCGGCATTCCCGCCCCCGGAGCTCCATAAACCATGCACGTCTGGGACTCTTTGGTTGTCAATTACTAAATGGAGCGACTTATGTGGCCAGAGTCCACGAACCCCACGGGCGTGCTGACCGCCCTCGGAGGGAGACCGGGTGCAGTGATCGGGGGCTGGAGAGGAGCAGGGCCTCGGCCGCCTCTAACCCTTCATTCCAGGAGAGAGAGGCTCATTCATGGCCCCCCTCCCCGTTCCCAGCCCCCCCCCTTCTCCCCGCCCCCTCCCCGGGGAGGCTGTGTCCTTCTTTCATTCCCTGTGTCGGGTTTCCGGCTGACACGTGGTAATTGATTCCGCTGCTGGTTAGACGGGTGTTAAGTGGGTGGGATGGAGTTTCAGTGAAAACAAATAGCACTTCATGAGTCTGACCTTTCTTCTCGGAGCCTTTGTTGTGGTCGGCGCTGGGATGCGCCGCTCCAAGGCTGTGCGAGCCCGTTGTGTCTATGTCTGCAGTCCCCGCTCACCTTCACCCGCTCCCGGCGTGCCCACGGCAGCCACAGCCACGCGGAGTCGCTTCTGGCCTGATGACCGCCCGGCGGCAGGTGGAGGCTCAGAGTCCCGCCCGAGCGCTGGTGTCCGAGGGGCAGAGAGGCTGAGCGTGGCCCGTGGCGGAGACTCACACCCGGAGGAGGACAAAAGCAAACCCTCCCGGGAGAGGACGTCTGGTCCACGGGCCGCCGCCGTCTGCGGCTCAGCGTCGGCCTCCGGCTCCATCCGCCGAAAGGAGGCGGCGGCCCTCACCCTCGTCCCACAGGGAGCTCAGCGCGGCCCCAGGACAGCGAGTTCCTGCGTTGTCCTCACAGGTTCTCCGCATGCTCCGGCCCGCTGCCCGCCTGCAGGGTGCGCCCTGGGCGGGGAGGCTGCCGGCCTCTGCAGGTGCTGCCGCGACTGGGGGGCCTCACCTGAGCATCCCTTCCCGCAACAGCTGCCATCCCACCCGGTGGGCAGGTCAGGAGCCCGGCCCCTGCCCCCTGCCAAGCCCAGCAAGCTCTGAAGGCCACACCGGCTTGCACAGGATGGCGGCAGCACTGTCCACCTCTCCGCTGCCCCCTCCCATCCCTTCCATGCCTGGACCACAGGAGTGCCCCTAGCCAACACCCAACCTGCCAGCGTCCCGCTCAGAGTCTGCCCCAGGAGCCCACCCCGACGCCAGCAGTGACTCCACAAAGTGGAGGCTTACCTATAAGATATTTGGGGCTGGGTCACCCCTACCCGGCCAGCAATGAAGACCCCTTACCTAGCTCCTGGCTCTTGAACTGGGGCGGTGTATCTGGTAGGAGATGCAGTCGGAGCTGCAAATCAGCCCTTTGAGAAATGCGGGAAAGAGTCATTGTAACGAGGTGAGATTGGGCGGCTGCTGCTGAGGGCGACTGATGCTGGGGGGTGGCCATGAGGCCCGAGGACACCAATAAATTCCCAGCATGAACTCCAGAGGGCTTCCCGCCGCCCGCAAATGCCTCTGCCACTTGGATTCAAACTGCAGAGCAAGCGAAGGACCGAGGCTCAAAGTCCAGGATGGAGGTGTCTCTGGGCCACTCTCCTTAGCAGGTGGACAGCTGCCTCCCCGCCTCACTGGCTGTCCCTCCGTGCATATCTGTGTCCTCGTCTCCTCCTCTTCTAAGACAGTCACAGTGGATTAGGGCTCAACCTAATGACCGCATTTTAATCTAATCGTCTCTTTAAAGGCCCTGCCTGGACAGGCAGTCACACTCAGGTGCGGGGCTGGGACTTCAACATGCAGTGTACGGAGAACACAACTCAGCCGTAACAGCCCTCCCCAGCTCAGCCCCTAACAGCCCTCCTCAGTCAGCCCCTAACAGCCCTGCACAGCTCAGCCCCTATCAGCCCTACTCAGCTCAGCCCCTAACAGCCCTCCCCAGCTCAGCCCCTAACAGCCCTCCTCAGTCAGCCCCTAACAGCCCTCCTCAGTCAGCCCCTAACAGCCCTCCCCAGCTCAGCCCCTAACAGCCCTCCTCAGTCAGCCCCTAACAGCCCTCCTCAGTCAGCCCCTAACAGCCCTCCCCAACTCAGCCCCTAACAGCCCTCCCCAGCTCAGCCCCTAACAGCCCTCCTCAGTCAGCCCCTAACAGCCCTCCCCAGCTCAGCCCCTAACAGCCCTGCACAGCTCAGCCCCTAACAGCCCTCCTCAGTCAGCCCCTAACAGCCCTGCACAGCTCAGCCCCTAACAGCCCTCCTCAGTCAGCCCCTAACAGTCCTGCACAGCTCAGCCCCTAACAGCCCTCCTCAGTCAGCCCCTAACAGCCCTGCACAGCTCAGCCCCTAACAGCCCTGCACAGCTCAGCCCCTAACAGCCCTGCACAGCACTCCCAGAAGCGGATCGGTGTGCTGAGGGGGCTCTGGGCAGCAGGAGTAAGCGATGGCCATGTGGAGTGAGGCAGCCAGGACCGCCTGGCGGACGGCGAAGGAAGAGCCGAAGGCTCAGGAAGCAGCGGCTGGACTGGACACCCAGCGAGGCTGTGTCACGGGAAGGGCTGCGTGTGCGCCCGTTGCCTAAGCAATGAGGAGCTGCTGGGGCAGCCGGTGGCATCCCTGGCGCCTCAGTGGTGCCATCTCTGCAGGGCAGGCCTGATGGTAGGAGACACCAGCACAGAAGTGGGCCCACTGGTAACCATGGCGACAATAGGACCCAAAACAGCAGACACCACTGCCTTGCTTGGCTATTAGGAGCAGGCAGATAACTATCCTAATGAGCAGAAAGGTCAGAGTGCATCTTCTGGGGTCATCCAGGCAGAGATAGGGGAGGATTGTGGGAGAACAGCACCCCTAGAGGTCGGGCAGAGCCCCAGCCAAGGCCTTGCTCAGCATGTGCCTTCAAAAGGATCCACACTGGAGACCAGGGGGCTGGGGAAGTGAGCCCCTCCCGCCCTCACCCTAGTTCCAGATGCATAACGGCGGCGGGGGGGGGGGGGGTGGTAGATGTACCTGACAGCAGCAAACGCCCACACGGAGCACAGCTGTCACAGTGGGGAGTCACTGCCCCCCACCAGCCAAGGCAGGAAGTCAGAAACACAGCCTCCAGGCCGCCGCAGCGTGTGGCCCCATCCCATCCCATCCCCATTTATTCATCAGCCCGTCCCTGCGGAGACCAGGCGGGCGGAGGGCGCAGGCTCCCTCAGGCCACAGCGGGCACGGCCTTCCTGCCAGGTGGTGCTCTGGACCAAGTGTCACTCAGGGCCCGTGTGCAGCCTCCGGCCCGGGGACTCTATCCTTCCCACCCCCCCCACCCCCACAGGGGGGCCTGACGCAGTCCCCACGGCCCAGACAGCGGTGCTCGGCAGCTGGCCCGTCATCAGCCCTCCTCCACCAGCTGACATCTGCGGAACCTCAGCGGTGACGGCATCATGGAAGTCAGACTGATGAATCCCAGGTGCCACAGGCGGGCCCTCGGAGGCACACTCGGGCAACAAGACAACAGGAAACAGCCCCTGAGAAGAGGCGGGGGCGGCCGGGCCAGTGCCCCTTTTAACGCCAGAGCCTGGACGCGCTGGAACATCCCAGCGTAAGAACAGCTGCCTGCCTCGCCCCTCCTAACACACAGCAGGCGGCACAGCCCCACGGGCGTCTCCGGCCTGGACACAGCCGTTCCACGGCTGGGACATGGTTCGTGCCCGCATCACAAGAGAGACCAGGGCTGAGCGGGGCCCAGAGAGCAGGAAAAGGCTCGGCCGAAGGTCCCGCTGCAGGCAGTGCCCCCCCCCCCCCCCGCCCCCCGCCTGAGCCTGTGCCCGCAGCCCCTGTGGAGTCAGAGGTACTGGCGACGGGGGACTTTTCCCCTGAAAAAAAATCAACATATTGAGCTTCATCATTAATGACAGAATTTAGCCAGTCTAGAAGTAATCTAAAATACTGGGGAGAAATAAAATCCAGTGAGCTTTTAAGTGGTAAACATTCATTCTCCCTCAAAGTCGAAGCTCAATAGAACTCTTTCATAAAAGAGGCTATTTTTGAAGAGCAAAGCTGACAAAATGGACACACAAGGAACTCTTTCGAAAAGAAGCCCACGCCCTGGCCCGGTGGCTCAGGTGGTTGGAGCAGTGCCCCCGAGCACCAAAAGGTGTGGGTTCAACTCCTGGTCGGGGCACATACCCAGGTTGCGGGTTTGATATCCACTCGGGGCTCGTACAGGCGGCAACGGACTGCTGTTTCTCTCTCACATGGATGTTTCTCTCACTCTCCCTCCCTCTCTCTCTGAAATCAATAAACATATCCATGGGTGAGAATTTAAAAAGGAGAAGGAGTATTGGTGATGGAAAAAGACACTGTGTGGAGTTTTGGTAATCCCCATTTAGAAAATCACAACTCGGACAATGTTCGGGAGCAAGGCCTTGTACAATGAGTAACTTCAGAAAAACGAACGAACAACAGCAACAACAAACACCCACTCCTGGCACACTCTTCGGCCTGAAAGAGATGTTGTTCCCAACAATGGGACACCAGGTGAGCAATCAGCCACGACGAGCCGGGCTCCATCACACCCACGGAGCTACATGGCCGGGCCATTCGCTGTGAGATGAGCGGTACCTGCAGACCAAGGGCCCGGCGAGCTACACCAGCAGGCAGCCCCGGCCCCTGCCTCTCACCACTGCGGCCCCAGGGCCCCTCCTGAGGTCTGCCGTGACCAGCGGATGATGGAGGAAAAACCCAAGCTGGATGCACCCCTGGGTCAGCTGAGGATGAGGGTACCAGCCAGAAACAGCGAGTGGGGCCCTAGCCAGTTTGCTCAGTGGATAGAGCGTCGGCCTGCAGACTGAAGGGTCTCAGGTTTGATTCCGGTCAAGGGCACATGCCTGGGTTGCGGGTTCGGTCAGATGTGCAGGAGGCAGCCAAGCAATGATTCCCTCTCATCATTGATGTTTTTATCTCCCTCTTCCTCTCCCTTCCTCTCTGAAATCAATAAAAATATTTTATTTTTTTTAAATCAGCCAGTGGTTGCCGTTCGGCCTCACCCGGGGGTGGCCTGGAGATAGTGGTGAGAGGGACCATCCCCAGGGGCAGAGGTTCGGATGGCACGCACGGTGCTGGAGGGAAATTGGAAATTGCCGGTGTGCAACAGCCTTAACTTCTTGCCCCACGACTGGACTTGGGCCGACAGTAACAACCTGGGTGGTCTATGTCACAGGTCCCCAAATCCAGCTGGTCATCAGGATGACCAATAGGCTTCTAAAGGCTATAGATCCCTAAAGCCTACCTCAAAATTACTGAAATGGACACTCCAGGATGGAGCTCATACGTCTATGTTTCAGACAAGATCCTTAAGTGATTCTGATACGCCTAATCCTTGAACTGGCATTTGGGAAGCATTTGTCTAAAGCAGCAATTTTCAACCGTGTGCTGCAAGAATGTTTAAAACATGCACTGCCTGACTATGTAGTCCGGGGCACTGACCTCTTCCCCTTAGATTGTCAAATAAAAAAGCAACAGCAGCCAACACAATAGCCATCTGGTGTGAAGAAATTTAAATTATACCTACTTTTTGTCAGATCAGCTGGAAACGTATTTTTTGGTGTGTGCCGCGGAATTTCAGTCATTAGCTTATGGGTGCCGGAGATGGAAAAGGTTGAAAATCGCTGCTCTGGGGGATTAGCAATGCCACCGTGAAAACAAAAACATCAATAACAAAGGCACACACATAAGTAACCCCATTGTGTAATCCCTTCACATTCTACATGCGATCAAAGCATCACATTGTACGCCTTAAAATTATACAATGTTAATGGTTGCTATATCTCATAAAGATGGGGGGAGAGGGACACGCTGAAGAGACTGTTTTTCAAAAAACACATATAACACCACACCATGTGCTTCAATATATATTAACTTTTTAATTCTCCCTACCACTCCGTGAGGTATGTGTCGTTAACTCCGTTTTGTCGATGAGAACACTGAAGTTAAGTGACTCAAGGTCATACAGCAAGTGAGTGACGGGGCATATTTGAACTCAACCTGATTCTGGAGTGCCGTTGCTTAATCATGATGATGTAGTGAAAAAGGCAGCCGGGGGCAGGGGGGTCTGTAATCCACAAAGCACATACATTTTTTAGGGCCAATTCCTGTATTTACCTTAAATGAAGACAAATTGTTTTTCCAAATAGTTTAATATGAGAATCCATTTACAATAGCATATGAGCGCCACCTAGTGGCTAGGAGGGCTGTTTGAAGAGTAACTGTTCTGTTAAAATCCTTTCAGAAGAACAAAAAAACAGGGAATTGTTGCGGGGCTGGTGTGGCTCAATGGTTGAGTGTCAACCTATGACCCAGGAGGTCAGGGCTTGATTTTTGGTCAGGGCACATGCCCAGGTGGCGGGCTTGATCCCCAGTGTGGTTTGTGCAGGACATAGTCCACCAATGATTCTCTCTCATCACTGATGTTTCTATCTTTCTCTCCCTCTCCCTTCCTCTCTAAAATCAATAAAAAAATATTTAAAAAAAACGAATTGTTAAGTTCAGCAGATGCAAGTTCCCAGTTCCAGAATGAATGAATTCCAGAGAGACGAATTCTTTGACTTCCAGATAAAGTTGTAAAAATATAGTGAGGATATAAAAATGAGGGGGTGGGGGATAAAAACAGGTAAAGTCTATAACAGCCATAGGAATGATGTCAGACAGGGGTTTTGCAAAGAATGAAAAGACAATGGCAATAAAACATAAAAGAGAAAAGGCGAATTGGTAAATCATTTTTAAGTTTATATCCTTACGATGAATTCACTACAGGCATACGCTAAAACTTTTCATGACCTTTTCCAGAGCGGTCTTAACTCAGCATCCTCTTCCCCTAGATACTACCTGCCCACCTCCACCCACAGGCCCTCAGGGCCGCCTTGCAAGATGAGAAGTGCTCAACGTTTAGAAACCCACTGTCCCAAGTAGATCCCGGAAAAGGATCTGGGGCGTCCCTTGAGATAAACTTTAACCGTGCAGGTGTGGGACATTCAAGTAGTTGCTAGTGAAGAGACGGTTCTTACGCAGGCAGGACCAGAGTGGCAGGCGTAGGACCAACAAAGACCAGAGGCTTTCATTTCAATGTTAAGCGTTCGCAAATTAATGCAGTTAACTGCCGGAGGAATCACACCACATGAAACATATGCAGTTGCAAATCACACAGCTTTTTATTAGTCACACAAATTCCTGGGCGGCTGCGGGTACAAACTTAGTTAGGGATCCCCGTGGTGTTGTCCTCTGGGGTCCGGCAGCTGGGCTGGGCTGGTCCGGGTGCAGGGGGCCAGCATTCTTCTCCCAAGAGCTCGGTCCCGTCTCCATTGGGGATTACTGGCCGTTCTTCTGTCATCTGGCAGGAAGAGGAGCGTGGAGCGGCGTCACTTGTCAGACCGATGAAGGGACGGGCCTTTGTAATGTCTCCACAAGACAAGCATCGTTGGCTGGCAGGGGTCCGTATTTAAAGCTTGTTCGTACCCGTAGCAGCCCAGGTGGCTATCAATGATTTACGTCAATGCACATATGTTCATCTCAAACACTGCGAGGGGGCTAAGGAGAGTACGTCACTCAGGCAAGTGTTTATCCTGACACAAGTCACTCTGCGTCAGTTCAAATCCTTATCTCTGGGGTACACATGCTTCAGGGCAGTGGGGAATATATCTTTAATATCAGACTAAGTTTTAAGGGAAGTTAAACTCAAACATTTTTAACTTTTCTCACATTCTTTAAGCATTTTTAAATATTTCTATATTTTTTTACTATGACACCCACTACTTTCCTCCCCAATTTCTGAGATTCATCTTCCCTCAAGATCTACTGAGCCCACCTACACAGAGGCAAGGCAGGGCGATACTGAATTCACACCGTGGGGAGTCGTTCGTTGTGTGAGAAGCAGGGCCGGAAGGAAGTACCAAGGGCCCCAGGTGGCATCACCCAGAGCAGAGCCAGGGTGAAACCGAGTCAGGAGGCAGAGGGTGGTTCCGTGAGCGGATGCTGGCCTCCGCAGCCTCTGGAGGCCTCTCGGGGGCTCACGAACACCAGGCTCGTCCCGCAGGTTCTTCAAGCTGCTGCTCTGTTGTAAACAGGAGACGTCCCAGCTCTCCAGCCTGGTTTATTTTGGGGAGAAACGTCCTCCTGATGTGGCTGAACTTTTGAAAACATGATGCTACGTGTAAAAAGCTGGACACCAAAGGCCACATTTTGTACGAATCCATTGATGTGAGATATCCAGAATAGATGGGTCCATAGAGACAGAGAGCAAATGGGTGGTTGCCAGGGGCTAGAAATATATTAAAATATTTTAATATGTTTTTTCTTCTGTGGCCAAGCCCAGAAATATCACAAATAAAAACTCTGTCTTCTGTCTTGGGGCTTTAGACCAGGGTGTCTTCAATTCAGGGGCTTTAGACCAGGGTGACTCTTCAGTGAGAACTGCTTATAAGATGTGCTGAGGACCTCGGCCACCCTCCAGGTCGGCAGGTCCCACGGCCTTCGGGTGCCTGGGGTTTGGCAATGAGAATGGGGAGAAAGGAAGGCGACACCTGGGCCCCGGGCGGGGGAGGCAGCTCACCTGTGGCAGCAAAGCGGTTCTAACAAGAGGCCAGAACACACGCCAGTCCGGCTTCCAGTCTGCACTCCATGTGGGTTCCATGTTCCGACGGGCGGGGTAGGTTTCCTGACAAGAATCAGGGCGGTCCGGCCCTGTCTCTGGGAAGCTCCCACCTTCCCGATCCCGGGGCACAACAAGCCGGGAGGCGGAAGGATCCGGGGCCCCCTCTGCAAGGCTCTCTCCCCAGAAGCATCCAAAGGCAATCAGCAACCGGCTGAGAGGCACAAATTCCAAACACACACCCAGTGAATGGAAACCTCTCTCTCTCTCTCTCTCTCTCTCTCTCTCTCTCTCTCTCTCTCTCTCTCTCTCTCTCCTCCCTCCCCCCCCTCCCCACCTGCCACTCTGGGTGGGAGCCTGGGACAGAAAGTAGCCAGGGCTTCTGCTTTGGGGCCAAAGACGCCGCGTGCTGCCATCCTGAGCCCCTGCGTGACCAGGAGTGTCTGCGCTGCTAGTAGAAAGTTCCGCCGTGGGCACCTCGTGGTGTTGTTTCGGTGTGTGTGTGTTTGCCTGCTTGGTGCCAAAGGATTTCCTCGGCGTCCCCCCAGAGCCAGGAAGGGGGGTCGGCACTCCATTTGGGATGTTGGCCCCAAATCACCTCTACCCCAGCTTGTACGTCCCGCAGGCTGGAAGCAAAAACAGACAGCAGCGATGCGGGGGGGGGGAGCCCCCTTTTTTAAGGCCTTGGAGGCAGACGGGACCGTGAGGGGCCCTCGCCTTCGCTGCAGGTTCCATGCGGCTCAGTGGTTTCTGTCTCCGACGCCCCGGTTGGTCTGCTCCCTGGACCTCACCCGAGGCCACATGCTGTCTCCCTCCTCCCGCTGCGGCTCCTCCCTGGGCCAAGACAACAGTCTGAAGGGTCCCCTCTGCCTTTCGGACTCAGAGCTGGACGCGCGGAGGACACCCCCCCGCCCCCCAGCCCAGCGAGATGCAGAGACCAAGTGAGGCGTCCCGGGAGCTCTGTGCATGTTAACGGGACAGGGACGGGCTGGAGACCCACCTTCTGAGGTGCCAGCCTCGGGACCTGGAAACTGGCAGACCAAGCCTGGTCCCCGGGTAGGAGCCACTGCCAAGGGCACAGCCGCGGGTCCCCGTGTCGACCAGACCCTGGAGGGGGGCGGAGAGCGGGCAGCTGAGGGCGCGGGGCCGAGAGGGGCGGCGTGGACAGAGCCAGAGCCGGAGCCCCAGGCCCAGCCGCCCCAGCACAGGCGGTGCTGAGAGGGGACAGGACCGGCGGCCCACTCCGACCCGAGGACCCGCAGGGAGCTGCGAGCCCATGGGCCCACCTTCCCAGCCCGGGCCTCACAGCGGGGACGGCTCCTCCAGCCGCACCTCGCCATCACCGGCCACAGAGCGACGCCTCCCCGCTGCACCCAGTGCGTGTCCCAGCGCTCAGCCCGCACGGGGTCTCCGCTCTCGTCTCTCCTGTCCAGGTGCTCCCACTCCTCCCTCCCGAGGGGCCGTTCCTGATGACCGGCTCCTGAGACACCGGCCCACGATTCCTGGCATCAGCTCCACGGTCTCATCGCCCCCTCGCTCATCTGTGCCCAAATCCCACGGCTCTGCCGCCGGGCCTCTCCCATCGCTCTGTTCATCACCGCGGCCGCCGGGCTCGGGGTTCAGCAGGCCCCGCTGAGCCCCTGGATCTGCTCCTGCCTCCCCGCCTCGGGCCCCCACACTGAATCCTGGTGAACTCCTGTCCTGCTGCTCAGCTGACTCTGTCTCCCTGTCTGGCTGACCCCCGCCGTGCCCCTCCTCCTGTCTCCGCTCAGATACCGTCCCCTCCTGCTCCAGACGGGGTCCAGACGGCGCCTCGGACCAGGGCGATGCTCTCCCCTGAGCCACGTGGGACCTGCCTCTCTGCCTAGAACCTGCCCCCCCACCCTGCCCCCAGCTGGTCCCGGAGTCACTTCCTCCGAGAAGCCCGTGCTTCCAGCAATGGTGACAGCACTGACCCCCCGCTGGAACCAAGGAGGGGAAACATTCAGGTCATGTTGCAGCGACTCGCAGGCGGAGTGGGGGTCCTCGGTGCCGGGCTGTCGCCTACGACCCCGCCTTCTTCCCACCGTTCCTCTGCCCCCGGTGCTGCTTCATCTCCCACAGGTGCTGGTCCCCGTTCCAGAGGCCACGGTCAGGCGGGCAGGGTCCAGAGCAACAGGGATTTTCCTTCCTGTCCTTCTCAGGGGGGAGGAGACATTCCCAGCGGCACCCTCTCCTTCCCACCCCCACCAGAACGCTCCTCGCAGTTCATTGGCCAAGATCAGGTCATGTGTCCATCACCGGGTCATGTGTCAATCAGCGGGGAGTGGCATCACTGGTGCCACCTATTGAGCCACCCCTTGCTCCTGGATGCAGGGTCAGCTCCCCCAACTCCACCCTGCCCCCCCCCCCCCGCCCCGCTGAGCACATGACTGTGCAGAGAGAGCATGGAAACCTGATCAAACCCAGCTCCAGCCCAGCCATGTGGCTCAGTGATTGAGTGTCAACCCATGAACCAGGAGGTCATGGTTCGATTCCTGGTCAGGGCACATGTCTGGGTTGCAGGCGCAATCCCCAGTGTAGGGCGTACAGGAGGCAGCCAATCAGTGATTCTCTCTCATCATTGATGTTTCTCTCCCTCCCTCTCCCTTCCTCTCTGAAATCAATAAAATCATATTTAAGATTAAAAAAAAACACACAGGCTCCGTTCAGGAGGAAGCAGGGGGCACCCCGAGTTCACTCCCCCTCACCCTGGCCCCACGCTCCTTTGACAGCTGTCTAGTCTGTCTGGCTTCTGCCACAGAACCCCATAGGCTGGGCAGCTTATAACCACGGGCGCTTTCTCAGTGCCGGAAGCCGAACAGGCCAAGATCCAGTCTGGGGGACCCACCTCCAGGTTCACGGACGGGTTTCTTCTCACTGTGTCCTGACGTGGGGGGAGGGGCGAGGGAGCTCTCCGGGGTCTTTCTGAGGAGGGCACCCATCTCTTCCGACCTCATGGCCTCCCAAAGGCCCCGCCTCCTAACACCTCATGGGGGGGGGTTAGGATTTCCACACAGGAATGTGGGGGGAGGGACATAAGCATTCAATCCACTGCATCTGCCCCCAGCCCCCCCCAAAATCCATGTTGTTTTCACAGGCAAAGTACATTCATTCCATCCCACAGCCCCAAAAGCCTGAACTCGTTTTAACTCATTTCAGGATCAACTCAGAAGCCTGAAGTACCAAGTCTCATCTAAACGCCATCTAAATCGGCTCCAGAGTGACTCATCCTGAAACCAGGGTGGCCTCACCCTGAGATCCCGAACGTGATGCATCGGCAAAGACTTCTAAGGAAGCTCCCGCTCCGGGCGCCGGGACAGGACGGCAGCACAGCGTGTGGGGGACACGTTCTGCCCACGACAAGCCCCGGGCGGTGACGTTCTATTAGCGATCCGAGCCTGGCCGCTGTCGCACAGAACGATGGCGCCGGCCAGCAGGACCCAGGCAGGCTCCGACTTATAAAAACCATGGGTGCCGGCCAGCAGCGGCGAGCTTGGCGCGTCGTGAGCCACGTAGTCCCGGGCAAGAGCCTGGGATGCTGCCAAACTCAAACACCACCCAGTGGCGCCCCGGCGTGGGCGAGCAGCCCCGCCTCCCAGCACCCAGGTCCCCACCTGTGAGATCAGGGAAACCGAGGCTCCAGGCCCTGACCATCGAGCACCCTGGCGGTCTCTGGGGTGACAGTCACGGCCCTGCAGAGCCAGCAGGGCAGCCAGCACAGGGCAGGGGGCGCTTTGGCCTCAGCCCCCACACTCTGTCCCCGCACTGTGACCCTGACGGGGCGGTTTCCGCTGACCTGCCTCCCTCCGAAGGGCAGCTGTGCAGCCCAGCGCAGCCGCGGGTGCCATCTGCGCACGGGGTGGGAACCCAGGAGGCGCAAGATCCGGGGAAATCAAGGGACAATATTTGGGGGGGCCCAAGGATGGAAGGATTGCAAGGGGTGTCTTCTCCCCTTTTGAACTCGGGCAAGCTCATCACCCTGCCCCCCTGAACCTTCAAGAAGAAAGCAACCGGGTGCCCGTTTGCTAATCCCCCGGCTGTCTCCTCACCACCGAGAACAAGGGACAGCTCCGAGTGTGTACACACAGGCTCTGCCACGGCGTCCCGGGGCGCAGAGCGGGGCGCGGGGGCGTGGGTTACAGAAAGCAGGAAGCCGCGCGCCTGGCCCGGAGCAGCAAGGCCACTGGAGTGTGCGTGTGGCTGGAGCCGAAGTATTTCCCAGGATGCATCACTGACGTGTCCCCCTCCCCTGGCTCGCCCCCCAAGCTCCCCCTGTCGGAGGGGGGGACTCAGGACCTCCTCGGGCCAGTGCTGCAGGGGGCACGGGGGACCAGGAAGCAGGCCTGCGTGGGCACCCAACTTCTTCTCCTTACCGCTGACACAGCAAGTTCAGCTAAAGTGTTGGCATCGTTTCATTTTCCATTATTAGCATGATTCTTACCAGAATAAAATATGGCTTTTTAAAATGTTCCCCAAAAAAATGAAAAATATATACTTTTTGGTTTTGAAAGAAAAAAAGCTTACTATGTCTTAAATATGAAGCCACCGCGGTTGCGTTTAACACGGCTTCCCCTCAGCTGCTCTGGCCTGGGTGTAGCGCTGGGCCACGCCACAGGCATCTGCTCCACTCCCAGCTCCTGGCTGACCCTTTAATCCGCAAATTAATTGCGTACCGTGAGCCAATAAATCAGAATGCATAGTTCTTTTTATGAACTCGACTGCCAGCACATTAATGCATGACATGTGTTTCATAAACTGGAAGAATGGCTGAAATGTAAGTATAGATTTTTACATGACAGATGCTTCTAGAAACCGGGTGCTGGGGATCACTCATTCATCAAGAAGTGTGCACTCAGTGCCTACGAAGAACCAGCCACAATTCTCAGCACCGGAGGCAGCAGATGAGTCCAGTCCAGGGGCAGCAACAGGCGTGCAAACAAGTCCTGCACACAGGTGTGCAATGGAGGTGCCCACAGGTGTGTGATGGAGGTGCACACAGGTGTGTGATGGAGGTGCCCACAGGTGTGTGATGGAGGTGCACACAGGTGTGTGATGGAGGCGCCCACAGGTGTGTGATGGAGGTGTGCACACAGGTGTGTGATAGAGGTGCGCACAGGTGTGTGATGGAGGTGTGCACACAGGTGTGTGATGGAGGTGCGCACAGGTGTGTGATGGAGGTGTGCACACAGGTGTGTGATGGAGGCGCGCACAGGTGTGTGATAGAGGTGCCCACAGGTGTGTGATGGAGGCGCCCACAGGTGTGTGATGGAGGCGCACACAGGTGTGTGATGGAGGTGCGCACAGGTGTGTGATGGAGGTGCGCACAGGTGTGTGATGGAGGTGTGCACACAGGTGTGTGATGGAGGTGTGCACACAGGTGTGTGATGGAGGTGTGCACACAGGTGTGTGATGGAGGTGTGAACACAGGTGTGTGATGGAGGCGCGCACAGGTGTGTGATGGAGGCGCGCACAGGTGTGTGATGGAGGTGTGCACACAGGTGTGTGATGGAGGCGCACACAGGTGTGTGATGGAGGTGTGCACACAGGTGTGTGATGGAGGTGTGCACACAGGTGTGTGATGGAGGTACCACAGGTGTGTGATGGAGGCGTGCACACAGGTGTGTGATGGAGGTGCACACAGGTGTGTGATGGAGGTGTGCACACAGGTGTGTGATGGAGGTGTGCACACAGGTGTGTGATGGAGGCGCACACAGGTGTGTGATGGAGGTGTGCACACAGGTGTGTGATGGAGGTGTGCACACAGGTGTGTGATGGAGGTGCACACAGTGGGGGCCACACACCTGGCGGGGGTCAGCCGAGGTTTCGCTAGGGCAGGGTTGCATCTGGAAGGATGATGAGGGACCCACGGACAGACGGACAGACAGGGAGAGGGGTTATCGTGACAGAAAGGCGTCCAGGTGGTAGCAATCTCCTCTGGAAACGCGGCGAGGCACAGGGAGACTGCCAGGTCCCGAGGGAGAGAAGTGAGGAGGGAGCAGAGAGGAGGAACCGGCCTTAGGAAGCCCTGGGGGCGCAGAGGAGTCTGGGCTTCTCCCCAAGGCGAAGCAGGGCTTCTGCGGGCTGTAAAGCCGGAGGGGCGGGTGGCCAGAGGCTTGGAGGAGCCGTGTGGAGGCACGCCGGCTGGTGCATCGGGGCGGGCAGGTGGGAAGGAGGCTGGCTTAGAGGCAGCATCAAGGCCCAGATGAGGGGTGATGGGGTCTGGGGCGCGTCGGCGGCACTGGGGGTGATGGGGGTCTGGGGCGCGGCGGCGGTACTAGGGGTGATGGGGGTCTGGGGCGCGGCGGCGGCACTAGGGGTGATGGGGGCCCCTAGGGAGAGAGTAGATTTCGGGGACATCTTTTTCCCGGTCTCACTGAGCTGGAATTGACTCGGGTATCGTCAACAGCTCCAGTCAGAAGGGCTTGCTCGGACGGAGAAGTGAGAGGGAAGGCGGGTGGTACCGGGGGGGATGGCAGCGCCATCCACTGAGTGTGGGAGAGAAGGGAACCGGGTGTCGGGGGAGCCTGAGCCCCTCAGCCACGGGGCCGGAGGGGGCTGTGGGACACGCACAGGCTGCTGTGCAGAGGGGTCTGGAGCTAGAAAACGAGTCTGGGCTGGTGACCGGCATCTGGAAAGCATCGCCGCTGTTACCATGGAAACCGAGAGAGGCCAGGGGATTGCCCAGGAGGGGCAGGTGGAGGAAGAGGCATCCAGGAAAGAGATGGGCCCAGAGACGGCACGGAGGAGGCGGGAGAGGGCGGAGGGCACACACACCACCAGGGAGAGCAGCTCCAGGGAGAGCAGTTGGCAGGGGCGTGACCGAGGAGGCGGATGAGCGCTGGACGGGGCGCGTCACTGTCTGCAAACCCGTCTCTGTGGGCTCCCCCAGCGGCACCGAGGATTCACCACGGACAGGGAGAACACCCCGCGGCTCTCACACTTCCATGTGCAGGGGTGGCAGGGGGGGGGGACAAGCACAGGCCCCCAGCCCGCCCTCGGGGCGTCTGATGCAGAGGGTCTGTGGGAGACCCCCGGCTCGGCATTTCTGACAAGCGCCCGGGGGTTCCTATGAGGACAGAGAATCCACTCTCAGACCCACTGTGGCCGCACCGCCCATTAGGGCAAAGCGGGGACTTTTCCAACAAAGGGCTCCCCCGGGGTCCATAACATCCGTTCCTCTTCCCCTCGGAGGACCCGGAGGCTTCTGGGCTGGTGTAATCTCCCCAGTGACTTGAGCCTGGCCGCCCTCCGTGCCCCCCGGATGCGGCCGGCCGTTGTCACAGCTGGGTAACGGGGGCGTTGGAAAACACGCATCCGCCCCGTCCGGGGCCCCCCGACCTCCTGAATCAGGCTCCCGGGGGGGAGCCAGGAATCCAGCAATTCCCCCGGTCTCCCCCGTAGCTGCCGCGGCTCCGCCAGGGGTAGGAACAGCTGAGTAGATCGTGTCTACGCCAACGTCAACCCTCCAGCCGTGACCTCCCTGAGCACCGCGGGAGGATGCGTCCCGGCTGCCAAAACAGGCCCGCGCTCCCGGCGGGTGAGCGGCCGCAGGCCTCGGGGTCCTGCTGGCAGCGGACCTGCGGAGGCTCGGGCGGCGGTGAGAGTTCGGAGCACATACTGCTGCAGGGACGCAGGGTCTCCGCGGGCCTCTTCATTAGGCTGGGAGCACTCGCGGGTCCGGGGCCCTGACGGAAACTCTCTCAGGGAGTTATTACCATCAGGTCCATGGCCCCCTCAAATCCCTCAGCCGAGATTCCCCACTGCTGCCATGACAACCAGAGCAGTCGGGCCGAAGGCGTCCCTTCACCAGCTCACCAGGACAATGGGTGGGAGCGTCTTGAAGTCAGCACCAAGTACTAAACCTCTGTCGAATGAGGATTGCGAAGGGAATCGCGTGCCCAAATCAGCATCCGAAACGGCTGGTGGTCCCCGTCGCTTCCAAGGGCCATTGCTCCGGAGGTGACGGTGACAGACACTTGGAAATGAGCGGGTTCTCCCCCAACCTTTCCCTTTCCTCCTGGGGCCTCTCTGTCCCGTCAGCAATGGCCAGCCCCGGCCTCGGTTTTGCTGAAAGCAAAGGGGAAAGAGAAAATGGGGGAGCGCGCGGCAGGCCAGCACGAGGACCTGCGTGCACGGCGGGCCTTTGCTCTCCCCGGATGTTCCCCAGGATGGCCCAGGGAGGTGCCTCCAGCGTCCGACAAAACAGCAGAGCCGTCCCTGCTTTAAAGTCTCAGTAGAGCCCGGCTGGCGTGGCTCGGTGATTGAGCGTCGACCTATGAACCAGGAGGTCACAGTTCGATTCCAGGTCAGGGGTTGTGGGTTTGATCCCCAGTGTGGGGCGTGCAGGAGGCAGCCGATCAATGATTCTCTATCATCATTGACGTTTCTATCTCTCTCTCCCTCTCCCTTCCTCTCTGAAACCTCAGTAGGACTCGCAGCGCCTGCCCAGTAAAGCGCACGCTGTTTACAGAGGCGAGAGGGCATCCTCCCCTTGGCCTTGGCCTCCTCACTTCCCCTACCCACACCCTGTACGCCCTCCTTTCTGCGCTGAAGCCTCTGACGCAGCCCCGCGCGGCTCCCTGTCCTCACCGGGCAGATCTCTCCATCTCCCAAGACCCAGCTCAGGTGGCACATCCTTGGCGAAGCCTTCCCAGATCACCGCAGACAGACCTGCGGACCCACCTCGGTGCCCTGGGCCCTGTTGAAGCTCCTACGACAGTCAGCACCCTGCTAAACTACCGCCCCCCGCCCCCCCACCCTCCGCAGCCCATGAGCAGCTCAAGGCCACGCTCGGAGTAGACTCTTAAAATCACCTGTTGGATGGATAGAAGGAAGGAAGGAAAGATGGGCAGATGGATGGAGTGACAGACAACGGAAAGGAAAAGGAGGCCGAGGAGAGCAGGAGTCCAGAGGCCTATGTGTCTCCGTCCGTTGATAAATCAAATGTGTATTGAGAACTAAGTTCAAAACATGGTGCTCGATCCACTGAGACAATGAGACACACCTCTGCCGCCCACCGCCAAAGCTCCCAGGCCAGCCAGGAACAGAGACGCGCAGACAGTGGCGATAAAATCCAGTGGCGGTGCGCACGGTGCCATGCTGTCACACGGGGGGGTTAGCCAGAACAATCCGGGGAGTCCACCTGAAACCCGAATCCTGAAGCATGAGGAGCCCTGTCAGCAATTTACAGACCCGGTGCACGCAGGGCTCACGCAGAGGGAGGAAGAACAAGAAAAGCGTGGGCAGAGAACTGGGGGGGAGTGCCCAGGTGTGTGTTAGCAGCCAGGCAGGGAGACAAGGCTGGGGAGAGGCAGGGTATGGCCCCGAGGCGGGCAGAGTGGGTACGGGCAGCGGGGGGTGGGGGGGGAGCCAGAAAACAGCTCCCACTGCACCCCCACTCCTTCCCCTCCTCCCCGCCTTCACACGCTGCTCCTGGCTTAGAGCATGCCGAGGTCCTCCAGCCAAATCTGCCCTCCAGCTCGGGGTTCTAGGAGCCTCCGCCTTCCCATTAGCTCTGCTCACATGTATGTCCCTGGCCTGTCTGCCTCACACCGGCTGCCCGGGACATGGCAAGCTTCCCCAGGGCACCCTGTGCCTGTCTGCTCACCACGGCGTCCGACTCACCACCTGGCAGCCCTGGCCTACCGTGAGCCGCACGTCCTGGTTAAATGAGAGCGAGCCACGCCCGGTCCGGCTGACAGAATCCACGGCGGGAACTGTGAGGCAGGGAAAGGGGTCCCATCTGGGAAGCTGTCTGGGGAAACGCGTGAGTGGGAGGGGTCCCGCTGAGGGCTGGCTCTCACGCAGCCTCGGACACGGGTGTGACGGGCCCGCAGGCCGTGGTCGCTCACCAGGCCGTGGTTTCCTCTGGTCCATGGGGCTGTGACCCTGGATGAACTCTAAGGGCCTCTCACTCAGCAAGCCAACAACCTTTACTACAGCAGCTTCAGAGCCGAGGGCGCAGAGCGGGGAGCCCTGGGCGGTGCTAAGATGGGCCCAGCCGGAAGCGGCTCAGTGGATGAGCATCAACCCAGGAACCAGGAGGTCACGGTTCGATTCCCGGTCAGGGCACATGCCCGGGTGGCAGGGTCCATCCCCAGTGTGGGGCGTGCAGGAGGCAGCCGATCCATGCTTCTCTCTCATCTTTGATGTTTCTCTCTCTCTCCCCCTCTCCCTGCCTCTCTGAAATCAATAAAAATATATTTTTAAAAAGAGAGAGAAGGGAACTCTGCACCGTTCACTTCCAGCGTGTGGCCTGCTTCCATGTGTCCCTGGGAAGCCGTGCAGGGGCCACCCGCCTTTATTCGACGGGAGACGCAGTCAGAGAGGAAAGGCGAGGTCGCCTTGCTGCGCAAATCCACTTTCTTCCTGTGAGCCCCCAGGACGGGCTCTGCGCTGTCCACGTCCCAGTCTGAAAGGCCAGGAACAGCCACGCTGTCCACGTCCCAGTCTGAAAGGCCAGGAACAGCCACGCCCTAGAGCCCCGCCTGGGAGAGGGGCTCACGGCAGCAAAGGGCCACGCGGGTCTGCTCTCCGCCCCGGAGACGCAGAGGTTTGGGAATAAACTAGAGTCGAGCTCTAAGTAATTTCATCTGTGTGTTTCCAGAGATTAATTATACTTATTGTATCTGACACCAGTCAGGGCTCGCAAACGTCTTCTGTGAGCCTCCCACGAAAGCTAGGAAGCATTAGTCCTGATGGCCGGCTCTGTTTTATTATATCTGACTCGGAGCCAAAGGTGGACAGCACTTAGAGCTGCCGTGGACAAGGACATCGGAGAGCAAGGCCCGCAGCTCCCCTCTCGGGCCTCCTACCCACACCAGCTTCCCACCCTCTCAGCACAGGACCGCGGGTGGGGCCGGGAGGCAGCTCACACCTTCGGAATGTATTGTGCAGCCAATATGTCCAAAGCACAGAGCTGGGCATCCTGGATCTTCCTAGGCCAGTGGTCGGCAAACTCCTTAGTCAACAGAGCCAAATATCAACAGTACCACGATTGAAATTTCTTTTGAGAGCCAATTTTTTTAAACTTAAACTTCTTCTAACGCCACTTCTTCAAAAATAGACTCGCCCAGGCCGTGGTATTTTGTGGAAGAGCCACACTCAAGGGGCCAAAGAGCCGCATGTGGCTCGAGAGCCGTGGTTTGCCGACCACTGTCCTAAGTGACTAAGATCCCTGCCCTTCAGGGGTGCAGAGGGGTCAATAATACTCTAGCCCTGGCTGGTGGGGCTCAGTTGGTTGGATCGTTATCCCATACACCAAAAGGTTTCGGGTTCGATTCCAGTCAGAGCACATACCTAGGTTGCGGGTTCAATCCCCGGTCGGGGTGCATACCAGAGGCAACCAATCGATGTTTCTCTCACATCCATGTTTCTCTCTCTTCTCCCTTCCTCTCTTTCTAAAGTCAATAAACATGTCATTAGATGAGAACAAAAGTAATGATGATGATAATAAATGATAATAGTGCTATGCTAACCAACACCATCCCATCAAGATGGCACTGCATGCCTTCAGGCAGGTGAGATAATAGTGGGGTGAGAGTGTCCACAGACGGGGAAGGGGACTCCCCTTGGGAGAAATCGGGAAAGGAGGTGTCGTCGGAGATGAGCCACCGAAGAAGCATCTGTTAGGGCGACATGGAAATTGGATTCTTGTGCCATGAGCAGCGTAGGCAAGGTGGGAAACTGAGGCAGGGTGGGGCACAGCCTCAGATGGTGTGTGTCCATGCTGCCCGACGACGGGCATGTGTCTGGTAGTCGGTAAGGAGCAGGTGTGCCCTTGAACAGGAGAATACCTGCGTTCCAGGAGATGAATGCAGGTGGTGTTAGACATGCAGCGAGCGGCGCCTTTAAGAAACTGCCTTTCACGGCCCAGCTGAGAGCCACTACCCTAGGACAGCTGGTGGTAGGGTCTGTAGTGTTGCTTCCCCAATATTACAGAAATTAACACGGCGGGCTTGGTGAACTTTAGTCACCTGGCCTGGGAACCCAACTCTCTCGCCCACAGAAAAATGCAATCGTGAAGTTCAAGCCATTGACTTAGAAACAAGCTTCAAAGACAATCCGTCTGCGAGTTGTGGCCAGCCCCCCAAAATGATGGGGATTTGCTTCCTGTCTTTAAGGGAGACTTGCTTCCTATCTTTGCTTCCACTTTTCAAGGAGAACTTGCCGTCTCGTGGGAAAGATGAGAGTATTGTGGATGAAGGAACCAGGAGCTTCAAGCATGAGGGCATTTACATGCACCTGTGCCCCGACCAGGACCACAGCCCACCAGGCGGGCCCCAACTAGCTGCACAATGGCCTGTCTCCATGCGCCTTAAAAAATAGCACAACAGGGGAATGTCTTTAAAATCCATAACATCTTCACAGAGTCCATTTTACTCGAAAATTACTCTCCCATTTTATTTTTTAATATATTTTTTATTGATTTCAGAGAGGAAGGAAGAGGGAGAGAGATAAAGAACATCAATGATGAGAGAGAAACACTGATTGGGTGCCTCCTGCACACCCCCTACTGGAGATCAAACCCACAACCCGGGCTTGTGCCCTTGACCGGAATCGAACCCGTGACCTTTCAGTCCGCAGGCTGATGCTCTATCCACTGAGCCACGCCAGCCAGGGCTGAAAACTGCTCTCTTTTTAGAACATTAGTCCCTGAGGAGACAGTGTGGGGATGTGGGGGAGAGCTTTGTTTTTGTTTTTCTTTTTATGAACTTGCCTAAGAAAACTGATACGCCCTAAAGCCCATCTAGTTATAAATTCCACCGCCCTATCTCCTGTTTGTTTGCTTTGAAACCACCCACCTAACCCTCCTCGGAGCGCTCAGTGCAAAACAGTCACAGTTCTGTTCCTTTCCACTTGGCTTGAAGGGGAAGAAGTGGTGGAGAAAAGGGAGACAAGGTCTCAGTCGATGACTAAGAAAACACAGGGCAATTAGCATCCACGCGCAATGAATCGCGACCGGAGCTCCGAGCTCTGCCGTCAACGGTCTTTCTCCTTCACAGAGGAGACACTGGCGCCCTCCGCCCTGCAGACTTCCTGGGTCCATCGCTGATGCCCGTGTTTCGTTGTGCCAAGTATAAACCCTGAAACATCCTAAGAAGTGTCTACTGCTTGTCTTTTAAAAAATACAATTCAAAGGCCCGATAAAAGGATGCATGCGCGCATAAACAGGCAGAGACGCATGTGTCTGTCCGTTGAGGAGTTCATGTACGTACATGTGACTTGCTAACTTTGTATTTCAACACCGTTTTAGGCTTATAGAAAAGTTGACGAGTAGTATAAAGAATTCAGAATTCCCGTGTACCTCCCACCTCAACTCCCCAATTTTACCTTTGATCCTGTGAGGGGGTGGGGGGGCATGGAGACATGTATGTCGCAAGCATGACGCACTTTCATCCCTAATGGCTGAAGGTTTTGTCTCCTAAAAACAAGAACGTTCTCTTATATCCTCACAATACAATTATCACAGCAAGAAAATTAATAATGCTATTGTTCAGACCTACTACACAGACTGTATTCAAACTTTGCCAGTTGTCCACATTTAATGCCATAAACACCATGAAAGTGATCCTTTTTGGTGAGTGTGAGGGAGTTTCCAGAGTAACGGGCGAAGTCCTGTTATATATAAAAAGGTTTAATATAAGTTTACAAGTCTAAAAACAAAATAGTTGTTATTTTAGAAAGACTTTCCAGAAAAGAATCCAGCGTGGTTATGAGACACAGCATTGCAAACCCCTCACAATATACATCTGTATGGAAAATACACGTCCAGAAGTTTTGAAGTCTGCGCCCCGAGCTATGAGCTGTGACCGGTGGGGTGGGCGGGAGATGGAGAGGGAGCTGGGAGGCTCAGTACAGGAGGACTTTTGCTTTTTGCTTGACGTATTTTCATACTGTTTGCATTTTTATAAGCGACTCTTCATGTAGTATTGACATAGATTAACTGAAGCAATCAGTCTCAGAGTGAGTGAGTAAGTGAGCGAAGGCATGTGGAGGCCGGTGGGTGAGTGATACATGTGTAGCATGGATCAGTGAGAGAGACTGAGTGGGGGAGGGAGGGAGGGAGGGAGTTTGCAAATGAATGGAGAAAGAAGAAAGCAGGCCGGTCTGGTAGGCAGAGTCTCATAGTAAAGTCTTCATAACATCATGTGAGTGAACCACAGGGAAAAATGGATCGTGCAAAATCTGTCTCCGCAGATATTTCCCAGGCAGCATATGTGAAGATCCTTAAATCCCCAGTCACTGACGCAATGAGTTTTATGCTAAATTTTTATGAATAAATATTTACAGCCCAGCCAGCGTGGCTCAGTGGTTGAGCTTCAACCTATGAACCAGGAGGTCACGGTTCAATTCCCAGTCAGGGCACATGCCCGGGTTGTGGGCTCCATCCCCAGTGTGGGGCGTGCAGGAGGCAGCCCATCAATGATTCTCATCCTTGATGTTTCTCTCTCTCCCTCTCCCTTCCTCTCTCTGAAATCAATAAAAATATTTTTTTTTAATTTGCAGGGAAATTTGATGACAGACCAGTCAAGCACGGATTCAGAACCTGTGTCCGTCCTAACACCCTCTGCCTGCTCTCTGGGAAGCCCCTAACCGGGGGGTCCGATCGGGAAGGCTTGCCTCTGCAGTTTCATCACCCCCAAAGGATTCTGGGGCACCGCCTGCATCCGCCCACAACCCTTTCTCTGCGAGCATTCCTCTAAACACAGGACCACAGCCTCTGGTCACTTACCACCCAGCGGCCATATTCAGAGCAGAGACCTTCTTCCAAAATCAGCCACTGGAAAGCAGCTCCCGCCAAGTCATTAGCAATTCGACGGCTAGAACGCTCGGCAGAGGAGAGTGTGTTGTTTCATGTCCCTGGGCTTCCGCCGGGGTTTTGGCTGGAAAACGGGAGGAATACTTCACCCGCTTCAGAGAGCGGCGCTGGGCCTCCCTGAGAGACCTGGGACGCGCCCGGTGCGTGCCTGGCACACGGCAAGTCCTCAGTAGGAACTGGCTGCAGTGTTTGTTCTGTTTTACTTTTCATGAAGGTGAAAAGCACGTGACACAGAAGTGGCGTGTTTACGTGACGCGCGGTGCCGTTTAGTACGGCCACGACGCTGCGCAACCATCTCCACCTGGTTCTAAGCCATCGCGTTTCCCAAAGGAACCCCATATTCACGGAGCAGCTAACTCTACTTCCTTCCTCCCCTCCCCCCACTTCCGGCCCTCACAACCACCAATCTGCTTTCCGTAACGATGGCTTCACCCATTCTGGACATTTCATATCAATGGACTCATACAATATGTAACCTTTTGTGTCTGGCTCCCTTCATTAATTAGCATGATGTTTCCCAGATTCATCCATACTCCAGCATGTATCAGTACTTCATTCCTTTTTAAGGCTGAATAACATTCCATTGTATTTTTTAATTTTTTTTTTATTTCCGAGAGGAAGGGAGAGGAAGAGAGAGGAAGAGAGAGATAGAAGCATCAATGATGACAGAGAATCATTGATCGGCTGCCTCCTGCACATCCCACACTGGGGATCGAGCCTGCAACCCGGGCCTGTGCCCTGACCGGGAATCACACCATGACCTCCTGGTTCATAGGTTGAGCTCAACCACTGAGCCAGGCTGACCGGGCCCATTGCATGCTTACACCACAATTTGTTTGCCATTTATCAGATGCTGCCTTTCGGGTTGCTTCCACCTTTGGGCCACTGTGAAAAGTGCTGCCATGGATACGTGTGCGCATGTATTTGTTGGAGTGAGTACCTGCTTTCAGTTCTTTGGGGCATAAACCTAGGCGTGGCATTTCTGGGTTATATGGTAACTCTATGTCTAACTTTTGGAGGGACCACAAAAAGCATCCATTGCTGTGCCACGCGCTGTTTCACAGGGCGGTGGGATAAGTCCTTCACCCGCCACAGCCCCTGGGAGAATTAATTTTCTGTGAGCACCACTCCTTTAAAAGAAGACAAGTCATTATAACTTTCCATTGGTCTAGTCCAGTGGTCAGCAAACTCACTAGTCAACAGAGCCACATATCAACAGCACAACGATTGAAATTTCTTTTGAGAGCCAAATTTTTTAAACTTAAACTTCTTCTAACGCCACTTCTTCAAAACAGACTCGCCCAGGCCGTGGTATTTTGTGGAAGAGCCACACTCAAGGGGCCAGAGAGCCGCATGTGGCTCGCGAGCCGCAGTGTGCCGACCACGGGTCTAGGCAAACTCAGAAGAACTGAACCTCAAATTTCAAAGGAGTCTTCATCTCCCCCAATATACGTAAGTTAGATGTTTGTAGGTAAACAACCTGTCCTTTTAGCTGATAACTCCTGACTAGATCACACTTGACCTTCTATAGCATCTAAATAAAATCCATGTCTAGGCCCTCAGCCATATACATCCATGCATGCACAAAGGCAACATGGCAGAGAGCCTGGCATGACTGCTCCGATGGATGCACACCTCCGTGGAGGCAGGTTGGAAACGCACCCACGGGTGGAGGACGGCGGCGTAGGCCTGGGGAAGGCTGAGCCTGGGGAGAGACTCCAGGCGCAGGACAACGCAGCAGGAATGCCGGGGCTGGAGCAGATGGGCCAGCTATGGAAGGAGGCAGGGGAAGCGATGAGAGGAATGCTAGCTTCCTGCCCCGGCCAATACCCTCCATGGCTAATTACACCCTGACAGCCTATAAATTCCCCTAATAGTTTTCCATGGAGAAACTCTTCCCCTGCCCGCCCTTGGAGCTGCCCGTGTGCGGCCTGGCTTCCAGAATCACCCAAGTGCCGCTGATTACCGTCAGTGGGTGTGGACAGGCGGACGAAGAATGCGTCCCTCCGAGAGAGAGCCTTCCGGGCAGAGCGCACCATGTATGGCCAACATCAGACTCCCCGCACACAAGTCCCTACTTCCCAACGGGGGCCAATATCTGAGGAGACCTCGCTTCTCTCTCTCTGTCTCCCCACTCCACCCTCCACCCTCCAAAGACCAGTCTCCCAGGAGGCCCTGGCCCTGCCCTCATCTCTTCCCCACAGTTTCCAGAATGAGCTTCTCAAAACTCACTTTCACCAGAACTCCCTGCGGGGCTCCCCGCTGAGGACAAAATCCCGGGCGTGGCCAGCAGAGGGCAGGGCCTCGTGCCCGGGGTCAGAGCCCTGCCGGGACGCCCCGAGATCCTGGCCTTTGTTCCTCGGAGCAGATTCCCGAGGGAGAGAGGGTGCACGCACTCGGGCCTCTCCCCTCGGATCGTCACTCTGAGAATCCTGGGGTTTCCAGGGAGGGCCCGCGGTTGGTCGGGGTGGTGACGTCCATGGACGTGAGATCAGACGGGCCTGGTGACGTCCACGGACGTGAGATCAGACGGGCCTGGTGACGTCCATGGACGTGAGATCAGACGGGCCTGGTGACGTCCACGGACGTGAGGTCAGACGGGCCTGGTGACGTCCACGGACGTGAGGTCAGACGGGCCTGGTGACGTCCACGGACGTGAGATCAGACGGGCCTGGTGACGTCCACGGACGTGAGATCAGACGGGCCTGGTGACGTCCATGGACGTGAGATCAGACAGGCCTGGTGATGTCCATGGACGTGAGATCAGACGGGCCTGGTGACGTCCATGGACCTGAGATCAGACGGGCCTGGTGACGTCCACGGACGTGAGGTCAGACGGGCCTGGTGACGTCCACGGACGTGAGATCAGACGGGCCTGGTGACGTCCATGGACGTGAGATCAGACGGGCCTGGTGACGTCCATGGACATGAGATCAGACGGGCCTGGTGACGTCCATGGACGTGAGATCAGACGGGCCTGGTGACACCGCACAGGCCGCATCCAGGTCCGAAGGGCGATGGGAAGGGGCCCGGGCCAGCAGCGTGCCTCTCTCCCCTGCCGAGGGCCGCCGTCCCGGGCCGGGCGCTCCAGAGGCTGGCCCATGCGGGTAGGACTCGGTCACGCGCTGCCTCTGTCTTAACAAACGCTCCCTCGCTTTCTGAAAGCCCCGAAAACGAACGTGTCTCTCCCACGGCTGCCCACAGAACCACGCGAGGGAACCTGTGCCGCAGGGACCGCCCGCCCCCCACGCTGCCCTGCCGTGCTTTCTGGCCCTGGAGCTGAAAGGGTGTTTTTTTACTTTAAAAACTTCAACTTCAAAGCCATCTATGATGTTCGGACCTTGCGCTTCGCAGAACAGCAGCATTCTGAACGCCAGCTGTCCACGACAGATGGACATGGCTGCTTCCCCGCTCCCGCTCACAGCTGGCGACGTGGCTGAGGAAACGTCCTGGGCTCGAACCCCATGAAATCCAGACGGCGATGCCACAGAGCCAGCTTCCTCTTCCCCCTTCCGAAGACCCCAACCGGAGCCTTCCCTTCTAAGCTCACTGACCTTCAACCTTTACCCCCGACAGCTTCTTGCCTTGGCAAACTCCCTCAGCTCTCAGGGTGGCACGCAGACGGTAGGTGTCGGCCTAAGGGTTAAGAATTCACGCTCCCAGGTAACATCAGCAGAGTGTTCTGGAAAATTAAATACACCCGGGCCAAGTCTCTCACGGCTGTACTCTTTGGAGATGTTTCAGTTTTTGAAAAAGAAGAAACAGTTCAAGAATGTGTACTTCGTTTCTCACATGTATTTTCCTAGGCCTGTTTTCTTTTCTTCTTGGTATGTTTTGTTATGTGCGTGGGGTTTTCCCAAGGTTTCGCCCTGCTCCTGTCCTCCTGGGCATGTGAACAGAAAAAGCACTTCCGTTTGCCCTCTCGGAGGGGACGTGGGATGATCACAGACACGGCTCACTCAGAGAGCTACCTGCACGGACCCCAGCAGCCAGGTGCCCAGCGCCGTGCCACGTGGGGGTGGCACATGCATTCCACAGTGAGAATTGCTTATTTCACCCTCTGTGCCCGAACACTGGGCTCACAGCACGGCTCACAGCGCGGCTCTCATAAACCAACCCGGACGCTGGGTTCTCGGGGACTCACATCTGTTGGAATAATGGCCTAGAATGGAGGCCAGCACAGGCTCTACCAGAGGAGTGGGCGCCTGGGACAGGAGGAGGCCGGGGCACCTGGGACAGCGGTTGAGCATTGACCTATGAACCAGGAAGTCACAGTTCGGTTCCCAGTCAGGGCACAGGCCCAAGTTGTAAGCTCAATCCCCAGTAGGGGGAGTGCAGGAGGCAGCCGAGCCATCACTCTCATCATTGATGTTTCTCTCTCTCCCCCTCTCCCTTTCTCTCTGAAATCAATTTTTAAAAATTTTGTTTTTTGTGGGTTTTTTTGTTGTTGTTGTTGTTTTAATTTTGTTTTTAAAGAGAGAGAGATTTCTGCTTCGGTGAGAAGTTGGCCCAAGCAGAGCAGGTTGTGGGCTTTGGGGTGAGCTCTAAGGATCCACGTGGGTTTAACCATAACTCTGCCCCTGGCAGCTGATGACCTCAGCAAAGTAACTAAGCACTCTGTGCCCCCACTTCCTCCACCGTGAAAGGGGGTACGTACTGGTGTCTACTTCTAGGGCTGTCCAGGGGTTAAATGAGCTCGTCCAATCCAAGGGTCTATTGCAGTGGTTCTCAACCTTCCTAACGCCGCGGCCCTTTAATACAGTCCTCACGGTGTGGTGACCCCCAACCATAAAGTTATTTTCGTTGCTACTTCATAACTGTAATTTTGCTACTGTTATGAATCGTAATGTAAATATCTGTGTTTTCCCGTGTATAATTTGTAAGGGATGGGAAATTCACGGGTGTT
Source organism: Eptesicus fuscus (assembly GCF_027574615.1). NCBI lineage: Eukaryota > Metazoa > Chordata > Mammalia > Chiroptera > Vespertilionidae > Eptesicus > Eptesicus fuscus. Next base: position 3,169,530 of record NC_072475.1, read on the forward strand.
TGTCTTAGGCAACCCTGCTAGCGGTTCTCAACCTGTGGGTTGCGAGAACCGCTGCTGTAGAGCCTAAGACCATCGGAAAACCCAGATATTTACATTACGATTCATAACAGCAGCAAAATTACAGTTATGAAGTAGCAACAAATATAATTTTATGGTTGGGGGTCACCACCACTTGAGGAGCTGTATTAAAGGGCCGCGGCGTTAGGAAGGCTGAGAACCACTGGCCTGCGCGATGGAATGAATGCCTAGGGAACGCTGGTCTGGGTTCCCAGCGCGGCAGAGGCTCATCCGTTCACTGCCCAGCACCACACAGGGCCTCACGGGCAGATGCCACCGGAGTGGCCACACAGCCGCCGTCGCAGCCTCGGGGTCCTCGGACAGCTCCCCTTCCTGCTGCGAGGCGAAGTGGAGCGCGAGGCCGACGAAAAGACCCTGAGACGCAGGTGTAAACCACCGACATCTGTATAACTCTCTTCAGATACAGCTGATCACGGGTCACGTTAGTGAACCACGTCCACGCCCATGCAGGAACGTCAGTCCGTCCTGTGTGCTTCTGTCCCTCAGACAGGTTCCAACGCGGTCCGGCCTCCACCCTGTGCAGACGCTCCCGGAGGGGAGGGTACCAGTCCAGAGGGCCCTTCCTGCATGTCCCCTGGCTCCCGGTGCCCCCACCTTAGAAGAGCTGGCCTTGAACTTCCAGGCACCTCGTCCCCCTCCCCCAACCCCCCCCCCCTTACACACAGGGCACCTTTGGGAGCCGGAGCCTGAGACGGGGACAGAACACAGAGGTTTGCCAAGCCCCACAAGCGGCTTCACGTGCAGAAATCCCTGCTGCGTCTACGGACTAAACGGTGCAGACTTCCAGCTGCTGCTGGTTGGACCGCCTCTGGCGCCTTCGCCGGGGCCCGAGCCTTCAGCACACCCCGTTCCCGGCGCTCGCACCCCCCGCTCCACGTGCCCGTGCGCACGCTCGGCGGCATGTGAGTGGATGTGGCTTCAAGGTGTCTGTGTCACTCGACCGCGAGTGGTTTCCTGCGCATTTGCTGGGTAAACACGTCCCCGTCCACCCAGGCACCGCAGCTCGCAATGTTTAACAAGGTTCGGGGGGCGGGCGCTGGGACGGGTCTCGCCGTGGGCCGCTCCGTAAAGAGGATCCTACGACGGCGGGGGTGGCGGTGTGGGGTGGGGGGGGGGCGGGGGATGGGGGGACCATTAGCGATCCTGTTTGACAGCCACAGGCCACTTGTGGCTGTTAGGTGCCTGACATGTGGCTAGTCCAGACTCAGGTGTACTGTGGGCATGAAATACATACCAAACTTCAAAGATTTAGTGCCCAAAATAGCCAAGGGACTCACGAACAAGTGTTTAGATAGAGGAGATGTTACCACGGTAACTTGGATATGTGGGACAAATAAATCCAGTGCTAGCCCTGGCCGGTGTGGCTCAGTGGATAGAGCATCGGCCTGCAGACTGAAGGGTCCCAGGTTCGATTCCGGCCAAGGGCACATGCCCGGGTTGTGGGCTTGATCCCCAATAGGGGGCGTGCAGGAGGCAGCCGATCCGTGATTCTCTCTCATCATTGATGTTTCTATCTCTCTACCCCTCTCCCTTCCTCTCTGAAATCAATAAAGAAATATATTTTTAAAAAATACAATGCCGAACGTTCACGTGCTCCTGGTCACCTCTCTAATGAGGCCACGAGAACAACTTAAGTTCCACAATTAATGGCTCACATACATTTTGACGGTGCAGTGTTGACTCCGGGTTTTATTCAAATCGGACTCTCACAGGGTGGCCCAGGAGTCGGGGGCTAACAAGCGCCACGTGATGGAGATTGCTGCCCTTGGGGACCCTGAGGGAGCCGCAGTGACCTCCGCCCGGAGTCAGGACCCTGGATGGCGCCTTAGGAACTCGCCCTTTCACCTTCCCAAGGGGCTCTGCCAGAAGCTGCTCGCCCAGTCCTCCGGGTCTTTGAAATTTCCATTCCAAACCTTCGAATGTGTCCATTGGAAACCAGAATGGCTCGCTCAAAGGATTTCTAAACATAACCAATGAGATACGTAAGCAACGCCACGTGTCTTGGAGGGGAGGAGGAGGCGGGTAAGATCTGCCCCGTCTAGACCCCGAGCGCACCTGGGGGGAGAGGGGGACAGTGTCCCTCTCCCGCTGCCGGGCGCCCGCGGGTGGGAGTGAGATTTGAGGTGATAGGACTTCAAATAAGTGTTTGTGGACTCGTGTGCAAGAGGAAAATTCACCAGACTGGCCCAAGGCGAAGATCCTGGGCCAACCTCCTCCTTAACCCATGTAGGACTCCCCCCTTCCCCACCACTTATTGTCCCCCCATCACTTTATTGATGCGGCAAAGGAGACCCAGCGTCCAGGTGGCCATTCTGCACCACTGAGATGTCCGTGCAAGGACCTTCCGTGGCCTGGGCCAGGCAATCAGGCAATGCATATGGCGGCGCTTTCCCTTAAATAATGACGATCCACGACCGGGCCGTGACACCAGGCCCCGTGCTGAACAGAGAACACGCGGAGAGCAGCTCCGATCTCTCGCTTCGCTAAGGACGCTCACATCTCTAACCTGACACCGGCTCGGGTTACGTTTTTGCAGTGGCGTGATTCTCACGCTTGACCTGAAGGTCAGTGTCTGACCGAGCCCCTTAGACTGGGGCTGGCCCGCCCACAAGGACTGACCATCCCATCCAGAACGTTCTTGCTGGAAGGCACGAGGAGGAAGACAAACTTATAAGAAGCGTAACAAACAGAATCAGGACCCAAGGGATGAGCTAACACCGTGAATAAACACACGGGGATTCCAGGTAAACTGGTTCTGTTTGCAGTGGGACAGGGCGTCCTCCCCGGGGACTCGCCGCCCGGCTCTCTGATCCTCAGCTCCACATCCTCACCACCTCCCTCTCGAGTCCCCACGGCCACGTGTGCAAGCGGTGGTTGCTATTCTGCACCAGAGGCCGGGCTTCAGTCACCAGCTCACCGCCAAGCAAGACCCCTAGCGCATCGCCAACCCCTGTGGCCGTCTAACTCCACGGCCTCACGCCGTCCTCTGCACAGAGAACACTGAGAGGGTTCTCGCTGGCCTGGGCTCCCGGCCCAGAGGACCACGTGGGTGTGACTAAGCAATCGGGGGTCACCAGGAACCTATGTCGATGAGCAACCAATGAGCTTCCTGGACGAAGAGGGCCCAACTAGCAGCCCTCAGTCATCGGTGAGGAGGTGACTCTGAGTAGCCCTGGGTGTTTGGCCTGAGCCCAGCCCGCCCAGCCCGCCCAGCCCAGCCCGCCATGTCCAGAGACCGGGCTGAAATGGAGGCTGCCTGTCACTAATGACATCTGAGGCACTGAGGTGAGGGTAGGGCTGCTTCCGGCTCCTTCCATGACATGCAGACCAGGTGCAAAGAGGAATTCTGCCCACAGAGAACCACAGGGCGTGGCTCCTCTGGGCTCCACCCCGGCACCCACAAAAGCAGAGGGGATGGCACCAAGGGGTGTGGGGGGAGGTGGCCCTCCCTCCTGGGCCAGCAGAGGCTCCTGGGAGTCTCAAGGAGAAGAGAGAAGTCTCTACAGGCAGCCCCCCAGCATCAGAGAAAGCAAATGGCAGTGCCACGTGGGGACTGAGCCCATGAGTAACTAGGAGAACAGTCTGTGAGGGCCAGCACCCCATGAAAAACAAGAAAAATGGGTCATCTCTGCCTGGCTCAGTGGGTGAGCGTCAACCTATGAACCAGGAGGTCACGTTCGGTCAGGGCACATGCCAGGTTGCAGGCTCGATCCCATGTGGGGCATGCAGGAGGCAGCCAATCAATGATTCTCTCTCATCACTGATATTTCTATTTCTCCCTCTCCCTTCCTCTATGAAATCAATAAAAATATTTTTTTAAAAAGAATATGGGTCATCTATACTAAAGTGAACCTCTTTTAAACAACATGACTTAACAACAGTTAACAAAATCAGACCTTTCCTGGGATGCGACACCGTAGACACACTGAGAGGTGGCGGGGGGGGGGGGGGGTCTCCCAAGGGCAGCTCAGAGGTCCCTCCGCTGTGCTCTCCGTGTGGGACTGGGCAACCTCGCTGACTTAACCTGACACCTGAAGGAGCGAAATGATACACCCCTCAGGTGAGCAAATGGGCTGCAGAACGGAGGCTGTCAGCGGCCGTGAGCGTCCCGTGGCCACGGGCCAGGCCTGGGGGTCCCACTGTCTCAGGACGGCCATCTTCATGGGGTTGGAGAGTATAAAGGGCGTTGGCTCTGGAGCCGTAGAGACATGGATCCAGATCTCAGCTCTGCCACTTGCTCATAGAAGGAATTGTGACAAATTGGGTGACCTCACCTTGGACACCTCAACTAGCAAAAGAGGATTCTGATAAATACCTTGCAAGACTCTTTGGAGGGTTAAGTAAACTGTGCAAAGCTCATCGTGGAATGCCTAGAATAATGTGTTTGCTTAAAAAATAACAGCTACTGCTGTTAACCAGCCCATTCTGAACAGCTCTCCTTCTGTGGAGAGAAAGCATGGAAACAACGTAGAGCTGGACCCACTAACAGAGGGTCAGGACCGGTGAGTGCGCTTGTAAGGCCACAGGATTGGAGAGAGAAAATCTCACAGATTACACGGTCCAACCCCCTTTTTTTGGATATAGAACTGGGGCTAAGTGTCAAACTGAGGCCACACCGTTAATGAGAGATAGAAGAGAACCAAAATCCATGCTTGGCCCTGTTGTGGATTGAATACTGTCCCCCAAAATAGGACATGTTGGCGTCCGCACCCCCAGTGCCTCTGAATGTGGCCTTATTTGGAGGTAGGGTCCTGACAGAGGAAATGAAGTTAAAATGAGGTCGTTAGGGTGAATGCGGGTACAGTATGACGCGCGTCCTTATAACGAGGGGAAATGTGGACACAGAACAGGGAGGATGCTCTGTGACGATTGGAGTTATACTGTCCTCAGTCCAGAAGCTTCCAGAAGCTAAGAGCAAGACCTGGAACAGACCCTCCGCAGTGGGGGAAGCACGGGACTTGGTTGGAAAGTCTACGAGGAGGATTCTCTGAAAGGTCGGGGGCCTCTCGGGGGACCTTGCTGAAGGCGGCAGCCCCTGCCTTAACTTTTCCAAACCAGTCCGAGCCCCGGGTGTTTTACTGGAATCTCTCTGTTTAGTCTTTAGACACGACCTTATAGAAGCATGTGCTTCCTCAAGGATACTGACCCTGCTGATAGTATCTAAAGTTCATTTTAGTTCAAGCTGTAGTTACAATAAAAGCTTAAGGAGGCAGGCGCACGGGGCTGTTTGGGTCCTATAGCCAAGCAGTCCCTTAGCCCTCTCTCTCACAGAAATGTGCGTCAGAGTGATCCATTTATCCGTCGCTCAGGGTCTGCTGGTCAGTCCCGGCACCCCTGGAGGCTCAGAGGGAGCTGGCCCTACCGACACCTGGGTCTTAGGCTTGGCCTCCAGAACAGTGAGACTAGAAGTTTCTGTGGGTTAAGCCACTCAGTGTCGGGTGCTTTGTTTCAGCAGCCCTAGTGAACTAGTACAACTACTTCCCAGTGCACTAAACCACCCTACTAGTCATTTTCAAACCCTGCTACACAGGACCCTCGGGCCCCTGGCGGACAGTGATGTCCTGGTAAATGTTTAGTAAATGGGTCTCAGGATGTATAGTGTTTGCCAATTCCTATGGTGTAAATACTCCCATCGTGGCCTATTTCAAGCTACCAATGTGTGGTTGGGGAGAGCTGTCCACCTCAGCTCTCCTGAGCCAGTCTTAGCCCCCTGAGGCTCCTAGGATGCTTCCCTCTTTTTGCCAAGATGACAGAGTCATCTCACTGTTTGTTCAACTGTCTCTCACAGATTAAACAGAGAGAGTAAGCACAGCAAACAATGATGATGAAAACCGCAGAGTGGAAAGAGCACTGGCCTGGGAAAGGGCCTTCCTAGTGCCAGCTCCATTAACGAGCGACATCAAGTCTTCCCACTTCCCAACCTCTTTCCCTGCAAACGGTGCGACTAGGGCCGTGGTCGGCAAACTGCGGCTCACAAGCCACATGCGGCTCTTTGGCCCCTTGAGTGTGGCTCTTCCACAAAATACCACAGCCTGGGCGAGTCTATTTTGTAGAAGTGGCGTTAGAAGAAGTTTAAGTTTAAAAAATGTGGCTCTCAAAAGAAATGTCAATCGTTGTACTGTTGATATTCGGCTCTGTTGACTAATGAGTTTGCCGACCACTGGATTAGGGGATGCTCAGCAGAGGTGTGTCGTGTGGGTCGCATGAGGGGCCAAGCACATATTGACAATATTAGACATAGTGTCAGCCTCATCTTATCAGCTTCATTCCAGTGGCTTCGGGTAGAGGGTGTGTGTGATTGATTCGTGGGAGACAGCTTTCAGAGTTGCTTTCAGTGTAAAGAGCCAACTGACCAAGAAAAAGTGACTCCAGAGGCACTAACTTTTGCTGTTTGTTCCGTGGAGAGATGGCAGCCGGGTCATTTATTTTTAAAGTTAAGTATTTCCTTTAGGAGTGTGTTCTGACCAATTCGCCTTCCAGCCTCACCAGCAACAGCTCCGCACACCTGAGTGTTAGTGCCGGACACACTGGGCGACAGCCCACCCCGGTCAACTACGGCTGGAGACCCAGGGGTACGCACCCACATGGACAACAGAAAACTCCACAAGAACCAGGAACCCACCTCTCTCTCCTCATCTGGTCTATTCTGTGTGCATGCGCACGTGTGTGTGCACGTGTGTGCATGTATGCGTGCATGTGGGAGTGCATGTCTCCTCCCAGACTGCCTCACACAAACTGTATCACCAACAACTCAAGAGTCTGGCGGGCTGACTTCTTGCTGCAGAGCAACAACTCAGTGTGCAGGGTTCTTTGTTCTCCTACAGGGTCAGAGTGACGAAGGTGGCAGGACTCCGGGATGCACCCTGAGAATGATGTTGTTTAAATGGGGGGAGGGGCCTCAAATGAGAGAGTCCCGGGGTGGCTGTCTGGGGAGAGGAATAACGGGATGTGACAGTCAATAGGAAGAACGGGTGTGGAAGAGCTGGCTCCAGGAGCCCCTCACCCCCCTCCAGTCCTCACACTGGAGAGTCACTGGGGCAGAGACGGCAGATTGTGAGTTACAAGCCTAGAGCTGCATGTGACGTCGCCAAGAGAGGAAAGACAGAGGTCCTGGGGGGCACGGGAGGGTCCCCAGGATGGGAGGGAGAGGAGGACACTCAGCAAAGGCATTCACAACCTTGGGGACCAAAGAGAGGGGGAGAACAGACTCCCATCACAGGCCCGGTGAGGGTGTTTAAGAGAGAATGGGGTCAGCTTTGCCGGGCGCTGGAAAGAGGTGAAGGAAGAGAGGGGGAGCGTGAGGGGCAGCCAATAGCCGTCAGTGAGGGTGCCATGAGGCCTTCGGCGGCACATCTGTAACAGAGTGGTGGCGACAGGAGCGATCAGCAGGTAGGACAACCACAATAATCACCCCCACATTGCCTCTCAACACACGCCAGTGAGGACGGCCCGCACGGAGAAAGCAGAGGAGCGAGGCGAGGAAAGAGAAATCACACGGTGGGAAAATTTAATCCCAGCCAGTGTGAGGCCTGGGGCGGGGGCGGGGGGGGCACATCTGTCCGCACGGGGAACCGCCGTTTCCCAACAAGCGAGCGGCCCAGGAGCGGGAGCTCTCCCAGGAAGTGGGCAGAAGACTCAGGACAGAGGGCCGAGCCCGACAGGCGTGGGAGGCTGAGTGTCCGCAGACCCCCACGAGAGGGGTCAGGCCCCCGAGGCTGCACGGGGCCAGGGGCAGATCTGCCTTCTGCAGCCCAGAGCACAGGCCCAGGACCCCCAGCTCCTCCCCAGCCGGGCGGGAAGGGCTGGAACATGAGCTCACGGAGCACCCCAGTGTCGCTCAGAGGGTCCCAACGGAAGAGGACCGCCCTGCGGGAACCAGGCGGGGCCGGAGGAGCTGCCCCTCATGGGGGGGGGGGGGGGGGGGCTCAGCTCAGGAACGGAAAGGAAGGCCGCCGGGCAAGGCGGGGCTCAGAGACAGCCGGAATACAGAACACGCTGTGGGAAGGGGGTCATGGGAGGTGGGAAGGAATGAGATTCTCGAAGCATGCCTGGCCTTGCTCCCGGCCTAACCAGCCACAGGCCGAGAGCCACTGGCGAACAGTCGTTCATCAATGCAGCGCCCTGGACACGCACCCTCCCCGGTGCGTGACGGAGCTGACCGCATGTGTCCCCAGAAGAGGTCATGACCGTCCGTGCTTCGGCCATCAGTTCTTCGTGGTGCCGACCCACCTGTCCTGAGATACTCCGAGTCTGGCTCTACCTGAGGACCAAGAGTGAATTCGACAACTTCACACAGAATACGAGGACCCTGCTGCTTCCTCTCCCAGCCACCCGGCCTTCCCGGTTTCAGACCTGTGACCCCTGGAGTCCAGGACAGTGGCTCAGGCTCTGTTTAGGTGGAGAGGATGGAAAGAGAAGGCACATCTCTTCTTGGCCAAAAATGTTTTCAAAATCATCAATTCCTATGTTGAATCATCAATGCCTATATATACACTGAGTGGCCAGATGATGATGATCTCTGAACGCATAATAATCTGGCCACTCAGTGTATATCCTACATAACAAAAGGCTAATATGCAAATTGTCCCCTCGACCAGGAGTTTGACCAGCAGGCAGGCCGGCCAACCGCCCATGTCCCCTCCCCCTGGCCAGGCTGGCCAGACCCCACCCATGCACGAGTTCATGCACCAGGCCTCTAATATATATATACATATTATATACTGAGTGGCCAGATTATTATGCGTTCAGAGATCATAATAATCTGGATACTCAGTGTATATATTTAAGCCTATGTATAAATATTATTGATTTCAGAGAGGAAGGGAGAGATAGAAACATCACTAATGAGACAACCATGGATCGGCCACCTCCTGCACGCCCCCTACTGGGGATCGAGCCCACAATGCAGGCATGTGCCCTGACCGGAAATCAAACCGTGACCTCCTGGTTCATAGGTCGACGCTACCGCTGAGCACACCAGCCGGGCTCCTATTGTAAGCCTTTTAAATGACCCAAATTCTTCAGTGCCAACGACAATCCTTTAAAACTTTCTGACTTTCAGAGAAAGACAAGTATCACATGATCACACTCATATGTGGAATCTAATGAACAAAATAAACTGATGATCCGGAGACATGGGAGCATGGAACAGGGTGCGGGATCTCAGAGGGAAGGGGGGGGTGGGTGGGAGGGAATCAACCAAAGACCTTGGATGCATATGTGCATCACCCATGGACGCAGACAATAGGGTGCTGAAGGCCTGGGGGGGGGAGGGCTGGAGGGGGTCCATGGCGGGGGGGGGGGGGGGGGAGGGAACATTCCTAATACTTTCAACAATAAAGAATTAAAAAAAAAAAAAAACTTCCTGACTTTAGGTTGCTGCCTTAAAACCTATACGCGTGGCTTTCCTCTAAGGGGAAAACATTCTGGATTTGTTTTTGTTGGTCCCCTCAAACGAAGAACCTGCACCTTTAGATTCGTACCTTAACCAACAGAACACAGCCCTGCGCCCCCCGGCCGCTGCGCCCCGGAACCCGGCACGCCCAGGTGCCCTGCGGGGACCTTGCGAAGGAGGAAGTGGCTCCCGGCCTCCCGTTTCCATGAGATTAGATCATAGACGCCCCGGGCAGTCACACTGGCCTCAGTGAGGATCTCGGTAAAGAAATGAAGAGGACTCCTCGACCCACACCCTCCGGCCCACACAGCGGGCACGGACAGGGTGTGCCAGAGCAAGGGGCCCGGGGCCACTGGCGAGACTCCTGCCTCTCGCCATCAGGTTCTTCCCAAAGAATCGGGACCTGGAACTAGATAACCTCAAAAAGGAAAAAAATGGCTCCAAACTGTGGTTCATTTTCAAAGTCCAGTAAAAACAAAGCAGACGTGAAGTTCCTGGGATTGGGTTCATGCAGTTTTAAAATCCTCTGTTTTCCCCTCAGTGTCCTGTATGAGATGCCTATGTTGATGGGCCTTTTTTAAAAAACCTGGCCCTAGCCGGCTTGGATCAGTGGATAGAGCGGCAGCCTGCGGACTGAAGGGTCCCAGGTTCAATTCCGGCCAAGGGCACATGCCTGGGTTGCGGGCTCGATCCCCAGTGGGGGGCGTGCAGGATGCAGCCGATCAATGATTCTCTCTCATCATTGATGTTTCTCTCTCTCTCTCCTTCTCCCTTCCTCTCTGAAATCAATAAAGAAATATATATTTAAAAAAAAAAAAAAAAAAACCTAGAGTCATAGAAGCATGAAGACTGTTGAACCTCAGAGGGCAGGCAGGGGAGGGCGGGTGGGAAGAGATCAACCAATGAACTTGTATGCACATCTGCATAACCTGTGGACACAGACAATGGGAGGGGCCTGGGGGGCGGAGTGGGCTGGAAAAGGTTAATGGGGGGAAAAGGAGAACCTACGTAATACTTTCAACAATAAAGTTTTTTTTTAAAGAAAACACACACACACACACACACACACACACACACACACACACCTGAAATGGAACAGTCTGTTTCCGTGGTTTGTAAGCCACGCCCTGATAGGACGGAACCACTCTCCATTCCCTCCCCTTCCAGCATCACCTCACTGATGTCACCTGCCGAAGGCCAGGAGGCAGACGACAGTTAGCAGGCGAAGGACACAGCAGCCACAGCCTCTGTGTCCACCGATGGAGGTCTCCGCCACAGGCCCCGGATTGGCTCACAGTGCCAGCTGCACCAGCACCGCGCGAATGGCCTCCTCCCTCCTCTGTCCGTCTGCCCTCGTCCCTTCGGTGGGTGTGCCCTCAGGAGCTCCCCCCACGATCTCAGAAGCTTGGTCGAACCTATGATGAGGTAGCCCCGGGCTCAAGTCCAAACTCCGACATGTAAACATTTTCTGGCTCCGAACCAGCTACCCACCCTCTGAGCCTCACGTTTCTTGTCCCTAAAATGAGCCTCTGACACGCACAGCTTAGGGTTCCTGCTGCACACCCAGCCTGCTGCACACCCGGCCTATTGCACACCCGGCCTGCTGCACACTCGGCCTATTGCACACCCGGCCTGCTGCACACTCGGCCTGCTGCACACCCGGCCTGCTGCACACCCAGCTTGTTGCACACCCGACCTATTGTACACCGGCCTGCTGCACACTCGGCCTGTTGCACACCCGGCTTGTTGCACACCCGACCTGCTGCACACCCAGCTTGCTGCACACCCAGCCTGTCGCACACCCAGCTTGTTGCACACCCAGCTTGCTGCACACCCAGCTTGCTGCACGCCCAGCTTGCTGCACACCCGGCCTGCTGCACACCCGGCCTGCTGCACACCCAGCCTGTTGCACACCCGGCCTGCTGCACACCCGGCTTGCTGCACACCCGGCCTGTTGCACACCAGGCTTGCTACACACCCAGCCTGTTGCACACCCAGCTTGCTGCGCACCCGGCCTCCTGCACACCCGGCCTGCTGCACACCCAGCCTGCTGCACACACGGCCTGCTGCACACCCGGCCTCCTGCACACACAGCTTGCCACACACCTGCCTGCCGCACACCTGGCTTGCTGGCTGCTCTCAGGATGGGGCCACAGGTGTCATCTTCTTGCACGCTCTCCACCTTGCTCCCTTTGTCATGTTTTTTATGTCCAGGTTTTCGGGGTACCAGTTTTCCCAATGGGAGCTTTGTAACCCCCGTTGTCTGCTGCCCCAGGTTTTGCTGCTGCCCCGGGACACCCCTCCAAGGGCTGGCTCAGGTGGCCCGTGGGCCTTTCTCTTGCGGGACCCCAGGACTGGAACCAGTGGAGGAAGAGTTTGCAAATGGCCACAGCCTCCAGGGCACAACCTGAGGCGACAGGCCGGGGGCCCAGTCTGTCTGGGAGAGGCCTCTCAGCTTCCGGGGGGCCCCAGCTGGGGGGCAGCCTTGCATTACACACACCTGAGCCGCACATTGAGCGAACCTGGGCATCGCCCTGATCACTTAGCGTGTCAGCCTGGGCCCATCAGTTCAGAAACGCTCCACGTAGGGATGAGCACGTGTGTTAACCAGCGCTCCCAGGACTGTCGCCCTAACAACGTCCAGGCCGGTGGAGGAATGTTATCAAGCTTATTTCAGCCCAAACCGGGAGCATGCTGGGAAGCAAGACCTCAAATGCTCCGGAGAAGGACGGCTTCGCAGTTCCTTTCCACCTTGGGGATTACCGAGGGAACCGGAGGGTGACGTGAGGTGGGAGAGAGCCAGGCCAGGACCCTTACCGAGGTGACATGCTCCCTGGAGGGTGGTCACACCTGAAGACGCCCGGAGGAGGAGATCTTAAATTAGAAGGTGTTTGCAGGCAAACGTAGGTAGTCACCTGCCCCCCATACAGATGTTCATGCGACCCCCTAACGAGTCCTGCTGAGCCCCCAAAATAACCAGGGGCTAATGTTCCCCTAGGAAACAAATTGCGCTGAGCTGTTGGATGAAAGTAATTATTCTCTCTCTTAATACTGAGGAAGCCCTGCTGAGAGTTATCTCGGCTACCTTTCTGACATTCATTGGTCAGGGAAGAAGAAGGAGGAGGAGGAGGAAGAGGAGGAGGAAGAGGAGGAGAGGAGGAGGAAAGGAAGGAGGAGGAGGAGGATGAGGAGGAGGAAGAGAAGAAAACAGGGAAGGAGGAGGAGAAGGAGGAAGAAAGAGGAGGAGGAGGGGGAGGAGGAGGAGGAAAATAGGTAATATTTATTGAGCACTTACTTCCTAACTCTCATTAATGCTACATGTATTAATTCACTTAACTCTCACCAATCAGGTGAGACATTACTACTTTGAATTCCAGACAACTGAGGAACACAGAAGTTACATTTGTTTTTGCTCAGAATCGTATAGCAAAACAAAGATTCGAACCCAAGCACTCCGGGTCCTGGGCCTAAACTCTTACCCGCTCAGCTCTGTCCGTCTCCACAATTACAGGTTCATGCTCAGTGGTCCCACCTACACAGTGAAGCATGGTCTTTGCCTGAGGTACTCTGACCCATTGCGGTGAACAGTACCACGCCTGGGGTTTTCCTGCTCTCCCTTGCAGAGCAGGGCTTCGTTCAGTGCTCAGTATGACGCTACACACCATCGGAGAAGCCGAATCTTACTTCCTTCAACAAAAGACAAAGCTCCCAACAGAAGAAGAATGGTCTCCCTGTTTATCTCCTTGCCCATCGGCTGGCTTCACCAACACGGGCCTTCAGCCACAGCGCGGTTACCACGGGCACAGAGGCGGTGCCTGTATCTTCCAGACGTCTCTCCAAAACGCCCCGGCCCCGACAGCTGGCTCAGGCCACTCTTCTCCAGGAGACGCATGCGGCACATTTTTCAGATACCGCGTGGATTACGTGTGTGGCGAGAAAGGGGATCTTTGATCACGGAACACACCCCAGCACAGCATTTCGTCCTCCGCCTCGGCTAGGACATCGTTACAAACAGGATTGTGAGAGGGTTTCCTCACTGTGTCAGCCAAGCAGAGGCCGATGGAAAACGCAGTTCTGGAAACTGGGTGTCGGCCTGGGCCCCACAGCTCGGTTGGACTGGCACCAATTTACATGCAGGTTCTGGAAACCTCCGGAGACGGTACTGGACAGACTCACCAGGGGGTTGGTGGTCGGCATGTTAACCCTTCCTCCATGTTTGGGGACTTCTTTTAAATACACACACACACACACACACACACACACACACATTGATTTCAGAGAGGAAGAGAGAGAAACATCCATGATGAGAGAGAATCATGGATCGGCTGCCTCCTGCACGCCCCACACTGGGGATCGAGCCCACAACCTGGGCATGTGCCCTGACCAGGAATCAAACCATGACCTCCTGGTTCATAGGTCGACACTCAACCACGGAGCCACGCCGGCCGGGCTCATTTTCCTTTTAGAAACCTCTGCACACGGCACCGTGGCACACTCCCAAGGCAGTCGGTCCATGCTCCCCATCCTCAGAGGTGGCGTTAAATATGTTGAAGCCACAAGCACTACGCAAAACAAGAAACAGTACCCAATATGAACCAGAAATTCTGAGGCAAAAAAAAAAAAATCAAAAATCAAGCAGGATCAAGTTGTTGGAGAAAACTACAAACCAGCCCTTGGGTGGAAGAAGGCTGATACCGAGAGGAGAGGCCACGCCACCCTCAAACTCTGAGGCTGTGGAGGGAAGAAGAGGGCCATGTGGGCACAAACACTGGGGGTCACTGGGTCACTGCGTGTGCAGCGGCCACGTCTCTGGGCGCCCCCCGCCTCCCCCTGTGGAGGCGAGTGGCTGACAGCAGCAGATGCACAGGTTGAGGTGATGGTTTGGGACACGTAGGCCTGGAAGCATCACTCGCCTGCAGCTGTGGCAGAAAGTGGCCGCTGCTCACCGAGCCTCTCCCTCTTCCGGGGCCCACGGAAAGACACCGTGTGTGTGAGCTTCCGCTGCAGGCGGGGTGAGAAGGCATAACCACTTTCTAGCCGGTGGATGGCAACGCGTGTACCCCCGCCGGGCCTGACCACGAAATGCCCTGTGCGATCATCTTCGTCCTTTCTTCTCTTAAAAGTAACGGGTCCAATGAAGATCGATTCTACGAGGACCCGGGGAAAGATAAATGTGCCCCAAGATGGAAAGAGTTAGGGTCCCGAGATCAGTAGAAAGAGAAACAAATCTTTATTGAGCTGCTAAGATTCGGGGTCATTTCTTAGAGCTGACATGGGTTCCCCAACTAATACCGTCGCCCAGGAAGCCCTGAGAGGATGCGTAGGAGCCACAACAAGGAAACACCCCACTGACGTCATCACCTCCAGCAGGTGCTCCCTGCACACTGGAGGGTCCACCAAAGAGACAGGCCCACGGACTATGTCCAGAGGCAGGGACAGGGCTGAAGGGGCCGCCCAGGGGTGAGGAAGCTCCCAGAGGTTAGCAGGAGTGAAAAGCCCTGGCCCCCCCAGTCCTGAAGGGGGTGGCAGGGGGAGCAGTTACTGGAAGCCAGGAAGAGAGGCGGCCACAGAAGAGGGGTGTCCTGCCAGGAGTTCTGACATCGGGTAGGAAAACACCGCCACTAACAAACCCAGGATGACCGAGGGCGGGCGGGGGAGAGGGGACACCCCTACTCCCGTGTTTCCTCTGAGTCTCCCGTGGGCTGAACCAAGTGGAATGCAGTCGCCAGGGGAGCCCAGTGACGCGGAGACCAGCGTCCTGGGCCCAGAGCAAGGCTGGTCGGACACGGCATGGATCTGGGAGGCAACATGAGAGAAGCCAGAACACCCTCCAACAGCTCACCCTGCCCCAGCCCGCCACTGGACGTGAGCAGCGGCGAGCAGAACTGGCAGCCACGGGGGGGACCGACAAAATAAAGGTGAGCAGGCAAAACAGAGAGGAGACTCAGGGAGGGTGCACCCCTCCGGGCCTGACCATAAAACGTCACCGCAAAGAAGTAACAGCACAGGAGACAGCGTGTGAGCCCCTGGGAGAGGAGGAGCATGGACGCCATGCTCGGGAGCTGTGAGAGGGGCCACCACATTCACAGATTAACAACCAGCTGGTAGCGAGAAAGTGTGAGAAATCACATACGTTTTTTCAATTGATTCATAAAACCGAACCCTCACTGGATAAATGCCAGCGGGGGAAAATTCAGTAAAATAGAAATTTGTTGCCCTGGAGAACTGAGCCAAGGGATTACTTAAGAATGTCATGAAGAGGGAAAAATGAAAAATATGTTTGTTAAAAAGACATAAAGTGCCAATATCCAGCTAAGGAAAATCCTAGAAATAGAAAACATCTCCACTTGGAGAAAAACAAGTCTTCAAGAAACCAAGAGGAAATGTTCAGGTGGAAGAAACATGGGGATTAAAAATACCCATCACGCGTGCCCTGGGCGCCCGGCTCTGGCTCCTGCTTCCACAGTGTTCGGACGGCACGGGCCCAGGGACGCCCCTGCCTCCAGCCTCCGGCCCTCCTCCTGCGTCTTAGCCGGTCACCACCTTCCCAACCTCCTCCGGGACCGGCCAGCACACCGGCTCCTCTCCAACAGCCAAGAGCTCCCAATTCACCAGAATTATTCCCCGGGGTGGAGGCTGCGCTCACCCTGGCCTCCCGCACCTGCGGGCTGCACACCCACCTCTCTCTGGGCTTCGGTTTCCACGGGGCGAGGTGGCTCTCGGGGGCGAGGTGGCTCTCGGGGACGAGGTGGCTCTCAGGGGGGGGGCCGCTTCTTCAGCGAGTTGAGCTGGTGGAAGAGAAGCCGAGGGGCCCAGCGGCTCTTAGAGATGCAACACCAGCGCAGCGGCCGCATTCTCTCCAGGACGTGTGCAGCCTCCCCGAGGTGAGTGGGCAAGACGCAGGGCCGGGGAAGCCGCCCTGGCCTTGGCCTTGGAGAGGAACCTGACCAGGCCCTTTGGGAGCTGCAGCCCTCGTTCTCCCGCTCAGACCCTCAGCTCCGTGACTTCCTGCAGAACCACTTCCGGGTGAAGAGGTGAAGCTCATCAAGTAGATGGGCGACACCTGCCTCACTCCGCAGGCTGCTGGCCCCCAGGCTGGGCGGGGCGAGTATCTCTTCAAAAGGTTCACCCTCAAGCACGACCAGGAGCCTAGAGGCCTTTGAGGGGCCCCTCTGCATCCCCTGGTGTCTGGCTTTTGCCTGAGCCTGTCCCCAAAACTACTAGCCTATATAGAGATAGAGATAGAGATAGAGATAGAGATAGAGATAGAGATAGAGATAGAGATAGAGATAGAGATAGAGATAGAGATAGAGATATCTTTTTTAATTGATTTCAGAGAGGAAGGGAGAGGGAGAGAGAGATAGAAACATCAGTGATAAGAGAGAATCATGATCAACTGCCTCCTGCATGCCCCACACTGGGAATGGAGCCCACAACCCGGGCATGTGCCCCGACTGGGAATCAAACCGTGACCTCCAGGTTCATAGGTTGATGCTCAACCACTGAGCCACGCCAACTGGGCATACTAGCCATTCTTTTAACCACCTTGAAGCCCTCTCCCAGGCATTGGACCAAATGAAACAATAAAGCTTTGTGCAGCAAAAAGACTTGCCAAAAGACCTGCCCTCCCTTGTACACCGTTGTGAAATTCAGAAGTTCAAGGGTGAAGTGAAAATCCCAAATGCTTCTTGAGAGAATGAACCTGAAATGAATGAGCTTCTGAGCAGCATCCACATTCTCCTGAACAATACTTAACGCTGAAGGCGATGGAGCCACTTCCGACCCAGAATCTAATTCCCATCCAAATCAGCACTTCAGAGGAAAAACGAAATAACGGCATTTTCACAGACATTCAAAGAGTCACACACAGGCCTTTTCTAATAGATTTCATCAGCAAGAAAAGAAAAACTAATTCAAAAAGGGGAAGATGTGGGATCCAAGGATTAACAGTAACCAGAGAAACCAATAGAACATCGTTTGGAGATATATTTTAAAATGTTAACAATAATCTGCAGCTAAAACCCCAGAAGATCTAAACATGGGCGGTAGCAGATTTGGGGAGTGAAGAGGTGGGAGTGAAAACATGCTAAGGGCCTAGTTTTGTTTAGGTTTCGAAAGAGAAATAGATTAATTCCAAGTAATTGATTGGTAATCAATAGTCCAAATATTAATTAACCTAGCCATGAGAAAAGGGACTTAACTCTAGATATGAGATTTTATTCAGTAAAAGCAAATAATAATGTATTAAGAAATCTGACAATCTCAACAAGGCCATGGTTTTCTATAAATATTATGAATTAATCAAAATTGATCCAAGAAGAGGTAGAAACTATGAATAGATAAGTAGATTAATATGCTTATAAAATGTAGGCAAAGCTCAAGCCCCTTTTTATATATTTTTTATTGATTTTTGAGAGAAAGAGAGATACCGATGTAAGAGAGGAACATCAATCAAACACCCCTCACATGCCCCCCCACGTGACCCCACAGGGGATTGAGCCGGAAACCTGGGCATGTGCCCCTCCTGGGAAGCGAGCTGAAAGGTGTTATTGTTACTGTTATTAATAACATGGATAAAGAGATAAAGATGCCGCACCGAATAGTACTTGTGGAGGACAGAATTAAACAGGTCAACCCGGCAAGGTAAAATGTAAAAAGGGTAAAGAAGGTCCCGCGTGTAGACGTTAAGAATCAATTTCCTAATTACAGGATGGAGAGGCTTTGGTTGGCTGGCGAGCTTGTCTCCGAGACTAAGCCGTAAGCTCCCTGCGGGAGAAGACGGAGGGGATTCCGCTGACAGCCAGCTCAGAGTGAAACAAAAGCGTGGAGAGACACGCTGTCAGCGGCATCCTGACCACAGCCCAGGGTCAGGGTGGGGGCGGGGACCACATCCCAGGAGTACCTGTGGAGAAAAGGGTGGCTCTGCCTGGAGAAGACAAAGCCTGGGGGGAAGGATGGAACAGGTGGTCAACGTCACGTGTCTGAACGCCTGTCGCGTGGGAGAGGAAATGGATTTGCTCCGGAGGCCGGAATGAGCGTGATGGCTGCCCATCACGTGAAGGGTTTACCTAGTACTGATGCCAGCACCTTCCCCGGAACAATTCATAGGCACCGAGGGCGGGTCCCAGGAAATAACGGTTTCGTCAGAGGCACCAGGTGATGACACTGTACCGCCATGATCGTGGAGATGGACGGAACTATCCACGAAGGAGCTGACTCCAAAGAACTGGCTTACTCGTCACCGGAAGTGTTCCAGCCAGAGCCGGGGTGCCTGCCAGTCAGGATCAGCGTTCCAGAGAGGACCTGCGTCCGGCGAGGAAGCAGGGGAGCCTTAAGACCCGCTCCAGGAGCTACAGACCCGAGGTGGAGAGGGAGGTGGTGCCGTCGAACAGCAGAAGAGGACATGGAGACCCCGGCAGCTGCTGGAGCTGTGCCCACGGGCTGAGGCCCGGTTCTGTCTCTCCCCAGCCTCCCGGGACAGACAGCCAGATCCCCAACTCTGACGACATGGGTTCTCATAGTGGACTTTCTTACCCAATGCGCAGTTTGAGTCAGAGAAGAATCTGTTTGGAAGGGTGAAGAAAATGAAAAGTTGCCCGGCCGGTGTGGCTCAGTGGTTGAGCATTGACCTGTGAACCAGGAGGTCACAGTTCAATTCCTGGTCAAGGGCACATGCCCAGGTTTCGGGGCTCCATCCCCGGTGTGGGGTGTGCAGGAAGCAGCCAATCCATGATTCTCTCTCATCGTTGATGTTTCTATCTCTCTCCCTATCCCTTCCTCTCTAAAATCAATAAAAAATATATTTTTTTAAAAAAGAAAATTGGAAATTTAGGGTAGAGAGTGCAGGGTAAAGGTATTTAAGTCCATGACCTGGATATTCTGGTGTGTTTTTTGTTGGGGTTTTTTTGTTTGTTTGTTTTTGTTTTTCTGGAGCCAAGAAAGTAAGGATTTATTAAGGACACGATGCCATGCCCGGAGTCACAGTAGCTCATGCTCAAAACCCTGGTCCCATGTCTTCCAGGGGATGGATTATATGGGGGGAAGGGGGGTGGTCATTAATCATGGTGATTAATAGAGTCAGGGCCCTGGCCTCTACCGATTGGCTAGTGCTTGGGGGCGCAGGGGGCCGGGGGGGGGGGGGGCGGGCTAAGGGAGGTCATTGCATCTAGACCCAATGTCAGCCATGGAGTTGTTCTGTCCAGTTTTGCAAGGGTTTGTTCTGTGGGATCGTCCCGCTTTCCTGGAGCTAAAACACAACCGAGGCTAAGATGCTATGTTGAGTTTGAGTGAAAACTCTGCCCCAGGAGTCAACAGACCCCGGAGCTTGTTTCTAAGAGCACGCACTGCATGACCAGAAGGAGCCGCCTTGTCCCGAAGGCTGATGACTAACGAGGGAGAGGGAGGGGGTGGGTCAGGGCGCTGGGTGAGGCCAGTTTGAGTCAAAGGGGACAAATCACAAGAAAAGACCAGATTAGAGAAAATCAGGTTTCTGCGTGGTTACAGTCCCCCCTTTCTCTTGGTCATTCCTCAATCTTGGGGACTATCGGGCAACGGGTCCAGGTTCAACCAAGAGGGAGGATTCGCTCGTCAGATGGAGTCGGCTCTGTCTGCCCCTCCTGCCCTCTGACCTGGCTCTTACAAGCTCACACGCCCACCTCCCGCGTGGCCCCTGAGCCTCCGCGGGGGCAGCGAGGTGGGCGTTTCCACCTCAAAAGCTGTGACCTTATTTCCACAAGGAGGCTCGCCTGTCCCCAAACTTCTGCCCATCGAGTTCCCAACCCAACGCCAGCTCGCACCTCAAGCGACATTATTCTCTCTGTGTTGAGCCCCCTCCCCTTGGCCCGCTACGTGGGGATGGCTGGTGCTTCCCATCCCCGCAGCCGGCCAGGCCGCGCCCTCGGGAGGCGGTTAGTTCCTGTGAACATCGGTCAGAGCCTGGCGCCCCACGGACCTGACCCTGCCCCTCTCTGAGCGCTCCCCGGTTCTACTTCTACGCCTTCCTACGACTGGAGTGCACGGATGTGTTACCAGCAGCCCCGAGTCCACAGGCGCCACCCCATCTGACGCCTGACAAAATGGCATTTCCCTGACAAAATGGCATTTCAGCCACAGAATCCTTCCGCTTCCTGTGCTTCCCGTCCTGAGAGGACAGCGCTGCGCCCTGGGGCCCACACACCAAGAGCCGATAACTAGCATGTATCTGACACATGTCTTCTTCCACGTGGGACTGTAGTCAGTCAGTCAGTTAGCTAGCTAGTTAGTTGTTAGTTAGTTAGTTGATCCTCGCCCAGGATATTTTTCCACTGATTTTTAGGGAGAGTGAAAGAGAGAAGGAAAGACAGAGAGAAACATCGATGTGAGAGAAACACTTCGATTGGTTGCCTCCTGCATGCGCCCCGACCAGGGCCAGGGAACCCGCAACCAAAGTGCATGCCCTTGACCGGAATCGAACCCGGGACCTCTTGGTCGGCAGACCGACCCTCTATCCACTGAGCCAAGCCGGCTAGGGCTGAAACTGTATTTAATTGTGCTGTTCTTTGCAGATACGGGACATGGATGGGTACGTGTGGCCAAACAGAGAGATTTTCTTGTAATGTGACTGCAGATTAAAGGGGGGGGGAGGGGGTGGCTGTTATAAACCACAGCGCTGTCTCCTCAAGGCCACGGGCACTTTGTAAAACGTCCCCTCTTCATCTGAAGCACCTGTTTAGTTCATCAATGCTCTGTTTGTCCAAGCGAACGCCGGGCCTTACAAAACATCTATTCAGACACCGTGACTCAGAGCGCTGGGACTTTCCTGCCCGTCTGGGAATTGTGTTTATGACACACACGCCCGGGGAGTAAAAGCCGCCTTCCACGTGCCGGAGACCCTCCGGTCTTAGAGAAGGAGAAGTCAGCGAGCTGCCGGCTGTTCTGGGTTCTCTTTGCCGTGTACGTGCCATTGCTGAGGGTTCCTTGTCCGTGGAGATGACCGTCGGGGGGGTTGTAGGGCCCTAGAACTCCGTGTGTCCACTGGATGTGTCCACATCTGTGGACGATACACACCAAGAGGGAACCCCAATGTACAGTGCGGGCTCGGGGGTGATGGCAGATCATCCGCTGAGACACGTGCGTGGCTCCGGTGGGGATGTTGATGGCGGGGGGGCGGGGGGGACGGGGGGGAGCTGCTCATGTCGGGCAGGGCGTGGGGGAAATCTCTGTACCTTCTGCTCGATTTTTCTGTGACCAAAACGGCTCTAAAAAGCAAAGTCTGTTTTTAAAATAAATAAATAACCAATCCCGTTGGAAGTAGCCCTCCGGCCCGCTCACGGCTCCGGGAGAACTCGGAAAGGAGGCTTCATTGGAGACACAGAGAGCACAGGGGCGTCGGGAGGAGGCGGGGCTCTGGGTGGGTGGCTGCCCCTGGACCTTTACACCCGCCTCTCCCTCCCTGGGACCTCCTCCCAGGTCTGTGCGTGACCCATTGCTCCCGGTCGCATGAGCTCCACGCAAGGGGCATCTCCCTGGAAGGGCCCCCTCGCCTTCTGAAACCGCCCAGCCTTCAGCCCGTCCGGCCATCGCCGCCTCCGGCCTCCGCGGGTGGTGGTGCCAGTCTCCCCGGCTCGTAAGTGCCTCTTCGTTCCCGTGTTACTCCGAGCCCACAAGCTGCTGTCAAGCGGGGCGTTTGCCCACGTGACCAGGACGCTGCCCCCTGATGCCGAGGAAGCGGGCTGTGTTGGCTGCCACAGCGGTTTCGCGGGGCGCCCGTGGCGTCCTGTGGCCGCTGGTAGCGCGGCGTCTAAGGAAGGAGGTGCACACACCCCTCTCCCGGGGCGGCCTCAGGGAGGGACGGAGGCGCTGGCCCAGATGGAGTGCTGTTTCCTCCCTGGACACCAAGTGTTCTTCCTTCTGGACGTCTCCCGGGAAGGCTCTCATCTCCGGCTCACATGCAGGCTGGCTCCTCCGCCCAGCACGCAGGACTGCCCCTGAACACCGCCGAGCTCCCAGCCCGCGGCCAGCGACTCAGAAACAAACCACAGATGGAAAGTTTGGGATATTATCACCGGCCGGCGTCGGCGTGGCTCAGTGGTTGAGCATCGACCTATGAACCAGGGGGTCACAGTTCGATTCCCGGTCAGGGCACAGGCCTGGGTTGCAGGCTCCATCCCCAGTGTGGGGCGTGCAGGAGACAGCTGATCCATGACTCTCTCTCATCTTTGATGTTTCTGTCTCTCTCTCTCCCCTCTCCCTGCCTCTCTGAAATGAACAGAAATATATTTTTTAAGGTTTGGGGTATTATTTCTTTTCCAAGGGAGATCATCACAGAACAGAGCAGCTACAAAGACCCAACCATATCAGAGAGCCACCAAGAACTCTGAGAACCCCAGGTCTGCTCATCCTCACGGGGGTCACATATATGCAGGTGCTATAGAGCCATATACATGGCATCATATGTATTATGTCATGTAGCATACATAGTACATAATAGAATAAAACACATTACATTATTACAAACTAATTTATAGACAGGGTCTTACATGCAGAATGTAGTCTCTAGGATGTGAAGGTTGGCCAAATCTTAGCCCCTTTCTGTATCCACACCCTTGCCCAGCCTCGTGGTGACCAGACTGTGTTTTCTTGCCCAAGGGGCTTGGGCTCAGCCATGTGACTCGCCGTGGCCGTGGCCGTGGCCGTGGTGTGTGGTGGAAGGAAAGTGTGCGCCTTCCCCGCCTCAGCCACAGCGATTGCCTCCATTCCCCCTTGCACCCCTGCCACCCATCGCCAGGAGAACATGCTCAGCTGGCCTCATGGGACCTCCAATCCCCGGGGGGGGGGGGGGGCGTTCCTGAAGCAGGACCGCCCTGGGCACCCGCCACGCCCACAGACAGAGGAGCAATCGCCATTCAGTGTGGTTTTCAGCCACTGAGACTGGGGAGCTACTATGTGGCATGATGCGGCGGCACAGAAACTGATACACGGATGTGGCTGTTTCTCATGAAGACCTCAAATCACCCGCCTACACTGGCCTTTGTCGTTTCTCACTGTTCTCCACATCACACGTCCCGTCCCTCCACTGGCATTGTGTGTTCTGAAAGTACAGGGACATTAGCCAACACCATGTCCCAGTGCCCATAATTGCTTATTATCTCAACACCTGACATATTTACTGCAGCCCATTCTCACTGTGCACGATTACCCATGAAGAGGGAGTCTCTCCGAGCTGGGACGGCGCTCTGAACCACCCAAGATGAGCCAGCGACGTCCATGTCCACGCCCCGCCCCCTCCTCCGCCCGCTCGGGTCGTCCTGGCGTCCACGGCGCTGGTCTTCGTGAAGGAGGTCGGCAGGAGCTGGGCGAGGACTGAAGGGGGCAAAGAACAAGGGCGAAATCCTCAGAGAAACAAACTGTGTCCCCGGTTCCGACCCACAGAACCTCCTCCTGCCGGGCACGTCCCGTCCCGGGTATTTATGAGGATTGCAGAGGACCACACGTCGTCACCCCCCTGGGAAAATGGCTTAAAATCTCAGTGAGGCCCGCCCTGGCCAGTGCTGCTCAGTGGATAGAGCATCAGGCTGTGGACCAGAGGGTCCCAGGTTCAATTCCGGTCAAGGGCAAGGGCACGTACATCAGATGCAGGCTCCTCCCCGGCCCGGCCCGGCCCGGGCCCTGGTCAGGGCACGTGCAGGAGGCAACCAGTCAATGTGTCTCTCTCACATCAATATTTCTGTCTCTCCCCCTCTCTTCCACTCTCTCTAAAAATCAATGAAAAAATATCCTTGGGTGAGGATTGAAAAAAAAAAAAAAAAAAGCCTCAGTGAGGCCATTTATAAGCTCACAGGTCTCCCAACCAATCAGTGGAAATTTTCTTTGGAGGTTCCATGATGTGTGTGCTAACTCCCAAGAATAGACACACACACACACACACGCGCGCACACACACACACACACACACGCGCGCGCGCGCGCGCACACACACACGCGCACACACACACACACAGCTACGTGCAGGCCTTCCGTGCTCTCAGTCCTGGCGGCGGAGACTTACCGAGGGGCACGCACCGGCCCCTTGCTGAGACAGGTCTCCCCCCTCACCTTCTCTTTCCCAGCACCCATGGTCTGTCCCCAGCCCCTCACACTCCACTCCTCCCGCCAAGCTCCCCGAAAGGTGCGCAGTGGCCCAGCCACGGCGGAGACGCGGCGGACCGGCACCTCCCGGGCTCCATGCCGCACGCAGGGGAGGAAACGTGGCCCAGTGCAGGGGAAGCTTCCTTTGGCCTGAGATGGAGCAGCACAGCGTGTTGACATGGAGCCACGGGGTGAGAAGCCAGCTCGGCTCTGGGAGTTACACCTCCCTCCCAAGCTTCCGTGGCCCCGTGGCCCCGCAGGCTCCATGTACCGACAGCCCGGAGCCACGGCTGGGCTGGAGAGGCTGCTGCACCGGGCGCGGGGGCCTGGGTGCGCCTGAGCCGGCCCTCCCCCTCCCCCAGGCCCCGGCCCGGGGGCCCCCTCCTGCCCAGCTCAGCGCAGCTCAGCGCAGCCGCCCTTCCCAGCCTGGCAGCCTCCGCGAGCCTCTCGCCAAGGCTCTGGGCTCCTTCAGTCACCATGGCCCATTCCACATCCTTTTGTTAATCACCACCCACTTCCCCTGCAGTGAGCCCGCAAGCCCGGCTTTGATCTGCCTGGCAGGTCACGTGGGCTGTGTTCGGAGCCCAGCCCCTCCTGTGGCCCCGGCCCACGCCGAGCCGGTGAGCCTGGAAGACACAACCGCGAGGAAGACGGCTCCTGCGGGCCCCAGGCAAGGGGGTGTCTGCCCCAAGCAGAGAGGTCAGCTCCTTCACTCACTCCGTGTTCACTTATGGAGAGCCCACTGGTACACGCTGAACGCCCCAATAGCAGGGCTGTCTTAACCCCCTGTATCCTGTCCAGTTTGAGGGAGCGTAACGCATTAGTTCAAGAACGAACCATGACTCCGAAACCAGCCAATTCCCATTGACCAGCTGCCTTCCGCACGCCCCACCCTGGGGATGGAGCCCGCCACCCGGGCATGTGCCCTGGCCAGGAATCGAGCCGTGACCACCTGGTTCATGGATCAAAGCTCAACCCCTGAGCCACCCCAGCTGGGCTGGACCCAGTAAGTCCTGAGAAGCTGAGTGGGGTGCCTCACGGAGCAGACGGACAGACAGAGCCCGACCGAGTCAGGATGGCCGTGCTGGGAGGCTTGGCCGAGGACGTGAGTGATGCCCGCTTGCTTCCTTGGACCACTCCCTGTGGAACAGCCGCCTGGTGTTCCAGTTGCCGCCACGACCAGCCGGAGGCCCTTCCGGGGGACGCACAGCTGCTCTCCCCCTGGAGGGGACGGCGGGCGCTTCGGGGGCAACCTGAGGGTGAGCACTGTCTGAGGTTAACAAAAAGGGTCGCGTGCTCGCCGCTCACCCCAAGAGCCCCAAAGCAAACAGCCAGGACCAGGCGCAGGCGGCCGGGCAGGCATCCGTCTTACATGAGCTGAAACGGGCCTCGTCAAAAACCTTAAAGACAGATGCCTGCCTTTGTTAAACACTCAGACCGTTTCTATTTCACCAAAGTGCGGCCCTGTGTCACTGGTGGCTTAACATGCAGGTGAGCCGAAGCTCATCCCTGCTTCCTCTTGGCGGCCCATCCCACGGCAATAAAACCACCGCCGCCCTCCTGCTGACGGTGCTGTCTGGGGCGAAGATCAAAGGGCCTCTTCCCCGGCGGATCAGGTCTGCAGTTCCCTGGCCTCCGTGTGGTCTCGCTGCTCCCCCTTGTCCCACGCTGCTCTGCTCGCTCAGGAGGGCGCAGCCCGATGCGACTGGGCTTGTGAGTGACAGTAATTGCCATTCTGTTAAGTCACCTCCCAGCAGGGAGGAAAATGCCCTCCAGACACACTGCTCAGACTCCCAGGAAGAGATAAGAGTGGATCCAGGAGAGAACATCATCCAGCCTCTTCATCACAGCGCCTCAGACAGACCCACACGCTTCCCTTCCCTTCAGCCAGGGCTGCCCCAGGAAGCACTGCTGGCCGCCAATGGGCAAAGGGCTCCTGTCCGGTTCCTCAGGTCTCCGTTTTCTTGATGCTTGGACACCGGAAGCCCCCAAGGCAATGGGATCTTTTAAAAGATGTTTTTAAATATATTTTTATTGATTTCAGAGTGGAAGGGAGGGGAGAGAAAGAGAGAGAAAGAAACATCAATGATCAGAGAGAATCACTGATTGGCTGCCTCCTGCTGCCCCCACACTGGGGATCAAGCTCGCAACCCGGGCATGTGACCTCCTGGTTCATAGGTCAATTCTCAACCATTGGGCCACACCTGCTGGGCTCGCTAGCTAACTTACTTTAAATAAATTCTCACTTATTAGACCATCCACTTGTTCATGGAGGCTCCCCATCCCCATATCCAAAGAAAAGGGGGAGGGGAAGGGAGAGTGAGGGAGAGGAGAAAGGGATCAATGGAACAAGAGAGGAGGGAGGGAGGGAGGGAGGGAGGGAGGAAAAATGAGGGAGAGAAGAGGAGAGGGAGACAAGGAGAGAGAATGAAGAGACACAATACTTAACACCTTTTACTTTCTTTTGGCAGGTAAGTGTTTTATATATTTTATCACACGGTGATTAAACAGAAAAATGCACCCATTGGACACAGATACCACTTGTCATTCAAATAATTTACCCATAAACCGTATCTGCAAGGAAGCACATTTCCTCAGGTGGTTTGAAGACGGTGATAAAGTCCTTTCATTCCAACTGCCAAGCCCATGGCAGAATCGGGAACGGAAGTTTCATTCTGTGAAGTCTCCTTCTGAGCCTCTATAAAACATACAGTGAGCGGCGCCATCTCTTCCCCAAACAGCTCCGCTGTGGACTTCACGTCCGATGGGTTCGGGTCAGCCCCTGGGGTCGTGCAGTGGCTGGTGCAGGGCTGGGCCATCGTCGCTGAGTCGGCACGGCTGTTCCCTGAACGCCAGCGCTGTGACCCCCACACCGCACAGGCTGCGGACACGGAGCTTCCCAAACCAGCTGGAGCGAGTCCCCGGGGCACACGCCACACTCCACAACATATTAATCACAGCCAAGTGGCAGCACAAATTGAACGGGTTCATTAATTATGAAAATTCCCTCACCAAGTGACATCTTGTTAACTAGGTGGCAGCTTAGCACATTTCTGCACGGTTCTTTCTGTCTGCTCGGATCTAAAGCTTCCTGTGTGGCCATGAGTCGAGGCTTTTCCCTCCCTCGTTTAGGAAGAAAAAGCTACTTTATGCCTAACTCGCATCTAAATATACCCTTGTGTGTTTACCTGTGCCCACCGTGTGGAGAGAGGGCGCGTGCTGGGGAAGGGGCGTGTACAAGGCCAGGGTTTGTTTTACAAAGATACGTAGGAGGAGCTGGGGAAATGGGTGCTGATTATTGTAAAGCCTCTGGGTCCCTGTCCAGTGCCGGCCCTGCGCTGGCTCAGAGGACTCGGCGGTCACACTGACGGCCGTCCCTGCTGCTCTACCCACGTGGCTAAAATCGGGAGCAGAATCTGTGCCTTCGACCCACTGTCCCCTCAAGGAACTTCAGTTTGGGGTCTTCTTTCCTCAGCATGTGTGAATGGGACGTTTAAGCCACCACATGTTCCCTTACTGCATTCAGGCCACTTACAGAACCCGCGACGGTAGCTCTATACAATTTCACGTCAAGAGTTCCTCCGTGTCTCCCCTACCCGCCCTGACAACAGAGCCTGGGCCCTCGGCCCGTCAGGTTCCCGGCGTGGCTGCCATAGCCAAGGCCAAAGGAACAGAGCCTCACACGGACCGGCGTGTGTTTCTTTCACAGAAGGGCCTGGTCATACATGTAGGAAGGCTAGTATGGCGTTCCACACCATCAAACATGGTCATGGGGCCCTTTTGTCAGAGAACATACACTAACGATTCATGGGACATTCATGAAAAATACTCTCCGGCTAAAATCTTAGCAGAAAAACAGAATTCAACATTCATCTTCTCCAGGAGGACCGTTAAAAACTCAACCTACATGCAGGCAACACACATGTAAAAACCAACAGCACACAGGACGCTGCTCTGAGGGGTACCATACGGTGGGTCCAGGTCTTTACACATTTGTCCAAACCCCATGGACTGCATACTCCCCAGCGTGAGCCCTGATAACCAAGGCCCAAGCAACAGAGCCTCCCACGGACAGACGTGTGTTTCTTTCACAGGAGGGCCGATCATACATGTAGGAAGGCTAGTATGGCGTGCCACAGCATCGAAGTCCCAGGGTCTGCCCGTCGTGTTGCTCTGCCGTCTGAAATACAGGGCAGCCATGCCGCCAGCTATTGGCCCGTGTGGCCTAGCTCCGCTTTGTGGTGAAGATGCCGAGGCCGGTTTATCGGCGGTAACAAAGGCACCGCTCTGGCGGGGTGTCGATGGCGGGGGAGGCTGTGCCTGGGAGGGGCCAGGGGGGGCATGGGAAATCTCCGAATCTTCTGCTCCAGTCTGTGTGCACCAAAACGGCTCTCCAATGTAGAACCCGCTCTTTGGAAAGCAACAGCCGTCTGGTCAGAGCACACGACCACAGAGCCACGAATCCTCACGTGGCTCTGAGCCACTAGACCCGTGGGCCTGCCTCCTCCCGGGCCCTCGCTTCCCTGGTGGTTTCCGAACAATCGGGGGAGGTAAGAGCTGGCAGGGACCTTGAAATGTCCTCAGAGCCAGCCATCTGCTTCCGATCCTCAGCACGAACCCTCGCGACGTGACCTCCTCCGTGCCCGGGTCCGGATAGCGTCACGCCCGCGCGGCCTGCACACCGCAGGGGAGGGTGATCCAGACGGACGGGATGTGCGGGCGGGGGGTGGGGGATCGGAACCAGCGGCCCCGGGACACCTGGCGTCGGTGGGGAAAACAGGTCTGGATTTCGGGAGGCCCAGCCTGATGCCTCAGGGAGAGGCCGAGGTCTCGGAGGCGGGCGGTGCGCAGGGAGGACGGGCTGGCGGTGAGAACCGTGACCGGGTGAGAGCGGCGGCTCTGCTCCAAGGGAAGGGGGGCCAGTTCCCCTCAAAGGCTGCTGAGTAGCAGGTGGCCCCACCCTGGAAGCAGCGGTGGATGTGGGGCGTGAACCCCCGCCGCTGGGGACGGCTCTCTCTGCCATCAGAGGGCAGACGGGGACTGTCGGGGGGACGGTCGGTGGCTAACGTCTCCTGTGATTACGGAACGCTGTGCTGCAGCCACTGAGTCATCGTCCCGAGTCAGGGAAACGTTCTAAAACAGGAATTAAGAACTCAGCGTCGGAGACGCCCGGTAAGCAGCAGGGCTGGGGAGAGGAGGGAGGAGGAGGTCACCTAAAAATAGCTCCCAGCCACCTCTGAGCCCCCCAACTTCCCGCCGCAGCTTCACTATCCGAGGGACCGCGGACGCTCGGGCGTCAGGAAAGGCGTTCTCACCGCGGGCAGCGGCCCCGCTTCGTAAACCAAGTGCGGGGACTGGTGTGACGCCAGAGCATGGAAACAACTGTACTAATTCTTAAAGTAAAATGAAGAGCCAGCTCACGGCCGATGACAGCGAGCAGCCATGAAAAGTGTGTGTGGTCGGTGTAGACACGAAAAGCCCGGAAATCGTTTCGAATGTGATTCATTCTGAACGGAACAGGAAGGGAAGCAAAAGCACCAACATCGACCCAGCCGTTACCCTGAGTCCCAGCCACTCTGTCCCCGAGGGGGGGACCCTGCCTTCCCACCCCACCCCCACCCCCACCCCCACCCATGGGGCTGACCCAGCTCAGTGCAGCCACCAGCCACACACACACACATACACACACACACACACACACACACACACACACACACGTCAGCCAAAGCGTGTGGGAGAGGGAGGCTGCAGCCGTGAAGAAGGGGAGGAGGGAAAGCGGCTGATGGAGAGCCTAGGTCAGGGCCTGGCTGGCAGAGGGGCCGGGGGCAGGTGGGCCGTCCCCTGGTCTCAGAGGCCCCGAGACAAGGAGCCTGAATGTCCCCCAGGCACCTCAGGGAAGGAAGCCAGAGCGGCCTGGGCAGGAAGGGGGTGAGGCCCGGAAGGAGCAACACGCGGCCCGGGTTCCGACGTGCAGGCCTGGGGATCTGCAACGTGAAGGAAAAGGCCCGAAGTCGTCCTAAAGGCACGGAAAACGCACGTCTTCCAAAGAGGAGAGCCGTGGGAGGAGAAGGGAGTGGCCTTGGCCCCCGTGAGTCCGTGTCCTCCTTCCGTGTCCTTAACTAGAGCAACACTTCTGTGCGGTGAGAGTCTAAAAGCCACACACAGAACCTGCTGAGACTCAGCAGCAGCGTCCGCCTCACTCCCTGCGGGAGAAGCCACAGGCCCCCGGCCCCGAGAGGAAAGGGTGTCATTCCTCTCAATCTTTTCAAAAATGTAAATGTTGACTCAATCTAACGAAGCTGTTTGGGGTGAAATACTCCCCAAAACTCAGAGGCCTCCTGGTTTCAGAGCCCCCGGCCAGCTCCCAGCTCAGGGCGAAGGGCGGAGGATTCTTCCTGAGGAAGGTGGCGCGTGGCTTCCATGTCGAGAAGCGTGTTTAATGATGTGCTCACGATATAATGGAATGTAACCATGAGGATAGGAAACTGTCCATTGTCTCTGCAAAATGGTAAGGATTACTATTTTCATGATACGTTTCTGTATTTTCCAAATTTTCTACAATGGGAATGTGTCCCTTCCAAAATCAGAGGAGAAATCCGATTATTCAAAGGAATGAATCCGCCCCAAAGGAGAGCCGGCTTCTCAGAGGGACGGACCCGGGGAAGGCGCAGTGGCCGCCACCCTCACACTTTCCATCCAGGCCCCACGGCCACCCCTGAAGGCTGTGTCCACACCCGGGAAACACTGAGAACCGCCGACCATAACCGCTCCGTCACACAGACGCTGCAGAGTGTGACCCGGGCCAGCATGAGCAGCCTGGTTCTGACAGACGCTGCTGCCCCCCCAGCACAGAGAAGCGGGCCCACAATGCACCACCCGCCCAGGCAGCTCCGTGCTAGCTCCCAGGTGGCACCAGGGCCCTGGGGGAGGGCTGGCTCCGAAGGACAGGTGGGCAGGAGAGGAGGGGGGAGGGGGAGGGAGTGAGAAGAGAATAGGAGTGGGGGAGGGGAGGGGAGGAAGTGGGGGAGGGGGAAGGTGTGGGAAGGGGGAGGGGGAGGGGGGAAAAGGGAGGGGACGGAAGGAGGGAGAGTATCACACAAATAACTGAAGTCTGCCGGCCTAACGCAAACATGCGCTGAGTACGAATGCGCCCAGCATTTCCCGGACGGACGGACGGGGAGGAACACAGCTCCGGTCCTGGACGAAGGAGAACAGCCCCTCTGTGTCTCCTGCCAACGCCTCGCCGGGAACATCGCCGGCTTTGTCCCGTGCCTGCCTCCGTGCACACAGGGGTCCAGGTACTTGAAGCTGGTGCCCAGGGACAGAGGCCAGCTGTTCCAGCCGCGCTGCCCACCCGTGTGCAGGCAGGCTCTGCACGCGTGTTGGCGGCGTTGGCGTGGTCACAGAGCGACCCCTAGTGGCCAGCTGAGTGAAAAACAGGGAACGTGCAGACTACATGGGGGCGCTTGTCATCCACCTACAACTGTCCTTTTTAATATGTATGTTTTTATTGATCTCAGAGAGAGAGAGAGAGAGAGAGAGAGTCATCGACTGGCTGCCTCCTGCACAACCCACACTGGGGATCGAGCCTGCCACCCAGGCATGTTCCCTGATTGGGAATTGAACCGTGACCTCCTGGTGTATAGGTCGGCGCTCAACCACTGAGCCACAACGGCCGGGCCACAACTGTACTTGTTTGAGGAATAATTACTGAACACCTCATGTGTCCCGGGCACCAAGGAATAAGAAGAAAAGGAAGAATTTCCCATAATTTGTGTCATATTTGTATCAGAGCTTTACACAATTTGTAAGTATCTCATTGGAAAATGTCTTTCTTCTGTTGTCTTTATTTATAAAAGACAAAATAAAATCCCACGTTTACAACAGGAAGTCCCTCGATGGTAAGCCAAATTATTGCTTTCCTATTGTAAGATGACTTTCCAAAAGCTGCGGGAATAAAATAATGCCTGTCAGTAATCCAAGTTCACAATACTTGCAACAGACTGCCTGCTTCCTTTGATTGTGGTAACAATTTCCCCAGACTCCCTCTCTGACCCCAGGGCGGGCAGAGCGTATAGAAAGAGCGCTTTTCAAGTGAGTTCCAATGACTTTTGTCCTAATACAGAATTTTAAATATCCTTTTCATAACATTCTTTGCAAAAATCAGTTCACACATCAGACTCACAAGCTCACAAAAGCAAATCTAAAACCACAAAATTCTGAATTCGTGTCTTCGTTACACTATCAAAAACTTGTGCATGGGAGGGTGTGCGCGCGCGCGCGCGTGTGTGTGTGTGTGTGTGTATGTATGTGTGTGTGTATGTGTGTGTGTGTGTGTATGTGTGTATGTGTGTGTATGTGTGTGTGTGTGTGTATGTGTGTGTGTATGTGTGTGTGTGTATGTGTGTGTGTATGTGTGTGTGTGTGTGTGTGTGTGTGTGTGTGTGTGTGGTACTTGACTAGCTGCCTCCACTAAGAAATATCAGTAAGTGGAGGCTGTGGGCCATATTTTATTTGTATCTGGATCCTAACGCATTGCACCTGGGAAATGGCACATTGCAAACCCCACCGCCACGCGCATCTTCTCCGTGACAATGAAAGGAAAACACTCGGATGTGTCTGTGCACGGAGCCTGGAGCAGCCCGCGGGCCGTCGTGTGAGGGAGGGCGGCACCTTCCTCCCGGGAGGACCCGGGACATTCAAACCACCAGGTCCCGTAAGACCCACCGGGCTTCGCGTTTATCTTATTGAGGGTTCCGGTGAGTAAGAAATGCAGGCTATGCTGTTTATTTTGAAAGCAAAGACTAGAGACATTAGATTATTCCATGAATGCAGGAAGGGAAGGGAAGCGTCAGTGACCCGTTCTGTGCAATCAGGAAAGCAGCAGCGATGGGCTGGGGAGCCAGAAGAGGCAGAGGGAATGTGAGAGTGCCCTGAACACAGGGTGGCCTTCCTTGGAAAACCTCAACCCTTTAGATTAAAAAGATGAGTATTTCCAAAGTGTTCCATTTAAAAATTGGTGTCACTGCCCGGCCAGTGAGGCTCAGTGGTTGAGCGTCGACCTATGAACCAGGAGGTCATGGTAGGGGGCATGCAGGAGGCAACTGATCAAAAAGAATCATTGGTCGGCTGCCTCCTGCACGCCCCGCACTGGAGATCGAGCCCACATCCTGGGGATGTGCCCTGACCGGGAATCGAACCATGATCTCCTGGTTCATAGGTCGACGCTCAACCCCTGAGCCATGCCGGCCAGCAAGTTTGCATTACTTTTTAATCAGAGAAAGATGTTCTATTTTATCCTAACCATTTCTTCATAACACACATACCTGAAAAGTATAGGAATATCTGATCCCTTTTGCATCCAAATAATGTTAGCCCGTCCGGTGATACTTTATACCCAAATTCGAAAGTCATGACGAACTGTGTGCCCACAGACACTCAACATACCCAGCTGTGCTCAAACATTAAAGGGACGCGTGGGTTGTTGTCACGAGCACGGATGGTTTGGGTAACTGCCTGTTACTGACTCCGCTTCCGTCTGCCGACTAGAAAGACAGCCTCTGCCCTGACGCCCTCCCGGCTCTCAGGCGCATCACGTGACAGCTCGTGTGAGAGCAAATCCAGGTCATATCACCAACATGCTGTGTGTGGCTGGAGGTCAGAGTACCTTCGTACAGAGCCCCGAGGCCAGAATGAATTTCTGTCTACTTGGCATTCTACCTCCCAACCTCAGCTAAGAGAGAGAGAGAGAGAGAGAGAGGGAGGGAGGGAGGGAGGGAGGGAGAGAGAGAAAGAGAAAGAGGAGAGAGAGAGAGAGAGAGAGAGAGAGAGAGAGAGAGAGAGGAAGAGAGACAGAGAGAGAGGGAGGGAGGGAGGGAGGGAGGGAGGGAGGGAGGGAGGGAGGGAGGGAGGGAGGGAGGGAGAGAAAGAGAAAGTCTCAACTCAGGGTTCAGCCTGCATTTGCAAATGACCAGGAGAAAGAAAGACATAAGCAGGCACAACCAACAGATGACGGGTTAGGACAGTGGTCGGCAAACCACGACTCGCGAGCCACATGTGGCTCTTTGGCCCCTTGAGTGTGGCTCTTCCACAAAATACCACGGCCTGGGCGAGTCTGTTTGGAAGAAGTGGCATTAGAAGAAGTTTAAGTTTAAAAAATGTGTCTCTCCAAAGAAATTTCAATCGTTGTACTGTTGATACTTGGCTCTGTTGACTAATGAGTTTGCCGACCGCTGGGCTAGGAGCCCCTGTGTCATTTGCGAAGGCAAATATGTGGTGATTGGCTTCAGCCTGAATGACTCCAGTGGTGACCGGAAGAACGCGGACCTGCAGGCAGCCAGGAACGCCGTCCTCGTCTGGGGGTGCCTGACCAGCACTGCGGCCCGAGGCCCTGGGGAGGATGCGCCACGCTTCTCGTCACTCGCTGGCCGTGTTCTCTAACGAGTTTTCGTTTCCACGCGTGCCATGGAGGCATACCTCCCCTCCCCGAGCCTGCGTGGTCGCAGCGGTTTATTTGTGTACAAGGCTCCCTTTGGCTTCAACAGCAAGGCATCTGGACTGTGGATTCCTGTAAAGACGGAGACATCAGGCCCTGCCTCCCCCATCATCACCCATCTCTCCGGCTCCCACTCCTGGCTGCCTCCCGTGAATTTTCGGGCGTGGCTCAGTGGCTGAGCGTCGACCCAGGAACCAGGAGGTCACAGCTCGGTCAGGGCACATGACCGGGCTGCGGGCTCGATCCTCAGTGTGGGGCGTGCAGGAGGCAGCCGATCCATGATTCTCTCTCATCGTTGATGTCTCTCTCTCTCTCCTTCTCCCTTCCTCTCTGAAATCAATAAAAATATTTTTTAAAGAGATGAGAAACCAAAATTTACCTTAAGAAAACAAAAATCAAACTCACATGTCAATACCGGCCTCTTAAACGTTAAGAAATACAACACCCTGTAGACATTGCAGGGAGCCGGGAAGCGCCGGAATGTGTGGTAACATGCACTGTACCCCATGAAACGCTCGCACGCCAGCTTCTGAGCTGCTCTCTTCTGCATCCAGAACGATGCCAGCCGCTCGGTGCAGGAGGAGCGCCAGACCTGTCTTAACAAGCCACACCTGGCTGAGCCTGCACGGGGTGCCTTCTCCCTCCGGCGGCGAGTTAGGTGGTCCCCAAAACGCCGGGCGGCTCTGCAGGGGGTGCTCTGAAGAGAGCCCACGGGCCCCCACTGAGTCAGGCACCTGCTCATGCCCCAGACCGACGGCTGGGTGAGGCCGATTTTGGAAAAAGCACTGATTCCCTGCGGAACCAGGCAGCTTGAGCAACTCAGGAGGCAGAACACTATTCTGACTTTATTTAACAGTTTCCCTGCGAAGTAACACTGTCCACACCCTTCATTCTCAGAAATACTTTATTTTATTTTTTAATATATTTGTATGGACTTCAGAGAGGAAGGGAGAGGGAGAGAGAGAGAGAAACATCAACGATGAGAGAGTCACTGATCGGCTGCCTCCTGCACGCCCCACACTGGGGATCGAGCCGGCAACCCAGGCCTGTGCCCTGACGGGGATTCAAACCGAGAGATCCTGGTTCACAGGTCGACACTCAACCACGGAGCCCCGCCGGCCGGGCAGTCAGCACTTCTCAATGTCAGGTGCCCTGGGACCGGTATCCGGATTCGAGCCGGCATCTAACAAAAACGGAGCTGCCGTCGGACGGAGGGGCGCCCGCTGCCCACAGCGCCGCCCGGGCCGCGCCTCGCCCCGTTCCCGGCAAACCTTTGTTTCTCTCCAAAGCACTGTTTGCTTGGCAGAAGCCAGGAGACACGAGGACCTCCTACGGCAAATGCTGGTACAAGGAAGAAGTCCCACGTGACCAGAGGAGTTTACCTTCGCCAGGTTTACCAAGCAGGTGTGGAGGGACCCTCTCTTGTGTGAGTTCAGCTTCAGCCGCCCGGATACCACTCCTTGTGCTCAACAGAGAACGTAAGTCTCATTGTTCCTCTGGCCACTCAGACCAGAGGCTCCTAATCAGATCGCGGGTTGAGCCATGAGCATGAGCTTGTGCATCTGGACGCTGCGTGGCTTGCCAACGCTGCCCGCTGGCACCAGAGGCAGCGGGATCCACAGTCACAAAGCCGTTTGGGCCCTGGACGGGTGGCTCAGTGGGTTGGGGCATCTTCCTGTACACCAAAAGGTTGTGGGTTTGATTTCAGGTTGGGGTGTGTAGACGAGGCAACCCATAGATGTTTCTCTCTCACATCAATGTCTCTCTCTCTCTCACTCTCTTTCTCTCTCTCCCTCCTCCTCTCTCTCTAAAAATCAATAAAAGCAGATCCTGGGTTGAGGATTAAAAAAGAAGAGCCCAGCTGATACAGCTCAGTGGTTAGGCATCGACCTATGAACCAGGAGGTCAGGGTTCAATTCCTGGTCAAGGGCACAGGCCCAGGTTACAGGCTCGATCCCCAGTGGGGGGCGTGCAGGAGGCAGCCGATCAATGACTCTCTGTCATCATTGATGTTTCTCTCTCTCCCTCTCCCTGCCTCTCTGAAATCAACAAAAACATATAAAAATATTTTTAAAAAAAGAAGTTTGGGATCTCCTGGAATGCGGCTAGCAGCTGGGAACCCTCCCCTCGGCAGGTGTCTGTCTTGGGGTCACCACCCCTAATTGCTGGTGACACAGGAGCAATTCCCTTTCTGCAGCCAAATCCGGTCAAGACCCTCCTCAGCTCCCGATGTGGGCACCGTCCGAGGCCCATCCGTTCCGGACGCACGCGGCCTCCACGGCCAAAGACACCAGGCCGTTTCCGGTAACGCGCTCCGAAAGGCCGGCGCCCGCAACACCAGGAGTAACCATTCCGCGGCGGCTGTGGAACCGGAAAACCTTAAGTACGGGGACAGCGTCGTGGGGATCTGGGGGTGCTTTCAGGAAGCCGGCTTTTGCTCTTGGGAGATGTCCACGCCGTCGCCCTCGTCACCTCGGCGTGAGTGGCCCTGCGCCGTCTCCCGTCGCGTCGGCCTCCTGCTGATTCCGCGGCTCCCGCAGGGGGACCAGGCTGACCCGTGGGCCTCCCTGACGCCAGGACATCGACGGGCACAGAGCAGGGGCTCAGTGCCGCTGCCGTCCCTGCAACGCGCTGAGACTCCGTCATCGCTGTCGCCGTTCCTGCCCGCCCGGTCCCGGCTCTGTGATCACGCACCGTCACGCGAGCTGTCACAGGCTGGAGGGACTGGGGCCGCCCCGTGCACTTGTTCGCAGCCTCCTGTGAGCCTATGATTACGCAAAGTCTCAGATGCCACCTACACAGGGGCTTCCCTGGGGTCCTCTCACCCCCACAAGCGCGGTCTGGCCTCCGGATTTCACCGTGTTTTCCGGGCGCCGCCAGCTCTGCTCCCAATAGCCGGGCATCCTGGTCAACCTCATAACCGCCAGGAGCTCACCCGTTTCCCCCGACCCCCGACCCCCGACCCCCGACAGAGCAGGTCACGTTATACAGCAACTTCCACAGGACTCACCCTCCGCCTGCTCTTCACAGAGGCCACCGGACGCTGTCACGTGATCACTGTCAAACCCTAGCGGGAAATCCAGCGTCAGGGAGAGATGTCGTGTGGCGAGCCCGGCAGTCCCCGGAGATCAAACCCAGAGCACGTGTGTCCGGGCTCCCGGCCAGGCCCCCCGCACATCTGTGTTGTTCGGCCACAGCTGTGGCCGCCTCGCGTTACAGGGACCTGGCCCCCGCCAGCTGCCAGAGCTCGGAAAACTGAACCAAGTGCAGTGAAACCCACAGAAGGGCTGCCCCCTCCCCGCTCCCAGCTCCCCGCAAAGCCCCTGGGGACGTCTGACACTCCGGGCTGAATCACAGTCACATGTTCAACCTCCCTGACCGGCTGAAGTCACCTCCCTGTGGGCCCGGGAACACGTAGCCTTGCTGAACGAGCAGGGAGCGTCAGGAGGGGCACAGCGGGGTCAGGACGGGCACAGCGGGGTCAGGAGGGGCACAGCGGGGTCAGGACGGGCACAGCGGGGTCAGGAGGGGCACAGCGGGGTCAGGACGGGCACAGAGGGGTCAGGACGGGCACAGCGGGGTCAGGACGGGCACAGGGGGTCAGGAGGGGCACAGCGGGGTCAGGACGGGCACAGCGGGGTCAGGAGGGGCACAGCGGGGTCAGGACGGGCACAGCGGGGTCAGGACGGGCACAGCGGGGTCAGGACCGGGCACAGCAGGGTCAGGATGGGCACAGAGGGGTCAGGACGGACACAGCGGGGTCAGGATGGGCACAGCGGGGTCAGGACGGGCACAGCGGGGTCAGGAGGGGCACAGCGGGGTCAGGAGGGGCACAGGGGGGTCAGGACCAGGACAGTCGGGCGTTCATGGAGGGAGAGTTCACCCACCTCCCGACCAGCTCTGGGCTGAGCCCACTCTCTGGGGCTCTTTGTCCTCCCAGGCCTGTTCCCACCTCAGCACCCGCACCAGCCTCCGTGGGTCCAGCTGCCCAGCACCCACAGGCTCCCAGCCCCACCTTCACGCCACCCAGGCTAAAGCAGCCGGGAGGGCAGAACTCCCAGGGAACGCCCTGCCAGCCCTCCCCACAGGGCGCCGCAGCGGGAGAGAGGAGAGAAGTGAAAGCGGGGTCAGTACTTCCTGGCCGAGGTGGGCAGAGGGAAGAGGCCGGAGGAGGGAGACAGGGTCTTCACTGTCAGAGTTTCATGCGGCAGCACATTCAACACATGGAATGCCAGGCGGGGCGTCCAGAGCGGGCAGGGCCCATCCTCTCTCGGGTGCTGTAGCCGGAAAGCCCCGTCCACTGGTACAGCACTTGAGGGTCAATAAGGGCTTCTGTATACACACACCCGAACTCTCACAGCCGGAGCTACTGCACCCATTTTGCAGATGCGGAAACTGAGACTCAGGGCGATGTAGGCCAGCAGGACAGCGGGACCGCGGGGGCGCAGCCGAGAGAGAAGAGGCAGGTGGGAACTGTCGTGCTGTTCTCTGGGGGAGGCAATAAAGCTTCACCCCGGGGCGGGCGGGGGGGGCGGCGGGGGGGGGGGGGAGCCTTCACCTCCATCCTTGCGCCGGGCCCAGGACGTGGGCACAGAACTTCAGAGCGGGCGTTTCTTCTTCCTCTGAATTCAGAGAGGACAGGCCCTGAGCTGATACACCCTCATTTCAAGGTGATTCATAAAACATCGTCTCCGGAAAGAAATCCACCCGGAAACGTGAGATGAGAGAATCACAAACAAAGGGCCCAGCTGTCACTTGAATGGTCGGTCGGCCTCGGCGGGGACAGCTGCTCAAGCCCCACATCAAAGGACTTGAAAGGCAGCGGCTCACCGTGACGTGACCCGGGCGGCCGGTGGAGGTGAGCCAGTGCATTTAGTTGTGTCTCCAGACCCCCCAGCGCTGGATCCAGCACCTTGAACTTGAGACAGGAAGACTGGAGGCCATCCTCCCGGGAGCCAGGGGGACGGGGCGCCCCTCCCCCGCCCCAGGAACACAGCCATCAGTCACCTCGTGTGGGAAGGGCCGCTCAGTTAATTTAAATCCTGGGGCAGCTGCAGGAACCACCACACGCCGGGCACCCGCTCCCCACGCCGGGCACCCGCTCCCCACGCCGGGCACCCGCTCCCCACGCCAGGCACCCGCTCCCCACGCCGGGCACCCGCTCCCCACGCCGAGCACCCGCTCCCCACACCAGGCACCCACTCCCCACGCCAGGCACCCGCTCCCCACGCCGAGCACCCGCTCCCCACACCAGGCACCCACTCCCCACGCCAGGCACCCGCTCCCCACACCCGCTCCCCACGCCGAGCACCCGCTCCCCACGCCGAGCGCCCGCTCCCCATGCCGGGCACCCGCTCCCTCCACAGCAGCGCAGAAGAAAAGGAAGGCATAGCAACCCTGAGTCAGGGTCCGGGGTGAGCCAAGGAAGCCCCCGGGTCTGCTGGTTCCCTCACCCGCTCCTGCCAGAGAGGAGCGGTCGGGGACTGGAGAAAGGAAGGGGAAGGGACTAGCTAGAGAACATACATGCCCTGGCCGGTGTGGCTCAGTGGATAGAGCGTACGCCTGCGGACTGAAAGGTGCCAGGCTCGATTCCGGTCCGGGTTGTGGGCTTGATCCCCGGTGCGGGGCCGTGCAGGAGGCAGCTGACCCATGATTCTCTCTCATCATTGATGTTTCTCTCTCTCTCTCCCTCTCCCTCCCTCTCTGAAATCAATAAAAATATGTTAAGAAGAAAGAAAAAGAGCATACATGCACAGCCCATGGGCACAGACAACAGTGTGGTAAGGGCCAATGGCGGGCGGGGGCGCTGGGCGGTGGTGGGCAAACTGGGGGAATGAGGGGCTGCAATAGGGCCAACAATAAAAAAG
The DNA here is from genome assembly GCF_027574615.1 of Eptesicus fuscus. Lineage (NCBI taxonomy): Eukaryota > Metazoa > Chordata > Mammalia > Chiroptera > Vespertilionidae > Eptesicus > Eptesicus fuscus. Next base: position 3,210,468 of record NC_072475.1, read on the forward strand.
TTAACAAAACACAATACGGGGTTTGTCTGTCTGATTCAGAACGCTGAGCGCCTCCTGTCCCTCTCTCGAAGCTCCTGAGTGGCCCTCAAACACGCAGATGACTTGCTGAGAGTCGCGGGGAGTGCAGGCCGGCGCAGTCCGTGTTCACGGGTAATTATTCTTGTCGTTGGGTCCGGGAAGCTTTTCACACAAGCCAAGAGCAGGCCTTTCAAGAACGGGGGGCGGGGGGGGGGGGGGGTCCCACGCTCCTTTTGACAACCCGTTGTCCCGATTTCTGGTGAAATGATGTTAGAGCTTCGTGAAGGAAGAGGACACATCCCACGTCCTGACACAGCACATGGCTTTATTGGTCCTCGTTCTGTAACTGTCCATCACGAGCTAAGTACTTCGTGTTTCAGGAATTTTCTGCACAAGCGTTTGCCCCAGGACCACGCCAACTCTGGGTGCCAGCCACGTGTCCCAGGTGGAAATCCTGGCAGAGTGAGCGGCGGGGAGGTGGCTCCCACGGCGTTGCTGCCGCTCAGCCCGTCCCAGGTGCCGCCTGCAGCCGCCAGGGCCGCCGCCCCAGAGAGGGAGAAGCGGGTATCTTTGCCCCCCCCCCCCGCAGAGGCAGCCCCCTCCTCGCTGCCCCCCCACCAGGTGGCACAGCAGAAACACCGGGGGTTCGCGCTCCTGCCTCCTGATCCTGTGTCCCTCCTGCTCGCAGCGTGGCTCCTCCGTTAGCCCCACCACACGCTGCCTTGCCGTGACCATTTCACGTCAGGAACTAAAACCTCCTGCACTCAGCAACCCCGCATCTTCCGCGGCTAGGTCATTATAACCATCCCGCGTGAGCAGGGGGGCGTGAGCGTTCCAGGGGCCGGGAGAGTATCAGCCAGGGACTGAAAAGGTAGGTCTGAGGGGGTATATGTAATACTTTCAACAATAAAGAATCGTTAAAAAATAATAATAACCTATACTAATAAAAGGGCAATATGCTAATTAGACCAGACGTCTTCCGGACGACCTTCCGGACAAAGTTGCAGCGCGTGGGGACTGAGGCAGAGGCAGCCGCCACGGCGGCAGGGGCTGAGCCCCTTGCACGAATTTCATGCATCAGGCCTCTAGTAAAAAATAAAAAGAGCCCTAACCAGTTTGGCCCAGTGGATAGAGCGTCGGCCTGTGGACTGAAGGGTCCCAGGTTCGATTCCGGTCAAGGGCATGTACCTTGGTTGCAGGCACATCCCCAGTAAGGGAGTGTGCAGGAGGCAGCTGATCAATGTTTCTTTCTCATCCATGTTTCTAACTCTCTATCCCTCTCCCTTCCTCTCTAAAAAAATCAATAAAATATATAATAAATAAATAAATAAATAAATAGAAACAGGTAACACCAATTTTTTAAAAAATATATTTTGTTCAAATCAATCTATCAACATTACCATCATTTCAACATACAATCTATTTAGAAGTTAGTCTTTGACATTTAAGTTTCTGCAGGAAGTCTGACATTATTTGAGCACGCTGTACTTCTAGCCTTCTGCATGCAGACGAGCCTCTCTTCAGGGCTCAGCTGCCCCACGTGGCCCGTGGCTCCGAGTTAGATAGTGCAGTTCCAGATAATCAAGTAGGACAAGAACCAAAACTAAACTGATAAAGACTGGGACAGAAGGAGTCAAACTTTCTTTAGTCCAGTTGAAAATGATGCAGAAAATCCAAAAGACTACCAAAAAAAACACTAAAAATAGTAAAAAAAAATAAATAAATCATAATAATAAAAGGCTAATATGCAAATGGTCGTCACACGATGACGCCGTAACAACTGATCAGCAGGGACCTGAGGCTGCGTGGTGCCTGGCCAGGGCGGGGGACCTGAGGCTGCGTCCCCCGCCCTGCAGGGCTTGATGGGGGTGGGGCCGGCTGGGTCTGGGTCTCATGCAATTTTGAGGCACACACGGGTGGGCAGGGACTTGACTCTGGGTCCAGCGGCGTACCGCAGACTCTGACAGGAGGGAGATTTTCACATACATTTTACTAATTTCCTTTCATCTCTGACACTTCTATTATAGAGAAAGGGCAAATAGCAATATTAAAATACTTCCTCTAATTAATTCCCTTTTAACCCTTTGCACTCGATTGCTTTTTTCTCAATTCCTTTATTCTAATGCTAACCGTGTCGAGTCACACTCGACATCCGAGTGCAAAAGGTTAATGTGCATGATTTTCATGCACCGGGCCACTAGTAAATAAATAAATAAGGAAAAATAAAACGTACATTTGGCTAATCCCACACGAGACTGCGGTGAGGGTGCTGCTGCTGGTTGAGCGGTAGGTTAGGGTGAGCGCCCACAACGGCACCCAGGCCTTTCACTGGGGCGGGATCTCGGGTGAGGATGCAGTGGGTTATACTGGAGGCCGCCCGCTGTCTTCTGGGGCCTCACGACCCACCCGTGTTCCTGGCTTTCCCAGCGATCCGCACTCTCCTCCCAGTCCACGCTGCCCACGAACGCCCTCCGTGGCCCACTGAGCAAGCCAGAGCGCGGGACTCGGCGAAGCCCTGTCTCTCGGCTGGTAAAGGAGTAAGGGCTTACCGCCTCCCCACGCTGGGCGCAGGAGCAAGGACTGGCCCGAACCCACCCCACAGCCCTGCCTAGAAACCATTTTACCACGGCGAGGAGTGGGCTTCACTTCTCTGTTCTGTAATATGTTTTTATTGATTTTTAGAGAGAGAGGAAGGGAAAGGGATAGAGAGAGAAACACCGATGAGAGAGGAACATCACCAATCGGCTGCCTCCTACACGCCCCTGACTGGGGATCGAGCTGCAACCCAGGCCTGAGACCTGACCGGAACCGAACCTGTGACCGCCTGGTTCCTGGGTCGACGCTCAACCCCTGAGCCACGCGACCGGCTGGGCTGAGCTTCGCTCTGATGAGAGGAACAGGGCCAAGGCGTCAGCCCCCCGAGCCACGGCCACGGCTGCCGTGTCCTCTATATACCAGGCCCGTGCCCGCTGCACACCGCCCAGCCCTGCCCTGGCCCCACGTCCCCGACCCAGAGGCCCGCGGCCCCGCACAGCTCCCCCGCGCCCGTGACGGCACCAGGTCAACATTATTAATCCCCCCCCCCCCCCCCCCGGAAAGAAATGCCAGAACCCTTGCTTAGCTGTCAGCATCACGCCAAGAAGAGCACAGCCTGTTTGGATCTGAAGCCAAACCCCTGCGTCCCGAGCCGCTCTCAGCCCAGCCTCCCTCCCCCCGGCCCGGCTCAGGTTGCCCTTCAAAGCCCCGCCGCGCGGAACCCTGGAAGAGCAGCCTGCCCCAGCCGGGCGCCCCTGAAAAGCATGTTTTGACTAAGACCAGGCTCTAGCCCAGGGAGATGTGGCGAGGAAAAGGCCTCAAAACGGCGAGTGAAAGGAACTGAGAAATCCACGCGTTGCTTAAGCATCAGGGGACGTTGTTCTGGGCCCAGGCCCAGGCCCGAGGAGCCGCGGGTGGACGGGCCGACGGTGGGGTGTGCAGGAGCCGGTGGGCACCTCGGGAAGACATGCTCCCCGCACACCACCCCGTCCTGGCGCAGCCTGAGGGCTCCTCACAGGGCGGGCAGGAGGAAGGTGGGGCAGAGGTGCCCCTCACGTGGGGCAGGGCTGCAGGCTAGTTGCTAGGTGCCCTGAGGCCGCTGAGAGGCGCGGCAGGAGGGGGCGGGGGGGGGGCACTCTGCCAGACGTCTCCATAAACAGTCCGTGCCCTGGAAACTGACCTGGGCGGCTCCCCGCACAGCTGCCACGGACACGCTCATGTTTCTAAATAAACTAAGTAAGATGTTTGCGTAATAACTTATCGTTTCTTTTCTTCTTTAGAAGCATCGAACAGACCGTCAAACCTCAGAGGGAAGGCAGGGAGGGCAGGAGCGGGGGGAAGAGATCAACCAAAGGACTTGTATGCATGCACATGAGCCTCACCTTGGACATAGACAGTAAGGGGGTGGCATGTGCTGGGGGGCAGGAGTGGGCGGGGAGAGGTCAACGGGGGGCGGGGAGGAGACACATGTAAAACTTTCAACAGTAAGAATTTATAAAAAATTATTTTTTAAAGTATTTTTTAAAAATATCACTTTGCCCTGGCCAGTGTGGCTCAATGGCTGGGGCGTTGGCCCGAGCACCAAAGGGTCTCGGGTTTGATTGCCAGTCAAGGGCATGTACCTGGGTTGCAGGTTCAATCCCCAGCCCAGGTCGGGCGCATTGTCAGAGGCAACCAATCAGTGTCTCTCTCTCATATCAATGTTTCTCTCTCTCTCTCTCCCTCCCTTCTACTCTCTCTAAAAACCAATGGAAAAAAATATCCTCAGATGAGGATTGACGACAACAAAAAAAGTATCACCTTACGGTTTTTATTTTTTTTTAATATATTTTTACTGATTTCAGAGAGGAAGGGAGAGGGAGAGAGAGATAGAAACATCAGTGATGAGAGAGAATCATGGATCAGTTGCCTCCTGCACGCCCCACCCTGGGGATAGAGCCCACAACCTGGGCCTGTGCCCTGACCGGGAATCAAACTGTGACTTTCTGGTCCATAGGTCGATGCTCAACCACTGAGCCACACCAGCAGGCCCAACTTTTTACTTGTAACACGGAGGCTACTTACGGCATGCACGGAGAAAGCAGCGGAATCCAGGAAGCCCATGGCCAGGACGCCCGCGTGGCCAGGTTCTGCTGAGGACTCTCCTCCTGGTTTGCAGACATCCACCTTCTCTTTTCATTCCTCACCTGAGGAGAGATGTTCTTGATTTTAGGGAGAGAGAGAAACATCAAGCTGAGAGAGAACCATCCATCGGTTGCCTCTGGTTCTTGCCCCAACTGGGGACGGAACCCGCAACCTGTGCCCTGAACAGGAATCAAACCTCCAACCTTCTGGTACATGGATGATGCTCCAAGCAACTGAGCCACCTGGCCAGGGCACATCCATCTTTTCTTGTTGAATCCTCACATGGTGGGGGGGGGGGGGGGGAGAGAGAGAGAGAGAGAGAGGAAGAGAGGACGAGAGAGAGAGAGAGAGACAGAGAGAGGAAGGAAGAAAGAAGCATAATAGCAGCAGCAATCATTAAAGATGAGCTGAGAACAACTAAGAGAAAGGCAGGTTGGGGCGGCCCTGAGGGAGCCGTAACTTAGGGAAGAGGGAGAAGCCTGATTTCCCTCCTCAGGACTCGGCATCAGGCGCTGAGGTTTGATTAAAGAAACGACCTTGAACCACAGCAGAGAATAATAAAGGCGATTTCCAGTAAGTGTGCTAGCTCGAATTAGTCATTTACTTTTTATTTTTAAACTGAATTCAGCAGAGATTTACATGCATTAGATTACAGTGATTAACATTTGAAATTTGACCTTGAAATAATCTTTACATTGTAAATTCTTAATGATCAAAACAATGTTCTCAGTGATTAAAACATATTAGTAATTAATTATTAAAGGAGAATAATTGCAAATACACATTCCTAAAATCGCAAGGCTTTTAAACCATTTGTACAAATGACTGGACATTTTTTTTAATTTGAAAAAAAAACACACAACCCTCCACCTGATTTCTCATTTTCATCGTGAATCCAACAACAACAACAATTAAGGTACTTCTCAGCCTGCTTTTCTGTCGCCCCACAAACTAGAAAAGCATGCAGCGCTGACCTCATCAAAGCCAAAGAAAATGCTGTAACGAGTTTAAAAATCCAGAACTCTCCCAAAGTAAGGCTGATAAAAGGTCACCAGATTTGATCACCACTTTTCTTTTAGAAAACACTTTGCCTTGCTGGCGTGGCTCAGTGGGTGAGTGTTGGCCTATGAACCCAGAGGTCACGGTTAGCTTCCCGGTCAGGGCACATGCCTGCAGGCTCCATCCCCAGTGTGAGGCACGCAGGAGGCAGCTGACCAATGATTCTCTCTCATCATTGATGTTTCTCTCTCCTCTCTCTCCCTCTCCCTTCCTCTCTGAAATCAACAAAAAAGGAAATCTTTAATCACTTTGTAAACATAGAGTTGGGACAGGACCCATCTCTACTGGCGTCCCGAGAAGGGGGAGGACAGGTGGCGAGCAGGATTCGCCCAAACCATTTTTACTAAGTATCAAGGTTTCAAAAAAATAATTCTCTCCCGTGCTATAGAGAAAAGGAACTCAACCAGACTCGGTCCATGTATTCTAAGCAGACTTTCCCAACGCCATCGCTCTCTGTCAGTCGGACGCCCTTGCCTGGAGACTTCCTCTCAAAGGCAGAAACCCCAGAACAGGTACCAGCCAGGACGCACGGTGGCTTCCGCTGGCCGAGGTCGTCCCGGGGCCAGGACAAGGTGCACGGCCCCCCGGGCTGCCCGCACCTGGCTAGTTCTCGGGAGAGACATAGGAGCACCCTCTCCCCAGCCCAGCCCCGTGGCCATGGGTCCCATCAGGAGTGGCCATGTTTAATGAATAGAAAAAGAAAAAGCCATTTCTGGGGGGCATTTAATCTGTGCAATGTCCTGAGCTGTCAGGCATTACTTTTCACAATTTACTCTATGTTGGTCATTGACATGCTTTTTCCCAATATAAAGGAGTGGTCTTTGAAACGTTACCTCCATTAATTTTCTGTTGCTGCATAAATTACCACAAACGTAGTGGTTTTGAGCAGCACAAACGTCAGTTTCACAGTTTCTATGAACCAGGAGTCCTGCGCGTTTTAACCGAGTTCCTTGATCGGGGTTTCTGCTATGAACTGAATGTTTGTGTCAGTCACCCCAAAATCCTAATCGTCAACGTGATGGGTCTTCTGGGAGGTGGGACCTTTGGGAGTAATCAGGGTTAGAGGTCATGAGGGTGGGCCCCCCAGATGGGATTAGTGCCTTGGAAAAAAAGAAACGAGAGCTTTCTCTCTGTCCCCACCACGTGAGGGCCCAGCAAGGTGGTGGCCCCCTGAACACGGGGAAGAGACCCTCACCGACAGGGAACCTGCCAGCACCCCGAGCCTGGCCTCCCGGGACCTTGGGCACCGAGACATCACCGCTGGCTGCTGGAGCCGCCCAGTCCGTGGTCTTCCTATGGGAGACTGAGCCCAGACAGCCTGGCCGGGCTGACATCAACCTGTGAGCGAGGTGCACCCTGGTTTTACCCACGTCTCATGCGAGAAGCAAACACAGTGACCCCTTGAGGACGTTGTGTCCGGGCAGCCTGGGGACCGAGAGCTCGCACATGAAGCGCCCTCTGTCCCTCGGCGTCTCTTTCCAGAAAGCGCAGCTGTGCCCCCCCCCGCCCCCCCCTCCCCGCCCGCCGCCTGCGCTGCCGGCGGAAGTCACGTTGACCAACCTTCACACTGTCCCGGGCGCACCGGGTGCACAAACAGTTACTGATAAAAACGGAACAGCTCTGACAGAGTTTAGCTCCTCTCCCACCGACGTCCTCCCTGGAGTAATGTCATTTCTGATGCACTTGGGGCTAGGAGGAAGAAGGTCCTACCACACACCACCCAGAGCCCTGGATGCAACTGTGCTGCTGTGGGGCGCCGCTTTGCAGTTTCTGTGGCTTTCTTTGAATTTCACTCGGGATACATTCTCTCTTTTTTTTTAATCCTCACCCAAAGAGTGAGGGTATTTTCTCCATTGATTTTGAGAGAGAGTGGGAGGGAGGGGGGAGGGGGGAGGGGGCAGAGAGAGAAACATTGATGCGAGAGAGACACATGACTGAGTGCCTCCCACATGCTCCCCAAATGGGGGTGGGGATGGAACCTGCAACCCAGGTCCGAGCCCTTGACGGGGAATCTAACCTGCGACCCTCCGCTGTGCAGGCCGACACTCTAACCACTGAACCACGCCGGCCGGGGCTGGGGACACATTTTTAGGCAGACAGTCACCAAGGATGCGCAAAGGGCGCTGCGAGCTGCGCGTGCGTTCACGTGGGTGAGAACGCCGCCACGTCCTCCTCCGGGCAGTCAGCGCGCTCACTTCCGTTTCCCAGTTAGCGCTCGGCACGCATCCCAGGAAATCGGTCGCTTGGATCTGCTGTGGCCCCGGCAGCTGAGCCAGCACCTGTGCGTCAGGGCCTCACCTTTCACCGGAACATTCGAAAGTCAGTTAATTCCCTTTGTTGTGACTTTTAGCAAAAATCTTATTTAAATGTACTTATTGTAATACCTGCTTGCTTCATTATCCTTGGGATACAGAACAAAATCAACACCCCTTTTAAATATAACCTATTCCTTAAAATACACTTAAAAAGCAAGCTTCAATCATTACATCAGCAGCATTATGTGTTTGCCGACAGTGGCTGGTTTCTGAGCGCTCATGGCTGCTTTACCCAACACGTGGCTGTTTCACAAAAGTCTCCCCGAAGAAGCACAGTGTCATCTGCCTTATTTCCCGACAACATTCTTTATATTTTCTGAAACGGAGCCCACTCCGGGCTGTCCCTGTGCCGGACGGATACACATCTCTACAGCTCGGGCGTGCGCTCATCCGTCATGTGCTGCAGGGGCCCGAAGGGTGTGAACGGGGTCAGAAAAGGCGGCCCCAAAACGGGCCACATTGGCACATGGCTCCTCCGCTGAAGGCGACTAAGAAACAGAAGGGGCAGGAGGACCTCGCCGCCCTCCTTCTGCCAAAAATCCGAGCGTAGGTTCCCATTTGGGAAGATCCCCCCGCCCCCCCATGCCAGGAAGAGACAACTCAGTCACCAGACTCCTCTGTTACGGGGCCTGCCAACTGAGTCCGCATAACCACCTTACTAAATAGCCCTCATCTTCCATTAGCTTCCCCAGGTACTCACCTTCCCCCGGGACGCCCAAATCGCCTTTCCTTTGTCCAGTCACTTCTCTACAACTTACTGCCTTTTTCTAAAATGGCACATAAGCTCTTAAGCCCACTTCTTGGAGTTTTCATTGCTTTTCTGTGTAGCCCCTATGTACATGCAAAATAAATCTTTACTCCTGTTGATCCATCTTTTGTCGGTTTAATTCACAGGCCCCAGCCACTGAACCTAAGAGGCTAGAGGAAAATATCCCCCTCCCACATGCTCCCCAACTGGGGGTGGGGATAGAACCTCAACCCAGGTCCAAGCCCTTAACAGGGAATATAAAAAGAAATGTGGCCCTAGCTGGTTCGGCTCAGTGGATAGTGTCGGCCTGTGGACTGAAGGGTCCCAGGTTCGATTCCGGTCAAGGGCACAAGCCCAGGTTGCGGGCTCAATCCCCAGGAGGGGGTGTGCAGGAGGCAGCCAGTCCATGATTCCCTCTCATCATGGATGTTCTCTCTCTCCCTCTCCCTTCCTCTCTGAAATCAATAACAATACATACGTAAGGAAGAAAAAAGCAATGTGGCCCTTCCGTACAGTGGAGCATTACTCAGCCACAAAAAGGGAGCCCTGGCACCTGCTACGTGACTGGACCTCAGAAGCTGTGCAGAGTGAAACAGACCAGACACAAAAGGGCAAATGTTACATGGTTCCACTTATATGAAATACTGAGAACAAATTACAGAGACAAAACAGATTAGAGGTTAGCGGGTGCTGGGGGCGAGGGGGATGGGCAGTTACCATTTAATGGGTAAAGAATTTCCATTTGGGGCCACGGAAGAGCTTTGGAACTGGTGATGGTTACACAACATGCTACTCAATGCCACTGAATTGTACATTTAAAATGGCTTAAATGGCAAATTTCATGTTATGCATATTTTATCACAATAAAAAAGTACCCAGTTTTTAAAAACTTTATTTATAAGTATAGGAAGTGGCTACAGTTTGCTGATGCCCAATCTAGAGTTTTCTACAGCACAGCAGTGACTCGTGACTTATGACATAACAGCCCAGCGCTCTAGGCGAGAGGTGGTGAGTTTGTCCCCCGAGCTCTGCGACGGGTCACCGGCGAGGTCACGTCCTCAGGGTGTCCATGGATACACATGGGAGCATGGGGGAAGGTGCACTGGATTGGGTCGTGTGCCCTTGAAAAGCCTCCAAACTGTGTCCTGGACACGTGCTGGGGGCCGTCTGAGGGGCCGTCTGCAGGCCCGGCCGCGCTCTCGCTCTCGCTCTCGGTGTCGCCTTCCGCTCTGATCAGGAGCCTCCGCTGCGGCTCCCGATGTCCTGCCGGGAAAGGGGCAGCGAGAGGCCATCGCAGGCTCGGAGGATGGCCGCCCGCCAGAGGACAGTTCCATCCAGAAGAATAAACAGCCTCGCAGGAACGGACACGAAACGCGAAGCCCCGGTCCGGACTCGGTGTCCGGCAGCCCGCGGGCCGGCGCTCTGAGCGCCATGGGGATCAATGACCGTTTCTCAGGGACTCGGCAGAAGGTGATGAGCTGCGAAGTGCTACTTCCTGCAGGCGTCCCCCCACACGTCCCGGGGCTGAGGCTAAAGATGCAGACACGCCCCATGTCTGCAGAAATCATAAAGAAAGATCAAATGTAGTATTTTCTTTCAACATGGACAACCGCTTTGAGACTTTCCATTCACGCAGACTGAACACAGCCTCCGGCGCTCGCCAATTACTCCTGACAGATACCATTTGGGCCTGAGTGCGGCTGGGAGTGAAGTGAAACAGGGGGAGGTAGAAGCGAACATGATAAAAGGCATTCTTCTCGGTCTGCTGACCGCCGTAAGCCATCCTCCGGGAGCGGCCATGTGACCCGAGTTCTCAGGTGACGTTTGTTTGACAGTAATGGGACGGGAAGACAAAACCCGGTGCTCACGTCCCTTAAAAGGCAGTCGGCTCCTTACTCCGCTCACAGAGGAAAACACGCAGCAACGGGAAGAAGGGCACCCGTGCTGCTCCGCCATTCTGCACAAATCTGAGCTGCAGGCGCCAGCCACGCCCGAGCTCACCCGCCCCCCAGACCGGGCAGCCCCGCCCGCTCCGTCCACCTGCGGCCTGGAGCAGTCAGAACCGGCTGCCGGACCGAAGCACAGGACGGGACAGGCACAGCCCGCTCAGAGGCACTGCCGGGCCTCCCCACGCCCCAGCCCCCGCGTTCCCGCCTCCTCTGGGCCTTCCTGTCCCAGAACCCCAGGCAGCCGGAAATGGGCCGGAGAAGTCCGTCCCCGCCACGGGCTCTGGGTCCCCTGCCCTGGCCACAGCGTCCTCGCAGCAAACATCCTCGCCACGTAACTAGTCGGCTGAAAGGCAATTTTGCCATTAAAAAGGTAAAGTCACGATGTATAAAAGAGGGACATCTGAAAGCCATAATGAAACGTGAAAAGATGAAAAACAAAATTCAAACGTTTACTGTGGATGCAGACTATGTGACTGCATTTAAACTGTAGTCATGGCAACAGCTCACAACAGCAGACTCTGCTCTGTGGAGGCGCCTAAGCACTTTCTGTGGGAGCCGCGGGCGTGGCTCTGCCCTCGGAGGCCTGGACCTCGCTTTCTGCTCCCCACGTCCTCTTTCAAAAGGAGAGCCCGCCTCTGGGGCCAGTCCTGGTCTCGGGGAGGAATGGCACTGTTTAAGGGCCGAGAGTGACACATGACCTAACCAAACCGGAGCGTGTGAGAGCCTCACCCATGCAGAAATGAAGCAAAGCCAACAAAGCAAATGGCCACCAGTTCTTTTATCTGTTTACGGCACCTGATGCTTCGTCAACAGAGAACAAAACCCAACCACAAACCTGCCAACCAGCTATTTCTCTGTCACGCAGACACGCCGCCCAGCCCACCGGTTACGTGGCCGGAACGTCTGCCGCAGAAACGTCTGCTGCCGCGGTGTCTGAGCACACGCTTCCGCGAAAGGCCCCGGCCCCGCCGGTGCCGGCCAGGCCGTGCTCTGCCGGCAGTGACTGCGCCCTCGGACCCCGGGCCGGCTGTCCTCACCTATGGAGAGGACATGCCCGGCGAGGAGGGACCCCGTGCACCTGGCACCGGCTGGCACCGAGCTGGCCCCACGGCGCAGTCCCGGGGAAGGCCGAGAGCGTGCCTGCGGCAGCCTTTCGGACTCGGGCACACAGACCCGGGCGCGGCAGGTCCGGGGTGAGAGTCTCCTTTCTAAGCGCGGGCTCCGGGCCGCAGACCACCGTGGGGAGCGGGCTGTGGGTGAGCTGCCAGGCTCCTGCCACACGGACCAATATGGGAAGAAGATGGGGTTCCCGTGGCCCGCCGCCAGGACCCCGCTCCTGCTCCTGAATGGAGACGGAATACTTCCGGTCACTATTTCTGTGGAGCCCACGGGAGCCATGGCTCCCAGCCTCACGTTAAACCACATCAGAAAGCTCGTGATCCCCCCGACCTCCTCAGCAAGATGGTTTCCGGACAAACAGCCGTCACCATAAGGCAACGCCAATCAGACCGACGGTCACGCGTGGGCCTCTCTGCTCGTCCAGGGTAAGGGGCGCCTGCAGGGGCTCCGCAGGACACGCCACCGCTCGAGGCGAGGCCGGGATGGGCACCAACGGCAGAGGCGGCGCGGAGGGTCCGAGGACCGGCAAGGTGCGCGAGCCTTGACCTCAGGACAGACAATGGGGCCCTGGGACAGTCAGCAGACCCAAGAGATCATTTCAAACGAGGCCACCGCCTCGTCACTGTGATGTGCGGGGCCACCTCACACCTGTCAGTCAACGTGGACGCAGGAGTCCAAGGACAAGGACACCGGGCACACGCCACTCGACCTTGAGGCTCTGTCCTCACGTCTAACGCACGCCTTTACGGACGGACGGGCAGCCCGTCAGAGGAAGGCTCCTTCCCGCTCCCGACACGCCTGGCAGAAGCGCGTCACAGGAGACCCCTTTCTGTGTGGGTGCTGCTACACCCCTGAAAGTGAGCCTTCCTGTCTGCCTGGCCAGCACCCCTCCACCTGCTCTCACAGCCCAGGCAGCTAACCCTGCCCCTGCGATGAGCCATTCCCTTCTGTTCCAGGAAGTGCCACATCCTGGCATTTCCTTATGGCCTGTCCGAGGCAGGCAGGCAGTTCCTGCGTCTGATCCCCTGCCCCCCACCCTCCCCTCTGAGCCCCCACACCTGGCCAGGCCCCTTCGCCCTGAACTGCTGTGCAGCTGCCTGTTCTCACCCCAGGAGGCAAGGCCCCCGGGAGAGCGGGGACGTCTGCGTTGTCCCAGGAGCACCGAGTTGTTGTGTTTTGTCCAGACCCCACTCCCACCTGAACAAACGGCCTTCTCGGCTCGGCGGTCCTCGCGCGCCACCCAGTGGACGAAGAGGGAAGCGTCTCCAGCTCACCGCCGAGCCCGACTCCGCTCCGCTTCTCAGACACCCGCCCAGCTCTTGGGCCGGGCAGTGGGCTTGTTCCCACAGGAGGCCGGAAGAGCACGGAGCGCTGAGCACCTGTGTGGCCTGCCGCTCTGGCCCTTGGAGAAGCGGATGTTCGGCTGGGAGCAGTGAAAGCGGCTCCGGAAGGGAGACCGCCTCGTCTTGGGCTTCGATGATGTCCAGTGTGCATAAGCAGCAGCTCCTGGCTTCTGTGCCATGATACACCTGCTCTGACCCCGCCCCGTCCTGACTAATGGTATTAACAGGCATGGAAACGCTGTGGAAGTATAAATCCAGAGCCAGGATCTGACAAGGACTATTGAGAGCAAACTTCACATCAAAGCCACACTCAGAGGGAAGCCAAGACCTAAAATGCTCCCGTAATTTTAAAAAAGAACAGCCCGGCCAGCCAGGCTCAGGGGCTGAACGTCGACCTCTGAACCAGGAGGTCGCTCCCCTGTGTTCGCCCCCCAAACAAACACACCCTCCCCAGGCCCGGGTTGCGGGCTCCATCCCCAGTGTGCGGCGTGCAGGAGGCAGCCGATCAATAGTTCTCTCATCATTGATGTTTCCCTTCCTCTCCGAAATCAATGAAAATGTACTTTTTTAAATAAATAAATAAGAGGAAAGGCAAAGACCCATAACTCTAAAGGGCCCACTGAGCACAAGAATGTCCCTCCTAACCCCCCCGCCCCCCCGACAGCACCAGGAAAATGACAGCCACGCGCAGAACAGGAGGCAAGCAGCCTCCACAGGAAGAGTGGTCAGGGGCGCGCTGACGAGGACCCACGGAAACCAGCCCACGGTGGAGGCAGCCCGCACTCCGGTGTTTCATCACTAACTTTCCGTTCCCAAACCCAGTCCGCGCGGGATGCCCCTCCGAGCAGCTGGCCTGGTTCTGAGGCAGGGGTTGGGCGGCATCACCTGGGCCTCTGCTGCCACAGGTGCCGGCTCCTCGCCCCTCTGCTGGGGGGGGGGGGGCCTGGAGCACAGGGAACGGCCACTCCAGCCCAACAATCTCCTTCCAGCTGGGACTGCCCGGCCCTCCCTGCACCAAAGCGACCGCCGCAGGGCGCCCTGACCCTGAGCAACAGAAGCTCCACTGCTGGCCCTTCCTGCCCAGTCAGAGCAGCAGCCGAAGCAGCACGCCAGGGAAGAAAGACCACACCCGGGGTGGGGGTGGGGGTGGGGTGGGGATGGGGGTGGCGGTGGGGGTGGCGGTGGCGGTGGGGGTGGGGGTGGGGGTGGGGGTGGGAATGGGGGGTGGGGGTGGGGGTGGGGGTGGGGGTGGGGGTGGAGGTGGCGGTGGGGATGGGGGGTGGAGGTGGCGGTGGTGGTGGGGGTGGCAGTGGGGGTGGGGGTGGGGGGTGGAGGTGCAGCCGGGCTGACTGCAGCCCCCTCGGGGCTCCCCCTCGGTGCAGCTCAGCTTCCTCCAGGCGCTGTTAAGTGGGCGTTAGAGGGGCCGTTAGGATGGCACGCCTTTCTTCACCTGCAGCTCCGCCACCCCAGAACCCGGCCCCGCGGATGTCCTCCAAGGTCCTAGGAGCAGCCCCCGCCCCGCCCGCCAGGGAAGGGACAGGCACAGGATCACGCACACCATTTAATGGAGAGCCTCCGTCAGTGCACAGACTCTGGGTAAAGCGAACCTCAGTGCACAGGGTTTCAGGCGTCACACCCCGCACGGGGGCGGCATGGTCGGAGGCCCCTGGGGGAGTCACGGACAGCCGTCTGCAAACGGCTCAGGGTCTCGGCAGACGCCCGGAGGATCTTCAGCTCTTCCGTCCACAACGTTTCAACCAAAGTGAGCTGGTGTGTCAACGCCATTTCTTTATCTTTCATGTGAGAAACCTGGAATTATTTTTAAACTTTTTATTGTAATCAAACATACATAAAGTTTACCATTTTGAGCGCTTTTAAATGTACAGTGCAGGGGTATTTAGAATGTCCACAATGTTATGTAATCATCACCAGAAACTCTATCCCCGTTAAACACACCCTCCCCAGCCCTGGCATCCTCCACCGTCCGGCTCTATGCACCTGCCTGTCCCAGGTCCTCCCAGAGGGGGAGCCGAGCACCTGCCTGTCCCAGGTCCTCCCAGAGGGGGAGCCGAGCACCTGCCTGTCCCAGGTCCTCCCAGAGGGGGAGCCGAGCACCTGCCTGTCCCAGGTCCCCCCAGAGGGGGAGCCGAGCACCTGCCTGTCCCAGGTCCTCCCAGAGGGGGAGCCGAGCACCTGCCTGTCCCAGGTCCTCCCAGAGGGGGAGCCGAGCACCTGCCTGTCCCAGGTCCTCCCAGAGGGGGAGCCGAGCACCTGCCTGTCCCAGGTCCTCCCAGAGGGGGAGCCGAGCACCTGCCTGTCCCAGGTCCTCCCAGAGGGGGAGCCGAGCACCTGCCTGTCCCAGGTCCTCCCAGAGGTGGAGCCGAGCACCTGCCTGTCCCAGGTCCTCCCAGAGGGGGAGCCGAGCACCTGCCTGTCCCAGGTCCTCCCAGAGGTGGAGCCGAGCACCTGCCTGTCCCAGGTCCTCCCAGAGGTGGAGCCGAGCACCTGCCTGTCCCAGGTCCTCCCAGGAGTGGACCCGAGCAGTCTGTTTCCTGCATTCTGATTTATTCCACTTAGCACAATGTTGCCTTCAAAGTTCATTAAAATAGTTTAAATCCCAGTAATGCTTTTATTCAAATGAGCTGTTCTTTTATTTATTTTTATTTTTTTATTGATTTCAGAGAGGAAGGGAGGAGGGGGAGAGAGATAGAAACATCGATGATGAGAGAGAATCATTGACTGCCTCCTGCACGCCCCCTACTGGGTGTCAAGCCCGCACCTGGGCATGTACCCTTGACCGGAATCAAACCCAGGACCCTCGAGTTCACAGGCCAACACTATCCACTGAGCAAAAACGGCTTGGGCAGCTCTTTTCTCATTTAATTAAAATAGTTACTAAATAAAAACAAAAGGAAAAGAGTACTTAAAAATCTATTATCAAGAATTCACGCGATAATTTGACCTATTAAAAGGTGCAGGCACAATGTTAATAGTCAAAAAACAGATAACATCCATGTTCAAGTATTTAAGGCATTAAACAACACTCAAAGAAGGTATACCATCCCTAGCCAACATGCCCAAAACAAGTAACTTCTTAATCAAAACACTTCTTTAAGAAGCCGAAACCGGTTTGGCTCGGTGGATGGAGCGTCAGCCTGCGGACTGAAAGGTCCCAGGTTCGATTCCGGTCAAGGGCATGTACCTTGGTTGAGGGCACGTCCCCATTGGGGGGTGTGCGGGAGGCAGCTGATCGATGTTTCTCTCTCATCGATGTTTCTAGCTCTCTATCCCTCTCCCTTCCTCTCTGTAAAAAAAACAATAAAATATATTTTTTTTTTAAAAAGATGCAAGCCCCAGCCGGTTTGGCTCAGCAGATAAGAGTGTTGGCCTGCAGACAGAAGGGTCCCAGGTTCGATTCCTGTCAAAGGCACATGCCTGGGTTGCGGGCTCAGTCCAACATGCAGGAGGCAGCCGATCAATGATTCCCTCTCATCATTGATGTTTCTACCTCTCTCTTCCTCTCCCTTCCTCTCTGAAATCAATAAAAAAAAAAAAAATACATTAAAAAAAGAAAGAGCCGAAACCGGTTTGGCTCAGTGGCTAGAGCGTCGGCCTGCGGACTGAAAGGTCCCAGGTTCGATTCCGGTCAAGGGCATGTACCTTGGTTGCGGGCACATCCCCGGTGGGGGGTGTGCAGGAGGCAGCTGATCAATGTTTCTCTCTCATCGATGTTTCTAGCTCTCTATCCCTCTCCCTTTCTCTCTGTAAAAAATCAATAAAATATATTTTTTTTTAAAAAAGAAAGAAAAAGATGCAAAATTATAGAAACATACCTTTTGAAGCATAGCACTAGCCTCCTCTGTGAAGTAATGGCATATTTTCTGGGCGATGTCCAAACTCTTCTTCTCATTTACATCTGAAATTATCTCCCCGAGAAGAACTTTTTTCCAGCATAGACTAGAACCAAAATGTTTAATAAGACCATTTCAGCAGGACCTCAAAAAATGAAGACGACTTTTACACCTGAACACAACACACACAGCCCTCGTTTCCAGAAGCTTCTAAAACCCGCCCCACAGTGGATTCCTCAGAAACCCGCCCACAGGGATGCCCACGCTCCCGCCACGTGCTCTTCCTGTGCTGAAACGGACAAGGTTCACAGGAAGGCACAGCGCGAACAGGAAGCGGCCCTGGGTCTGGCCAGCGGGCAGGCGGGTGGTACACATGTTTGAGGGTAAGCAAGAGGGAGCAAGAGCAGCCCGGCTGGCGTGATCAGCGGTTGAGCGTCGACCCATGAGCCACGGAGGTCACGGTTCGATTCCCAGCCAGGGCACATGCCCGAGTAACGGGCTCCGTCCCCAGTGTGGGGCGTGCGGGAGTCCAGGAGGCAGCAGGTCGATGAGTCTCTCTCATCGTTACCGTTTCTGCTCTCTGCCCTCCCTTCCGCTCTCTGAGATCAGTAAGAACGTATTTCTTTTTAACGAGGGAGCCACAGCAGGAAGCTGAGCCGAAGGTGGCAGTGCCTCCATCCGCTGGAAGAAGCACCCATGGGGAGGGAGGTGGAGGAACAGATGCTGGACGGACAGCGTCTCCGGAGGAAGTGGCCGATGGCGACAGGCATGGTGACTGGGCTGCGGCAACGTCCGAGTGCAAGCACAGAGGCGCTTAGAAATGCGAGGTAGTGCTAGCCTCGGGGGGGGGGGAGGAGCTCTGTTGGCTCCGGGAAAACCCACCCACTCAGACTCCCCTCTGGGCAGTGCCAGTGCCCACGCGCTGAACAAGGAGCTGCGGGTCCCCAGGGGGGCTCTGAGGGCGACTCGAAGTTCTCCCAACCACGCACTCTGACCGCGATGCTCCCCCAGAACCCGGACACGGGAACACTCAGAAGAGAACGCCCGCCCACGGGGAGTGGCATGAAGAGCGCCCTCCCCGTCCCCAGTGGCATCCCAGGGCGACACCGGACCGACCCGACCCAACCCGCGTGCACTCACAATTCCCCAGCCTCCAGGCACAGCAGCCGCAGGGCCGTGAGCAGCCGCCAGGACGGCCCGTCCCATCCGAACGTCAGGTTTCTGCGAGGGAGGACGGGACAGGACAAGCGTCACTAGGACTTCGGGGCCAGGGCACAAGCAGTTTTTCTAAAGCGGCCACTAAGCGGTACGGAGCCTGCGGTCTTGGTCAGAAAGACAAAAGGAAACTAAGTCTTCAGATACCTAACGATAAAGCCTGAGTAACAGGGAAGTCTCTGTTAAAAAAAAAAAAAAAAGATGCAAGCAGCTATTTCCCAGTGTCCTTGGGTCAGAAGCTGAAGCTGGACGAGTCCCAGCGGCAGGCACGCGCCAGGCCCAGGGAGACAGGCCGACGCCGCTGGGTTGTCTGGGGATTCAACCAGCAGCACCACCCAGCGCGACAGGCCTGGGACGGAGCCGGCTCCCTCACAACTGCACTTCAGCCACAGAAGGGAGAGCCTTGACCCCCTTATCCCTCTGGGTGTGAAGTCACCAGCCACCCCCAGGCCCAGAGCCCACGCCGTGTTAGGTGAGGGCCAGCCTGGCCTCCACCAGCCGATGCCACCCCCCTGTACCACATTCAGAGACCAACGCAACCTGGGCCACCAACCAACACATCCGGGCTCTGCTCTGGCACCAGGATTCCTGTCCAAGCTGGCCTCTACGGCCCCGAAAAGCTTTCTTGAAGAGAATCTTACACTCCTGTGTGCCCACGACACCGCACAGAGTAAGCGCTCGGTCACACCTGCCTGCCAGCCGGTGAGTCAGAAGTGTCTCCTCCCTACAGAACCCTAACCCTCCACTGTTGCATCACCATTTCCCGATGGAACAATTTTGAGAGAGATCAACACTTACTCTATAAAGTCATGATCCTTTAAAATGGAAATCTTTTTGTTCATCTGCTTATCTGTTGATGGAAGATACTTAACAAGCATATCTACATAAAAAAAATCAGACTGAGATTTAGGGTGTAATTCAGACAACAGTAGAAACCTTCCCGTCTCAGCTTCCTTTCCTTCCCATTGCAATCCAGACACATGGAAACAGTTTTTCTCATTCATACAAAAAAGAGGTCTATTCTAGGCCCACGCAATGAGACCGTCATCCGCTCTGGAAAAGCCACAAGAATCCACGAGGCAGGGACCAAACCCCCACAGCCCAGCTCACGCTCCCACTTGGCACACGGCCAACAGACCCAGGTCCCGACGACCGCCCTCCGCCGCCTGCTCGGACGTCCACCCTCCGAGGGCGGGCTCTGCACCAACACGAAACTCGGAGTTTCTAAAAGCAGGTTCACAACTGTCTGCGCAACTGTGACTGCAGCCTGAGCAACTGCAGGTGAAGGTGCAAACCGCAGCTGAGCCACGGGCAGCCGTCAGAGGGACTTCTGTCTTTTTAAGTTTCTCTTCATGTCTGTGTTTATTTTTAAATGCAATGATTACTAACGCATAAATGTTGATCACAAGTCAGCATTTCAGGGTCACCAGTGTTAGTTTTTCTGATAACACGAGGCTGGTCTCAAAGCCCCTTTTCTGAGACGCCCAGCAAGGCCCGCTTTTGCGTGTCTATTTTATTTCATAAAGAACAGCATGCTTCTGCCCGTGGGATGGAGTAGCATCACCTCGACGGGCTCCTGTTTCCGCTGGAACTGGTACTAAAACCGCCTCGATCACACTCGGTGACCGTGGGCGCCTCACGCCTGGAGACGTCTCGCCGCCTCCGGAGAAGGGCCAGGCTCCCAGGTGCTGTTTCCCACTTTGTGGGGAATTTTCACAGCGTAAGTTTTTTAAAATACGTTTTTATTGATTTCGGAGAGGAAGGGAGATACAGAGAGAGACAGAAATATCCATGATGAGAGAACTCACTGATCGGCTGCCTCCTGCACGCCCCCTACCGGGGATGGAGCCCACAGCCCGGGCTCTGGCGCAGTGGGCAGGCAGGCAGTGCCCTGACCAGGAATGAACTGTGACCTCCTGGTTCATAGGTCGGTCGACGCTCAACACGGAGCCACGCCAGCTGGGCCACGGCATAAATTTTGCAGCTAAACCCTGATCTTAGAAGGAGTAACACCAAGGTGATGGCTACGTCACGGGCACAGAAGAGCGGAACCCAGGCCTCCATGGCAGCAAAGCCCTGGAGCAAGGCCTGCGCCTCTGTGGGAGCGCAGCGCTTCCCACACGGCAGGTCTTCACGGCCACGTGCTGCTTCCTAGCCCTGCTCTCCCTCCGGTGACGGGGACACGTCTCCGCCCAGAGATTCCCTTCCTCCATCTGTTACGCAGGCATCTCCTTAGCACTCTTCCTGTGCCGCCATCCTGTCCGACCGGACACAATGTTCTTCCCATCCTCAATGTTGAGCAAAGCTTCGTTGTTTTTACTTCATTGTTGCAATGACATGGTCAGCCAGAGTAAGGCTAGCCCTACCTCGGAGAAAATACACAATATTCATTTTAAGGATTGCTGCCCGGCCGGTGTGGCTCAGTGGTTGAGTCTCAACTTATGAACCAAGAGATCACAGTTCGATTCCCCGTCAGGGCACATGCCTGTGTTGTGGGCTCAATCCCCACTGGGGGGCGTGCAGGAGGCAGCCGATCAGTGATTCTCTCATCACTGATGTTTCTCTCTCTCTCCCTCTCCCTTCCTCTCTGACATCAATAAAAACATTTAAAAGGAAAACAAAGGATTGCCATTTTTACTAAAACTTAAAAGAACCTCACCCCCAGATGGGGGAAGTGTACACCAGCTTAGTGACAGGAACCGAAGTTCACGCCGACCTTGTGAGACGGGCACGCACGCGTGGGGGTTCCCGCGGGGCACAAAGCCGTACTCCAGCAGCAGCCGCCGGCTGTCGTGGGCGCCGTAGCAGATGAGCACCTCCTCGTGCCGTCGGCAGCCCGAGCGCGTCCTGATTTCGTAACGGCGGCTTTCCTCGTTAAACGCCGCTTCCACCTGGAGAGGGAAATCGTTCCTTTTTTAAAGCAAAACCCAAAACTAAAAAGACTAAGTTATCATGTTTATTTGACCCTTTGAAACACTCATCGCTGAATGTAACCGCACGTGAGGACAATGGGGTTCCCACGGCAGCCCCTAGTTCGCCCCCGTTCGCCCCCATTCGCCCCACTGGTGAGGGAGTCCCCCCCTGGGTCCTGGGGATGACGAACACTGACAATGGGTAACACCTGACAATGGCTGTCACACAGACGCCCGGGGATGGGGGGGAGGGGCGGGCGGACAGGCCTCCCAGCCCCACAGGCTGCACTCGGCATCACCAGCCGGGGCCACGGGAAGCAGGCTGTGTGGTAACGAGGTCCCTGGCTCCCCGGGGCGATGTGATCTACTTGTCTGGCTAACTCCCAGGGCTGGCAGGGAGGTGAACCTGTTAGGCTGAGGACCAGGTGGGGGGCCAGTCTGGCTGACAGAGCAACCAGCGTGGGAAGCCTTCCGCACCAGGTCGGACGGCCCGGCGAGAAGAGGAGCTGCCCGCCAGGCCTCTGGGGCCGTGAGCCCAGCGGGGTCGAGGCACACGCGGAATCTGTCTGACAATAAGGCCTTGGAGCCGACACTGGCTGGCTCTGTCGTGTGGGTTTGTGACTGTTTGGTGAGCTGATGGGTAGAGAGGAAAAGAACAGACCTACCTGCTCCCCACAGAAAGGCGTGGGTGCAGGCACGAGGCCTCCTTCCTTAGCAGCAAAGCCCAGCAAGCCCCACGAGGCGAGGAGGAGGAGGAGGAGGAGGAGCAGGCTGACATTCCCACCTGGCAGCATCAACAACAGATTAAGGCCGTGGTTTGGAGGCTCATGCCAAAAGCCAGCTGCACGCACCTTAGACCCGCCCCTCGCGGCAATCTTCTTCCATAGAGGGCACAGAGGGAAGAGGGAAGAGGGCAGGCCCTCCAGGGCCCTGAGCCACGTGCCCCCGGCTGCGGGAGGCGGGACCCACACTCAACTGTAAAATCACTGGTCCTGGGGGCGTAAGTGCATTAACAGCCCAATAAAAAGCAAGTCCGCCAATGGGGCAGAGTCCGTGTCCAGCATCCTATGTACTACGCCCGGCTCATCTCATCGACAGCAACCACACACCCTTCCGGCTCGGCCTCCTGCACTCAGCGCTGTCAGCAACGCATCTTCCTAGGAAGTGACAAGCAGACGGGCGAGGAGTGTCCTGGCCTTGGACAGCACGGCAGGGCCTCCCCACGCTCCCTCCCAACGGCAGCGGGCTAACCAGGTGGCACGGTGGGAAGAGGGCGGTGAGCATGGGTCCCAGCCAGAGTGCCGCCCCGTGGACCCTGAGAGGGCTGGCTCATCCTGTGCCACAGGGGAGGGGGCAGAGAGCAAGGGATCCGACTCTCCCAACGCAGGATTCTCTAATGATTTCGACTCCTTTCCCCATTCAATAAAGGTTTGTGTTTTTTTAATAAAGGTTTATGGAAGGCCTACTACGTGCCAGGCCCTGCGCTGAGCACTGGGACTACAGAGGAACAAAGCGAAGTGCCGGTCCTCTAAGACTGCAGGGCTCAGAGAGGAGGCAGTCCGTGAACCAGAGATCACAGCAGAGAGAAGCGGAAGCAAGGCCCCAAGTAGAAAAGGGTCAGGAACACAAGGCAGACAGCCAGGGCCGGTTCTGGAAGGAGGAAGACCTGCACCACAGGGGGGCAAGGGAGGGCAGGCTGCGGGTGAAGACCTGGGCGGGTGGGATAGTACCCTGGGCTCTGCGGCCCGGAGGGAGGCGGGGTGGGAGGAGACAGGAGCACGCCTGGCGGGCGGCAGGCAGTTACCAGAGCCAGCTACACCCTCCCCGTGGGCCCACGCACGGCCCTAGGTCACAGGTCCTGAGGTCGTGTCCTTCCTGCGGAAACGGGACGTGTGCCCTCGGCAGCCCCTCACCTGGACGGCTGGGCTGTGGTTCAGCAGATCCAGGAACGGGGCGAGCGCGCAGGTGTCTGGCTCCGCGGACAGGCCCTGCCTCCGGCCTGGCGTCATGTACACGGCTCTGGTGTTGACCGTGCACCAGGCCCACAGGAAGGCGCCGTAGCTGAAGACGCTCTCCGCGGCCTCGGACAGCAGAGGCTGCAGGGAGGAGAAGAAGCCTCGGGCGGAAGTGAACAGCTCGCGCACGCGCGTCCTCTGCTCTCTGGCCTCCGCTGCCAACGGTCTGGGAAGAAGAGTCACCACTTCCGGCTCCAGACAAACAGGGCAGGTGTAGGCCTTCGGCAAAACCTCCAGGTAGGGCTTCCAGGGAGACCGATCCCCAGCATGCCTTTCTGCGACTAGAAAGGTGCACAGAGCCAGCAGAGGAGACGGGGGAGGCTGCCACCTTTTCCAAGTAAAAGCCAAAGTAAAGAAGTCACTGTTACTGGAAGACACAGACACTCTTGAGCAGGCGTCCTCAAACTACGGCCCGCGGGCCACATGCGGGGGTTTTTGCAGTTTTGTTTTTTTACTTCAAAATAAGATATGTGCAGTGTGCATAGGAATTTGTTCATAGTTTCTTTTTAAACTATAGTCCGGCCCTCCAACGGTCTGAGGGACAGTGAACTGGCCCCCTGTTTAAAAAGTTTGAGGACCCCTGCTCTAGTGGTTAGTTCTGCTCCCAGAGGGACGGGCCGGTCAGCACTCGCCCAGTTTATTTCATGCGCCTGTGGGAGGGTCTTCCCTCCTCAAAGCTTTGCTCTCCAGAGAGCACCCAGAACAAGTGCTCCGAGCAGGTCACGTCCACCCCAGAACGGACTCACTAACCCGAGTCCCAGCTTCGTTTGCAAGATTCCTTTCTGCAAAACCCCCTTTGCTTCCAACGTGGTTCTCCAGCTTTCAGCTTTTGCTGGGAGGCCACTGGTTTCACTGGGATAACGACAGAGCACTGGGTGGGGAAACCGATGGAAAGAACCCAGTACATCCACTGGTACATGTAGGTATTCCTATTTTAATCCTAAGCTTACCACCTCTATTGCAAATTACACACTGCAGGGTTTTTATCTGTTCACAGTAAAAATCTCACGCTGCATGAATGTATTTAACAAAGTTTACATTAATCCTTCAACGCCTAGATTCCTGTATTACCATACATTCTACTCAAAATTTCAGAATGACATGGAAAATATTAATACTAAGAGCATCCTCGCCTCTACTCACACCAATAGATATACCAGTCCTGCCCTGGCCGGTTTGGCTCAGTTGATAGAGCATCGGCCTGCGGACTGAAGGGTCCCGGGTTCGATTCAGGTCAAAAGCACATGCCTGGGTTGCGGGCTCGATCCCCAGTTGGGGGCGTGCAGGAGGCAGCTGATCGATGATTCTCTCATCACTGATGTTTCTATCCCTCTCTCTCTCTCCATTCCTCTGTGAAATCAATAAAAAAAAAATTTTTTTTTTTAAAAGATGTATCAGTCCTCTTACAAAAGCAAGTGGGGCCCAGCCAGTGTGGCTCAGTGGTTGAGTGTCGATCTATGAACCAAGACATAGGTCATAGTTCAATTCCAGTCAGGACACATACCCCGGTTGCAGGCTCGATCCCCAGTAGGGGGCGTGCTGGAGGCAGTGGATCGATGACTCATCATTGATGTGTCTACCTCTCCCTCTCCCTTCCTCTCTGAAATCAATAAAAATATATTAACTTTTTAAAAAGCTAGCAGGGGGTGGAGGGAGGACACACTCAGAATTTACCCTGGGTTAAGAAACAATTCAATCTTTCAAACCTCCTAATTTAGAAACCCTTCTGCTGAGGATCTCACGCACTCTGTCCTCAGATAGTGCCCCGAACAGAGGCCCAGGATAACATGAGCTGGAAATTAGTTCTCCGCGCCAAGGCTGGCTCCCTCTCGTCTAAGCTAAATAAAACTAACTCTTCCATAATGTCAACAGCTCTTCAGAGCTGAAAGAAAATTCAAGCAAGGACAATGAGAGCAATTAACATTTGTCAAGCTCTACTACGATGGAGAACAAGCTACTATGAGCAAGGCGCTCAGCCATGATTTCCTTGATTATCCCATCTCATCTTCCGTTGCTGGGACAGATCAGGACTCAAACCCACCTCCCAGTTTGCGATGAGTTAAAAGCAAACTTCACAGCCCAGAGTAGCCCTTTGCACCATTGCAGGTATCAGCTATGCAAGGGGCTGGGTCCTCCTGAACTCGGCCTTAGGTGACATATCTGCGATGGTACAGGCATAAAGGAGAAGCTGTGCCCACGTAGCATGTGAGCGGTCACTTACTTAGCAATGTACGCCCCTAAGTAGCTCCTAATCACTGTGTCCGTGGTGAGCAGGCAACTCTCAGGCAACGAAATAATCACCTGTCCCTCCTTCCCGAAAAAGAAACAAAGTTTAGAACGCCATGCTCTGGGAAGGGCCTGTGAGTGCGCGTCTCTTCACGCCTCGGTTTCATCTGCTAAGAACCCAGAATAACCCGGCCACAGAGACCACCAGCGACTAACTCCCAAGCCCCTGCGTCAGCGGATGTAGGCAAGGCCGCTCCAACGCAGGTACGACGACCCCACAGGAGTTAAAGGTCAGTTAGGTCACTGTCAACCTTCCACCAGGAAGGAATGTGGAAACACTGACAACTCAAATCAAATTGTCCCTTCACTTTCTTAGGCCGGAAGTTGTGCACCTGCAGGAAACAGACAGAACACACACACACACACACACACACACACACACACACACAAGTCCATCTGGTGCAACCCCACGTACCAGTGGCTGTCCTAGAAATGGCTACCCTCCCTCCAGCCTGTGTCCACTAGCGAAAGCGAGGGCAGCGCACCCAGCACAAGGGGCTGGTCTAACACCTGCCGAAGTACAGCTCTTCCCACGGAGATGCGAACAGAGAACGGGAATTAAGATGCAAGTCACGGACACCAGGAACAAGGAAGGCGCAGGACGCCGGTGTAAGGTCCTGCTGGCATTGTAACTGGCGTCTCAGTTACGAATCTCAGCCGACAATCAGCTGGGTGCCATTTCCAGTTGCCTCATCTGTAAATCGAGATCAAACTAGATCATCACTACCACCTCTTCCTGCCCTGACATCCGTGACTTCATGATTTTTAAAAATCCACCCCGGGAGCCCTAACCGGTTTGGCTCAGTGGATAGAGCGTCAGCCTGCGGACTGAAGGGTCCCAGGTTCGATTCCAGTCAAGGTCATGTACCTTGGTTGCGGGCACATCCCCAGTAGGGGGTGTGCAGGAGGCAGCTGATCGATGTTTCTCTCCCATCGATGTTTCTAACTCTATCACTCTCCCTTCCTCTCTGTAAAAAAAAATCCACCCGGTGGCCCAATGGTTAGAGAACCGTCCTGTACAACAAAAGGTTTCGGCTCGATTCCCGGTCAGGGCACATACCTAGGTTTCAGGTTTCATCTCCACTCAGGGCGGGTAAGGGAGACAACCTATCAGTGTTTCTCTCACATGTGGATCTCTCTGTCTCTCTCTCTCAAATCAATAAAAACATATCCTCAGGTGAGGATTTTTTTTAAAGCCACTTGATAAAATGGTCTATATGTTCCTTGGGATGTAAATCTCTTCATCATCAAACTGAACACTTAAAAGCTGTGCAGCCCGGCCAGCATGGCTCCATGGTTGAGCATCGACCTATGAACTAGGAGGTCAACGTCTGATTCCTGGTCGGGGCACATGCCCAGGTTGCAGGTTCAAACTCCAGTAGGGGGTGTGCAGGAGACAGCCAATCCATGCTTCTCTCTCATCCATGTTTCTAACTTTCTCCTCTCCCTTCCTCTCTAAAATAAATAAAAACCTTTTTTTTTAATATATATTTTATTGGATTTTTTTACAGAGAGGAAGGAGAGGGATAGAGAGTTAGAAACATCAATGGGAGAGAAACATCGATCAGCTGCCTCCTGCACACCCCCCACTGGGGATGTGCCCACAACCAAGGTACATGCCCCTGACCGGAATCGAACCTGGGACCCCTGAGTCCGCAGGCCGACCCTCTACCCACTGAGCCAAACCAGTTAGGGCAATAAAAACCTATTTTAAAAAATAACCTAGCCCTAGCTGGTTTGGCTCAGTGGATAGAGCATCAGCCTGCGGACTAAAGGGTCCCAGGTTCAATTCCGGTCAAGGGCGTGTACCTTGGTTGCAGGCACATCCCCAGTAGGGGGTGTGCAGGAGGCAGCTGATCAATGTTTCTCTTTCATTGATGTTTCTAACTCTCTGTCCCTCTCCCTTCCTCTCTGTCTAAAAATCAATAAAATATATTTAAAAAAATAACCTATACTCACTGCTCTATACATGAGAGGTATATGTCTCCTCTCCAAACTCTGCTGCATCTGAGGTCAATTACACCTCTGTTCAAAAAAGAACAATATTACCCAACAATGTACATGTGCTTAATGCCAGTAAGCTGCACACTTAAAGTGGTTAAGATGGTAAGTTTTATTTTATACTAGCATGTATTTTGCCCAATTAAAAATTATAAAGTAATTTAAAAATTAAAATAGCATAATAGAATTACAACACTAAGAGTTACCATTCTTTACACTAAACATATGTACAAGGCTGGGGTTTATATAAATTAAATTGAGAAATTAAAATAACTTTAAATAAAAATAAATTAAGGAATTGATTAGTAGCTTTACAGAAAACTGTATGAGATGTGCTTTAAATGGCATAAATGGACCTCGGAGATCAGATCACCATGCCCTTCGCCTCCGTTTTCCAGGTGAGGACAGGGAAGCCCACAGTCCGGAGCCGTGTCCCTCCGGGGCCACAGCAGGCTGGCCCCTGGGGCAGCACCGAGCCTCCTCCCTCTGCCTGCTCGGTTCTGCCTCCTCTGCTACGCAGTCTCAGATGAGAGCGGCTCCCTCCCCTGGCACGGTTAACACGTGACCTGGTTTATAAAATCTGCTGTGGCAGACTGCTGGCTGCCTACCCAACAGGCCTCTCTCCTCCTCACCACCCAGCCCCCCGAAGGGCACTGCCCACAGGTGTCCCCTCCAGCCGCTGGCAGCTGAGGAGGCTGGTGCGCGGGTCCCATTTCCTTGCCGGGGGAAGCTGCCCGGCTTGGTCCTGCTGCTCAGGCTCCGGAGCTGCACGCTGGGCCTGAGGGGGCGGCTCCCTCCAAGGACGTGGGACAGAGCTGCTAAGTCCTGGGCCTCTGACGGCCACGGACGCCACCAGCCAGGTCGCCTACCCGGGCGTGTTCACGTGACGGCAAAATAAACTGCTCTGTGCAAGCCCTGCTACTTGGGCTTGTCTCCAGTCTGCGGCAAGCAACTCTAACTGGCAGAGTGGTACTGAAACGTATCTAGTCAGTTAAAATGCCTGTATCCACTTGGTTTAACCCACAAAGCCAAGCAGCAACATCTACACTGGGTTTCAAGGACAAGAGAGATTCTCACCTGCAGGGACGTTTTGCTCATCAGCCCTCTTCCGGTATCTAGAAAGGCAAAGACAGGACAGGGTGAATGCTACTGCAGCTTCCGGTCTCAGAGGCACTCTCTGAACAGATGTGCATGACCGTCACAGCCGGCGTCTCGTATCCTTTGAGTCCCAGAGGGTCAAGACGCTGCTCTGGAAAACGGACATGTGCTGGCCTCCTCTTGGGTTTGCGATCCTCGAAGGGCAAAGTGACTGCAGAATCGAGACCTAAAGACCATGCACCTTCCACAAAGCGGCTTCTGGGTCTCTTAGGGACCCTTAGGCTGACCTCCTCCGAGGGGTCTTCCTTTAGACTTGTATGCTAATTTAAGTGGAAATTTATCTCCAACCATATATTGTGGTGGGCAAAAGTAGGTTTACAGTTGAAATACAAATAAATAATACAATGATTAATGCATTATAATACAAGAATAAACTGTGTGTTTTGAGTACTCATAACTGTTAACTGACTTCCGTCCACCTCTGCATATGAACAGAACTTGGCATATGGGATAAACCTGGAAGATGCTTTACCAATATTTCTACAACATAGTGTTCAAGGGAGAACATATTTTCCAATGATATTTCCGATAAGGGCTTAATCTCCAAAATTTACAGAGAACTCCTACAACTTAAAAAAAGGAAGATAAACGATCCAATCAAAAAATGGTCAAAGGATGTAAATAGATACTTTTCAAAAGAGGACATACAGAAGGACGAGAGACATATGAAAACCTGCTCAAAGTCACTAATCACCCGAGAGATGCAAATCAAAACAACAATGAGATACCATCTCACACCTGTCAGAATGGCTATCATCAACAAACAACAAGTGCTGGTGAGGATGTGGAGAAAAAGGAACCCTCCTGCACTGCTGGTGGGAATGCAGACTGGTGCAGCCACTGTGGAAGACAGTACGGAGTTTCCTCAGAAAGTTAAAAATGGAACTCCCATTTGACCCATTAATCCCACTCCTAGAACTATATCCCAAGAAACCAGAAATACCAATCAGAAAAGATATATGCACCCCTATGTTCATAGCAGCACAATTTACAATAGCTAAGATTTGGAAACAGCCTAAGTGCCCATCAGCAGATGAGTGGATTAAAAAACTGTGGTACATCTACACAATGGAATGCTATGCTGCTATAAAAAAGGAACTTTTAGCCCTGGCTGGTTTGGCTCAGTGAATAGAGCGTCGGCCTGCGGACTGAAAGGTCCCAGGTTCAATTCTGGTCAAGGGCATGTACCTTGGTTGCAGGCACATCCCCAGTAGGGGGCGTTCAGGAGGCAGCTGATTGATGTTTCTAACTCCCTATCTCTCTCCCTTCCTCTCTGTAAAAAATCAATAAAATATATTTTTTTAAAAAAAAGGAACTTTTACCATTTGCAACAACATAGATGGAACTGGAGAGCATTATGCTAAGCGAAATAAGCCAGTCGGAGAAAGAGAAATATTACATGATCTCACTCATATGTGGGATATAATGATCAACATAATTTGATGAACAAGAATAGATTGATCTAGAGACAAATGGAGGGGAGGGGGGTTAGAGAGCAACCAAAGGACTTGTATGCATGCGTATTAGCATAACCAATGGACACAGACACTGGGGCAGTGGGGGCTTGCCCGGGGTGGGAATGGCTGGGGGAGGGGGGGGAATTGGACAAAAAGGAGACATATGTAAAACTTTAGACAAAAATAAAATAGGAGAGGAACCAAGATGGTGGCACAGGTAAACACCTGAACTTGCTGTCTCACACAACCACATCAAAACTACGACTAAAAGAAAAAACGGACATCACCCAGAACCACAGGAAGGCTGGCTGAGTGGAAGCTTTACAACAAGAAGGAAAGAGAAAAGCGCATCTAGACTGGTAGGAGGTACGGAGGCGCGCGCGGAAACGGGCTGGCGACTGGGTACGCTGTGGTCTTTCTCAATCGGGAGGGAGATACAAACCCCCGGCTGCTCTGAACTCCAGTTCTGGGCGAGACTCTGGGGACCCAGACTCACACGGGGAGAAACTGGACTGTCTGGCATCGGGCCAGAACACGAGGGCGGCTTTCTCTCAGACGTGGTCGCAGCGTTCATTGTTCCTGCACGGGGTCGCGGGACACAGAGACCTATCTGGGGCAGAGCAGACTGGCACTGGCAGCCATGCGGTTTGCTTGGCCCAGTGATTCCCTGAGACCACTCCCAACCCAATTTGCAACCCCACCCAAGCTGTGCACAGAGGCGTTTGCATATGAATGGCCTGGCCTTTTGCAACCTAACCTTACAATCTGCTGCTGGGTCAAAGAACCCCAGATCTTCCAAAAGACGGCCTAAGGCACATCAGCAGCTTGCATTGCTTCACAGCTGCGCCTCATCTGGACATCTCCAAGCCCCAAACTAAGAGGAGAAATCTTCAGATCTCTCTGTAGCTCCGGCTGGGTGGCCTCAGGCAGGGGTTGACTTAGCACCTCCTTGGAGATCCAAGAGCCAGTGGTCAAAGTGAGACCATACCAGATTACAACTCTTCAGATCCGTAAGAGACACACTCAGGGGGCAGACTCAGTGAGCAACAAAGCCCCACTGAAGCAAGTCCTGCCCCATAAGGGTGTCTCCAACACAGCAGTTCTCCCATTGTAGACACAACTGGTCCTCACAACCAATTGGTCTGGAGGTCAATTCCTCCCAGTGATACCAACAGCAATCAAGGCTTAACTACAACAAGACTGTGCACACAACCCACAAAGGGGTGCACCAAGAGCGTCCACCTCAGGTGACTGGGGAGGCTGAGCCAATGGGCCCTATAGGACACCTAGCACACAAAGCCACTCTATCAACTCAGGGAAGCAGCCAAAATGCGGAGACAAAGAAACATGTCACAAATGAAAGAAATGGAGGAAAGCAAAC
Organism: Eptesicus fuscus; assembly: GCF_027574615.1. NCBI lineage: Eukaryota > Metazoa > Chordata > Mammalia > Chiroptera > Vespertilionidae > Eptesicus > Eptesicus fuscus. The sequence continues at coordinate 3,241,954 of NC_072475.1, forward strand.
TACAGGATATAGAGTTCAAAACCACAGTTATAAAGTTACTCAAGAATCTTCTAGAAACCTCTAAGAAATATAGTGAGACCCTCAAGGATATGAAAAGGAACCAATTAGAAATTAAGCATACACTACTGAAATAAAGAATAATATACAGAGATCCAACAGCAGACTAGAGGATCCCAAGAATCAAATCAAAGATTTTAAATATGAAGAAGCAAAAACACCCAACCGGAAAAGCAAGAAGAAAAAAGAATCCAAAAATATGAAGATAGATTAAGGAGCCTCTGGGACAACTTCAAGCGTACCAACATACGAATTATAAGGGTACCAGAAGAAAAGAGAGAGCAAGATATCGAAAACCTATTTGAAGAAATAATGACAGAAAACTTCCCCAAACTGGTGAAAGAAATAGACTTACAAGTCCAGGAAGCGCACAGAACCCCAAACAAAAGGAATCCAAAGAGGACCACACCAAGACACATCACAATTAAAATGCCAAGGGCAAAAGACAAAGAGAGAATCTTGAAAGCAGCAAGAGAAAAACAGTTAGTTACCTACAAGGGAGTACCCATACGACTGTCAGCTGATTTCTCAACAGAAACTATGCAGGCCAGAAGGGAGTGGCAAGAAATATACAAAGTGAAGAATAGCAAGAACCTACAACCAAGATTACCCTACCCAGCAAAGCTATCATTCAGAATTGAAGGTCAGATAAAGAGCTTCACAGATAACAAAAAGCTAAAGGAGTTCATCACTGCCAAACCAGTATTATATGAAACGCTGAAGGGTATTCTTTAAGAAGAGGAAGAAGAAGAAAAAGGTAAAGATAAAAATTATGAACAACAAAGTGACAACAAATACGTATCTATCAACAAGTGAATCTAAAAATCAAGTGAATAAAAAATCTGATGAACAGAATAAACTGGTGAATATAATAGAACCAGGGGCATAGAAAGGGAGTGGACTGACAATTCTCGGGGGAAGGGGTTGTGGGGGTGCAGGGAGAGACTGGACAAAGTTCAGAAAACAGAGCACGGCCACCCACACTTACTAAGGCGAGGCGGGAAGTGGCACGAGGACCTTGTAAAAGTAAAGCTTATTACAGACTAAGTTCCGGGAATGTCTGCGCTTCTGCTGATGGACAATAGCACTGAGACTCGGGTCACTGGCCGTATCCCTTGTCCACACTGCTGGAAAGGAGCATCAAATTGGTGGCTCATCTCTGAGAGGGCACAAGGTCTTATAATCACGACTTCTATGAATTATCCTTACTCCTGCCTTTGCCTTATTTTCCTATTCCCATCCCCCTTTTGTAATTTTGAATTTTATTTCACCATTTTGGAATGTCTTCCCACAAGCCACTTCAATTTACTTTTAGAACAAGGTAAAGCATGTTAATCCACCTTCTCAAACATTATAGCTACAGCCTGGCCAGCATGGCTCAGTGGTTGGGAGTCGACCTATACACCAGGAGATCAGGGTTTGATTCCCGGTCAGGGCACATGCCTGGGTTGTGGGCTCAAACTCCATTATGGAGTGTGAAGGAGGCAGCCAATCAATGATTTTCTCTCATCGCTGATGTTTCTATCTCCTTCTCCCTTCCTCTCTGAAATAAATAAAAATATATTTTTTAAAAGAAAATTACAGCCCGAACTGGTTTGGCTCAGTGGATAGAGCGTCAGCCTGCAGACTGAAGGGTCCCAGGTTCGATTCCGGTCAAGGGCATGTACCTTGGTTGCGGGCACATCCCCGGTAGGGAGTGTGCAGGAGGCAGCTGACTGATGTTTCTCTCTCATCGATGTTTCTGACTCTCTATCCCTCTCCTCTCCTCTCTGTAAAAAATCAATAAATATGTGTGTGTGTGTGTGATATATATATATATATATATATATATATATATGAAAAGAAAATTACAGCTACAAGGCAGGAAGCCTGACACAATACGAGATACGCTCCCCAAGATAATACAGCCACCTGCAAGGCTCACTCCTGCTTTCCTGTCACCTGTGCCCACGTCTCTTGTGACAAAGGTCATGAGAACTGACAGCCAGACTCACCTGGAAAAGAAGCAGGTATTAAATTTGTATCTTCAAACTTCCTAGCTTTCAACCACTTCTTAAGCGCTATAAATTCAGGCTTGTAGCTCTCATTCACTAATCAATGGAAGAAAAAATGGTGATTAAGATCACTATAAAATCAGATTACTATTTAAAAAGAAAATCTCTGATGAATTGTCTCAGTGTTATCATAAAAAGAAATGAATTTGAAAATGTACAAATAATGTAAACTAAAAAGAAAAAACATGTGATCGTCTCAAAGAGGCAGAAGCAACTGGTAAAACTGACCGTTATCAGTGTAGTACCTCCCAGTTGGCCAGGCACTTTCACATACAGTATGTCTTCAAACTGGGTTACAGGGAACTCAAAATGATGAGTTTATATCCAAACATTGATACCTTGCAGGTAATTAGAGGACAGGAGAGAGGGCAGGATTAGAAACAGAAACCTGGGAGTCCCCAGAAAAGACACAGTTGAAGGAAGGAGAAACATGTCTATATTCCCACAAGAGTTAAAAAGAATAGAATGGCACAATTACAAAGAGAATTATTTAAGAAACTAGAGGCCTGGTACATGAAAATTCATGCACTGGAGTTGGGGGGGGGTCCCTCAGCCCAGCCTGCCCCTCTCACAGTCCGGGAGCCCTCAGGGACAGGAGGCAACCTGGTGATCAGGGGAAGGCGATGCCCCATCACACCTCTGCTGCTGCCACTGCCGGCAGTGCAACCCTCGGCCGCCCCTGGTTACCTGAGCCTTGGGCGGCCCTGGGCTGCTGGGCAGCCGACATCCAAGGCTTGCCTGCACCTCGGGCCAGCCCTGGGCGGCTGGTGGGGCTGAGGGGACTGAGCGCTGCCATCTTGTGACTGTGGGCGCAGCCATCTTTGAGGGTGTGGCAGTTAATTAGCATATTCCCTCCTTATTGGCTGCAGGCACCACCATCTTTGTGAGGGTGTGATGGTCAATTAGCATATTCCCAATGTTCATATTCTCTGTGAACATTGCCCAGGAAGGAGAAATATGTTTATATTCCCACAAGGGTTAAAAAGAATACAATGGCACAATTACAAAGAGAATTATTTAAGAAATATTCTCTGTGAACATTGCCCATGTGCCTTTGAGAAAAGCTATATGTATCTGTTACTATCAAGCAACAAAAGATCCTTTTTTATATCACTGGCACCAAAAAACATAAAAACTGTACCTCCTCTTGACTGAGAACTTCTGCAGAGTTTTCGTCTTCTGATCCGGCTTGTTCGACCTCTTCCCTTCTTCATACTACAACTGCAGTTTCTGTTTAGGTGCCCAATCGAAAATAAAAAGCACTTCTTTTCCCCTTCTCCCAATGTAAGATAATCACTGTTCTTGGTGCCTATGAAGATTTAAATCGACAAACATATATTATTTGGAAAACCACTTCTCTAAAGTGTTTTTATATACAGAACTTTTACACAGAGCTAAATCATGATCCCTTGTGCAATAATGGAATGCACATTTTACTGGTCCTTCTAAAACTGTTCCTTTTTAAAAAAAATAAATGTGTGTGTGTGTGTGTGTGTGTGTGTGTGTGTACAGGAGGCAACCGATAGATGTTCCTTTTTCACATCAATGTTTCTCTCTCCCTTCCTAAAATTTAAAAAAAAAAAAATCCCAGCTGGTGTGGCTCAGTGGTTGAGTGTGGACCAATGCACCCAGGAGACTGTTGCTTTGATTCCCAGTCAGGGCACATACCCGGATTGCAGGCTGATCCCCAGGAGGGAATGTGCAAGAAGCAGCCGATCTGTGTTCTCTCTCATCAATGTTTCTCTCAATTCCTCTCTACCTCTGAAATCAATTTTTTTTAATATTTAAAATAAAATAAAAATATCCTCAGGTGAGAATTAAAAAAACAGCAAGATTCAGATACTGGAATATTATGTAGCCATCAACAGGGGGGAAATATATGCTAAGGTGTAGAAATGTCCAAGGGGGAAAACAAAGTTTCAGAACATTACAAACTCAATGATCCCCCCTTTTTTTTAATATATTTTTTATCTATTTCAGAGAGGAAGGGAGAGGGACAGAGAGGCAGGAACATCCATGATCCCTTTTAGGTCTGATTGGGAACACATCGTGTGTTTGTAAAACCAGGAGCCAAAGCTGTGCACGGGGCGGGGCGTTCTTGCTACCTTCCTGCACCCCTCCCGTGACTTCGCTGTGCACGCTGCCCGGTGGCAGTACCCGGAGAGCTGGGCTTGTGTGTGCACTCGAACCGCACACGCTGTCAACGTCTCCCACCGACACCGGGAGGCCGAGTAACAGGAGCTCCGGCACTGCTCCGCCCGCCGGTGCCCCGCGCTCCGCCCGCACCGACTCCGCCGGCTGCGCGGGCCCCGGGGGCGGGGAAAGGCGGGTGCGAGCTCTGCACGGGGGGCCCGCGTGCCCGCCGCCCGGGGCGCGGACCTTCCTCCCCGGCCCACCCGCAGCTCCCGCCCCGCAGCCCAGCGCCTCGCGGTCCGCCGTTCGCCAGAGGAACGACTTCCGGGCCTAGCGGAGTCGGCGACACGAACTCAGTTCTTTTTACATCAAAAAACTCAAATATTAGCCACGCTCCAGCGCGAGCTGCTCCCGTTACCCGGGCAACCGAAGGCCCCGGCCCGGAAGTGCTTCCGGGTCACCAGGCGGCGGGGAGACCCCAACGGCACCGGGACCGCGAGGTGAGACCAGACTCGGGCCTCCGCGGAGGGAGAGGCCGACGCGCCCCGCGTCCTCACTAACCGGAGCCAAGTCCTGGGCCGCCAGGCGGCGCCCCCTCCCCGCCGCGGGCTTCCGCCGGGGACGCCCGCACCCGACCTGGTCCGTCCCCCGACCCGGAGTCGCGAACAAGAAAACTCAGGGGCCCGCGGGCGCGGAGCCTGCGCTCTGAAGTGCCGACCAGCGGAGGGGAGGAACTTCCTGCGCGCGTCCCAGGCCTGACCCTCAGGGCCGGCATCCAGCCGCCTCCGCCTCCGCCTCCGCCTCCGCCTCCGCCTCCGCCTCCGCCTCCGCCTCCGCCTCCGCCTCCGCCTCCGCCTCCGCCTCCGCCTCCGCCTCCGCCTCCGCCTCCGCCTCCGCCTCCGCCTCCGCCTCCGCCTCCGCCTCCGCCTCCGCCTCCGCCTCCGCCTCCGCCGCGGAACAACGAGCCCAGGCAGCCAGAGCTTCCCGCCGGCCCCGATTCCCCCGACACGCTCCGCCCCTGCGTGCCCCGCCCCTTTGCTCGGCTAGCCCCGCCCCGCCCCGCGTGCCCCCCCCAATTCACCCTCCCTGGCCTAGTTCTCCCAGGATCAGCCTCCTAGGAGAAATCCATATCTTTTTTTTTTTAAGAGTAACAGTTCACTTTTTTTTTTTTTTAATATTGTTTATTGATTTTTTACAGAGGAAGGGAGAGGGAAAGTTAGAAACATTGATCAGCTGCCTCCTACACACCCCCCACTGGGGATATGCCTGCAACCAAGGTACATGCCCTTGACCAGAATCGAACCCAGGACCTTTCAGTCCGCAGGCCGACGCTCTGTCCACTGAGCCAAACCGGTTTCGGCTAACAGTTCACTTTTATTTTCTGCTGTTACAAACAATTTAGAACCCCCTCATGTAGCTACGGGGAAACAATAGAATTGAGGGTACCAAAGGGCTACCACAATGAACAATTGGGCCCCATGATGCTGTTGTGGCAGCTCCTGTGGGGTTCCATGCCTCCGGAAAGCATGCACTGATGCGGACTCTAAGTCTTAGCCCCTATTTACTCTTGGGGTTGACAAAAACAAATGGGGGCAAAATGTGCCGCATTGTTCGAGTCACCAGCAAAAGCTCCTGGAGACAGGAGGAGAGGGAACGTCGCAGTTGGTCCACGTCTTCAGCAGTCAGTCGGATAGCAAGAAGACTTCCAGACACTATGACCCCTGGTGACCTGCCGCAGGGTGAGTTTGGGCACCGGGGGTCAGCAATGGCAGGCGATCTCTGCCTCCACGATGATCCGAAGAGCACCTGGAGGATGCTCAAATAGGATACAACTGGAGCGGTGCTGGGCTTGGAATCCTGGCCATGGACGCTGGCTCGGCAACTGTGTCCCTCACCGGAGACTCGAGTGCCTGGGCGACCTGTGGCCCTTCCCTGGGAACAGCATCGGCCTCCCGGCTACCGCATCTCCCGGGGCCCTCGTGGTCTCCAGGGCCATCTTGGCTGCCACGGCCTCCCGGACTGGCCTGGCCTTCCTCATCTCTGCGCCTGGATCCTCCAGAAGTCCATATCTTTTAAGTAAATGCTCCTCCCTGTGCGGAGATGGAGCTCAATTTCTGTCCCCCCTCCCCCCATCGCCACCTGGATTGTGAGATAGGCTTAGTGACTTGCTTCTATGTGTACAATGCAGTATGGAAAGTGGGGAAAAGTAGGTGTGCAGTGGAGAAACCTGGCAAGCCGTGCCTGGCCAGGTGCTGAGGGTTAACATGGTCAGTGATGAATTATGGTGATAGCATGCCAGGGTATAGGGCGGGCACTTCACCCCTGTGGCCTTCCTCCCCCAAATCCTATAACTGAGTTCTTCCTTGAGAAGAACATCAGACAAACCCCAAAACACCTGAACAGTACTCCTAAACTGTGTCAAAGGTCACGAAACACCAGTAAACTGAGAATCTGTCATAAACCAGAGGAAACTAAGGTGACAAGACAGATAATTTACTCTATTGGGGTTGACAAAAACAAATGGGGGCAAAATGTGATACTCTGTAGGGAATCCGGAAATAGAAAAAGGGCATTAGGGGGAACTAGTAAAATTCAAATAAAGCATGGAGTTCAGTTATTACTACTCTTCCAATGGTAGTTTCTTGTGACAAGTGAGTCATCATAGTAAGATGGTTAATAGTTGGGGAAATTTGATAAGGATATATTAGCATTCTCTGTACTACCAAAGCATAGTAACCTCCATCTTGGTAAAAACTGATGTTCGCAATTTTAACCCTGCTGTTTTGGCTTCTGTAAACGCTTGCTTGCTTAAATAATAGGGAAAATAAGAGTACTCCTATTCCAGAGAGGCCATAAACCATGCCCCAGACAGAGTTGTCAGTCCTGGCGCCAGGCCAGGCATTGAGATATGGTCTCATGGCCCCTTCCCAGCACACAGGGCTTCTTTCTCAGAAGGTCCGGAAGTCTCATTCCAAACTTGGGAGACAAAGGACTGGGACAAGTCTAAAAAGGGGAGACTTCCTCCGTGTGGGGGCCCAGAATTTGAGAAGCAATATTCCCCTGAGCCCACTAGCATAATAAAGGACTCCGAATTAATACGGCTTATTAAGGCGTCTTCTGTTTTAGCTCGCTGATTTACAATATAACACTACATTTCCAACTTTTCAATAAATCTATTCTAAAATTTAAAGTTTGCTGAAAAGGATAGGAGGGAGGGGCTGGAAATTGATGGTCCCAGATTCAGACCCAAGAGTCAGTGATGTCATCAAAAATCAACGCTTTTTCTAATTTTCCACACAATACCCTTCTTAGGGAGTCGGCTATTGACCTTCTAGTTTGCTTCCTCATGGTCTCAAGATAGTTGCTGAAGCTCCAGTCATCACACTCTCACACAATACATTCAAGACAGGAAGAAAAGGAGCAAACAAAACATTTTGTTTTGTTTTGTTGTTTTGTTTTTAAATTGAGATAGCTATGCTTTATTTTTTAATATATTTTATTTATTTTTTACAGAGAGGAAGGGAGAGAGAGAGAGTCAGAAACATCGATGAGAGAGAAGCATCGATCAGCTGCCTCCTGCACACCCCCCACTGGGGATGTGCCCGAAACCAAGGTACATGCCCCTGACCGGAATCGAACCCGGGACCCTTCAGTCCGCAGGCCGACGCTCTATCCACTGAGCCAAACCGGTTCCGGCTTGTCTTTTGTTTTTTGTTTTTGTTTTTCATGGGGAAGGAAGATAATGTATCCTCCCATTTTCCTTGGCCAAACTCTAGCCAAGCTCTTCTGAGCCTTCATCTCCACGCTTCATTAACCTTCAAGTACACAATCTGCAGACTCAGCACAAGTCATTCCATGGACTCCACCCCTCGCACATTAAAGACTTAAACAAACACTAACATTGTTTCTAATGGCTCCAGGCTGCTTCCCCAGAATGACCTTGCTCCCCTAAGGGGCTCAAGGCGGCCAGAGAGTTTACTCTTTGTTCTGGGTAACACTTGATGGCTGGCCTTTTAGCACCCTTCCTCAGAGCACTGACTAAAAAGGCTTACCCTGTGAGAATCCTCCTTCAATGCGAGGGTCAGATTATGTATCTCCTACAGCTCAGGAGTGTCTTTCTCAAGGCCCTAAAAGCCATTCCTTTTAAATGTAATTATCGGAAAGGATAGAGCCTCTGTCTCCCAGTCTGTGTAGCCACACAGCTGCCCTAATCAGCGTTTACATTGATAGGAATGTTTCACTTCCCTGACTCAAGCCCCTCTGGTCCCCCACCCCACTCCCTCACTCTCCCTTTAAAATGCCCCGTTGAGTTCAGTTCACGCTGGACCCTCTTCCCTATTGCAATAGTCTATTCCTGGTTCAAATCTGCCTTACCCCTTTAGCATCCAGCCTTATCTTTGACAGAATCAAGTCAATTGTTTGTAGTTACTTATCTACTAAACAGCTCAGCCACAAGTTGATTCCCCGACTCAAAGTCCATGCTGTACCCTGTAGGAAGACTGACTGACCACCCTAAATAAGCAGGGTAAGAAGCAAAGCCAGGGTCAAGCTGAGTTTTATGAGGGTAAGTAAGCCTGGGCAAGGGAAGACCTGGAAAGCGTAATAACTTATATAACAACTACAGGCCCAGTGCACAAATTCGTGCACAGGTGGGGTAGTAAAGATGGGAGTTTATTCCACAAGTTAACAGATGTGATGTGATGAAATTCTTTTTCCATATAGCAGCCAGGATGATCTCAGACTTGACTCTCACAACTTAAGCATCACCAATTGGCCAACAGCAGTAATAACAGAAATCAAGGATGTTCAAACCCAGAAAAGGTGCTATGTATGGGGAGTGGGAGGAGCTCAAATACACCACCCGGATCAAGACACAAATTTGACAGAGAAAAAAAAAATGATACAAAATCATCCAAATAGAGCTTAATTCACTGGCTTTACCTTAGCATGCTTTTCAAAGTACATTTTCAAAAAGGTTCCCATAGTCCAATTGGTCAGTACTCCCCTTTGTGATTCTTCCTGCTCCAGGCTTACAAAGTTCTTTTCCCATATGGAAAAATATACATTTTACTTGAGTTTTCTCATACTTGTTTTATGGTGTTATAAATAAAACAATGATCTAAAAAGTGAGAAAACACTTTCTCTTTAAAAAATTAATTGGTGTTTATATGTCTTCTTTTTTTTTTTCTTACCAATCATTATTCCCTTTCCCCAGTACCATTTTTGGAATAATTCTTCCTTTCCCCCATTAATTGTTAATGCCACTTACATCATATGCTAAATTCTCGTTACTACATGATGTTTTATATATTGTATTTTCTGGAGGATCCTGCCCTACTGACCTGTCAGTTCTTGTGTTGCTACCAGTACCAAAATGATAAACAAATCAGGCTGAAAATGATGATTCATGCCCTCTTAGAATATGCCTTTTGAAATAGCAGGCCCCTCACCAAAGTTCCCTACACACCATGTGCTATCACTGAGTGGCCCTCTGGGTAAATTTAACGCATCCCCTTCCTTCTAACCCTGGCTGACCCCAGCATAGAAGAAAGTAAAGGGTGGTGTAGAAAGAGTCCAGCAAGTGACAGACCAAGCCTCTCTATCTATATAAAAAGCCAGCAACCAGAACGCCATAATGACCAGAATGACCAGTTGCTATGATGCCCACTGCAGCCAGCAAACTGGCCCAATGTGGGGTGGACCGGCCTGCCCCTGATCAGCTTCTCCCACCCTAATGAAGGGAGGGTGGCCAGCCAACCACCCATCCCAATAGGGGGTGGGGCCAGCTGGACAACCTTCTGCAACCCCTCGCCCTGTCTGGCTCCACCCCAGATCAGCCCTCCCACCCTGATCAGGGGCCCCTCCCCCCCTGGCCGGCCCCGCCCCTGATGGTCCTCCACCACCCCTATCAGCCCACACCCCTCCCCCAGCCAGCTCCTCCCCCAATCAGCCCCCCACACACCAATTGGGGATGGGTCTGGCCGGCCAACCTCCCACAGCCCCTCCCCCAGCCAGTTACCCCTGATTGGCTCCCCTACCCCATTTGGGGGCGGGACTCGCTGGCCAATCACTCACAGCCCCTCCCCACAGCTGGCCTGGCCCTGATCGAGCCCCAATTGGGGAGGGCCAGCCAGCCAACCTCCCATCATCTCCTCCCAACAGGCCGGGGCCCAATCCGATGATTGGGGCTGGGCCAGCCAGACCCCACTGGTGCACAAATGCATGCACTGGGCCTCTAGTCTATATACATATAAAAGGCTAAGTGACTGACCATACGTCCATACAACTATCCGACCGACCCATCAGCTGGTACCTCTGGTGCACACTGGCAATTTAAAAATAGACATTGACTGGCACATGCACGATACATATAAAGCTCTCACTGGTGCCAATCGCACGTGTGTGTTTTGATCTGTCATTGTCAATCCTGAATTTGGTTGTTTTTATTGACATTCATATTAAAATATTTCTTCTAATTAATTTCCTTTCAATGTGCACAAATCCATGCACCAGGCCACTAGTATTTGGTTAAGGGAGAAAATCCAAAACAAAGCTCTTAAGTTATCCTCAATGAAAATAAAAATCCTAAATACACACCATATGACTCCATCTATGTAACATTTTGAAACAGCAAAATTTTGGAAATGGAGATGAGATTAGTGGTTCCCAAGAGATAGGGTTGGAGGTCATGGACAAGAGATAGTATGTTTGGTTAAAGAAGAGCAATAGGAGAGATGTTTGTGCTGATGGGAATGTTTTTTTCTTAACAAGAGTAGTGGATATACAAACCTACAGAAGTGATAAAGTTGTATAGCTCCAAACACATTCACAAACACAAGTGCAAGTAAAACTGAGGACCTTTGAATATGATTGGTGGGTGGATTGCGTGAGTGTCAATATTCTGATTGTGACATTGTACTGCAAGTTTGTTTAATTTTTTTTTATTTATTGACTTGAGAGAGAGAGAGAAAGAGATCCATTTGTTGTTCCACTTACTGGTTGAGTCTTGTATGTGCCCTAAGGGAGGATCGAACCCACAACTTGGTGTATGGGGAGGGTGCTCTGACCAACTGAGCTACCTGGCCAGGCTGTACTACAGTTTTCCTAAATGTTACGACTGAGGAAAACGGGGGGAAGTGTAAGGAATGTCTGTATTATTTGTTACGGCTGCACGTGAACCTACAATTATCACCATGAAAGTTTCACTCAGAAAAAGTAAAGGTCTTTCCCTGATCATTAGTTTTGGTTTTTGCCAAACCTACTCTGAAACTGCAGCATAATTGGATTCTGCCTAAAGCTTGCTTTCCCGCGGAACTTGCTGCTGTGTTGGTACCATCATGTCTGCACTGTCCCATCCAGCGGCCACTAACACGTGTGCCTACTGAGCACTGCAACTGTGGCTAGTGCAACTGAAGGACTGAATTTAAATCGTATCCTTGTGATTAAAATAACACTTAAACGGCCACCTGTGGCTTCGTAGCGTCCATAAGGGACAGAGATGAACCTTAGCTTTATACTCCCCTAGTTCCTCTGGCGTAAGTACTAAATAGGAAGAAAATTCATTTCCCATCACAACTGATTTATGAACTTTCTGAGGATCCACCTTCTGAGGATGCATCTTGACGAGTTATTGAGTATGAGAAAGGGCTACAAAGCTACCTGGTACCTCTGCCCTGGAGCATCCGGATACAGGTAACTAAAGGACCTTGCAAGTGACTAAGGCACCGTTTTTGTAAATATATATTTTTATTGATTTCAGAGAGGAAGGGAGAGGGAGAGAGGGATAGAAACATCAATGATGAGAGAGAATCCATTGGCTGCACCCTGCACACCCCCCACCGGGGACTGAGCCCACAACCCTGGCATGTGCCTTTGACCAGAACAGAACCCGGGACCCTTCAGTCTGCAGTCTGATGCTCTAGCCACTGCGCCACACTGGCTGGGGCTAGGGCACCGATTTTCAACGTTTTTCATTTCATGGACACAAACTAATTTACTAAAATTCTGCGATACACCAAAAATATATGTATTTTTTGCCGATCTGACAAAAAAAATAGCATAATTTTGATTCACCAACACGGGTCAGCTCCTGTTGTGTAGGCTAAGCATGTCATGACACATTTTATGTCATTCAATGGAATGTTACCACATGCGGCACACAACAAATACTCATTAACAATTACTCATTTATTTCAGCCCTTTGTGTTCAGTATGTCTCTATTGAAATAAACCTACATTTCTATGAAAATTGAAGCTTTTCTTTTTTTTTTTTTGCGGCCCTCATAAACTTAAACCTCTTTTATTTGGCCCGTGTTAGCCTTTGAGTTTGACATGCTTGTATGTAGGCTGTTGTCTTTTTTAACTTGACAGCCTAAGGGAAAAGAGGTCAGTGCCCCGGAATAAACAGGCATTGCGTGCTTTAAAATGTCTTGCACCGTGGCGCACGGGTTGAAAATCGCTGGTCTAGGGGGGTGGTGACCCTGGGAGGAGTCACATGACTAGTTGCCCACTGTCATATGAGAACCAGCCAGGGAAAAGCCGGGAGCTGTGCTTTCACACACTTAGGGGACAAATCAACACACACGCGAGCGCTTGTCATGTTCACACAGCTTATTCCACAGTTCCAGCTCCAAAGACTTCGGTTTTCAAGTTATATTTTCTAAAATATGGCGGCGAGGGGAGCCCTAGCTGATTTGGCTCAGCGGGCAGAGCCTGCGAACTGAAGGGTCCCAGGTTCGATCCCAGTCAAGGACCATGCCCGGGTTGTGGGCTCCATCCCTAGCGGGGAGCGTGCATGAGGCAACCAGTCATCATGGATGTTTCTATCCCTCGCTCTCCCTTCTTCTCTGATTGCAATAAAAATATATTTTAAAAAATACGGGGGGAGTGGGGGGAGGGGGAGAGCCTAGGGGGCCAGGATGGAGGGCAGTCTGCACAAATGTTCCATTTCTTCAATCGCATCTGAGAAAGCTTGGTTAGGGGAATCGCAGGAAAAACCCTTGGAGAACCAAGGCTAAGGGTGCAGCTTAAAGCGGACACACAACCAAGCAAACTGAGTCTCTGCTGACAAGCGGACAGTGGCCTCAGACGGGGGCCCGCCCACCTGTCAACCTGCAGGCGGCCGTTGTGACGTCACAAGCACAGGGACCCGGGGCCACGCCCAAAGGGGCGGGGACTGCGCCTGCGCCTGCGCACTGGGCACCCGGCGCCTTGGCGCGCAGTCCAGCACGTGCTCTGATGCTGGGAGCCTCGCGGGAGCCCCGGTCGCCACCGCTGGGCACCCACAGCCCGCTCCGCGCTCCACGCAAGTGCTTCACGAGCCGCCTGCCCGGCCATGTCGTCCTGCAGCCGCGTGGCGCTCGTGACCGGGGCCAACAAGGGCATCGGCTTCGCCATCGCGCGCGCCCTGTGCCGCCAGTTCTCGGGGGACGTGGTGCTCGCGGCGCGGGACCCGGCGCGGGGCCGGGCGGCCGTGCAGCAGCTGCAGGCCGAGGGCCTGAGCCCGCGCTTCCACCAGCTGGACATCCAGGACCTGCAGAGCATCCGCGCCCTGCGCGACTTCCTGCGCCAGGAGTACGGGGGCCTGGACGTGCTGGTCAACAACGCGGCCATCGGCTTCAAGGGTAAACGGCTGGGTGGTCGCAGAGGGGGGTCAGCCCAGCACCTCCAGCCAGGGTGGCTGGTATGTCGGGGTATCTGTACAGTGGGGCTCCTCGCGTGTAGGGGGTGCAGGATGGCTCCAGAGGGAAGTAGGAGGCAGGGGGCAGGGGGCAGGGGGCAGGGGGCCACTAGATCAAAGTGCAAGAGAAGCTGGAGCGCTTTGTGGCCCAAGGACCTTTGTGTTCTGGGCTCAGGTGCCTGGGAGTCTTTTCTAGGCTGTCAGTTTCTCCCGGCTTAGCCTTGAGGGCAAGGGGGTGAATGTGGAATGGATTTTTAAATAAACAGGAACATTGCACAAACAGGGTCAGAGATCCCATTGTGCACCCTTCACCAGCCTCCGGGAATGGCACCCTCTCAGACACCACAGAACATCAGGGAACAAGGAAATGGTCATTGCATGGGCGCCAATTTTACACAAAATTCACCTTTTATGTCATTCTATGGAATGTTACCACATGGCTACTATTTATTAACTATACCCTCCTTCTCTCCTGAAAGTGAATGATCCCACACCGTTTCATATTCAAGCAGAAGTGACCATGAAAACAAACTTTTTTGGTACCCGAAACGTCTGCACGGAGCTGCTGCCTCTCGTGAAACCCCAAGGTGAGTGTAGGAGCGCTGGCTGGCTTGTTTGTGGCAGCATCCATCCTGCCCGCCCCAGGGGTCATCTCCAGGCCCCTCCCTGCTCCTGCTCCTGCTCCTGCTCTGTGCTCAGCTGCACTGCCCCCTGGAGGCTCAGCAGGCCCAGGACTAGGTATCTGTGCTCTGTGTCCCCCTGGTCTCTGCACAACAGGCTCTTGCTTGTCCTTCAGCTCTTTGTTCAGAAGTCTCCTCAGAGAGGCCAGTCATTGCTGGTGCCCCTCACAACCGTTGGAGTCCCCTGAGGATCCCCGGCCAGATCCTCCCTCCTCCCTCCTCCCTCCTCCCTCTGCCTTCCTGAGTGACCTTCCTACCACCAATTCATTAGGCCCCTGAACTCTTCTGCATCTGGTCACACGGCCTTGCCTTGTACTCCACTGATACAGTGTGTTGCACTCATTGGTTTCGAGATGCTAACCCAACCGTACACATCTGAGATAAACCTCACTTGGCTTTAACAAGTTCAGGAGGTCCCCAAGACCACCCTCAGGCTCAACAATCACTGCAAGGACTCAGGACTCAGGGAAGCCCTTATACTCAGAACTGCAGTGCGCAGTATTAGAGGGAAGGGAGAGGGATGCCAGTCAGCCGTGGGGGAGCTCTCAGGGGCCAGGGGCCAGGGAAGCCCGGGCAGGGAGCTTCCTGTTGTCCTGTCGCCTGGAGTCCTGCAGACAGCAGCTGTGTGTGACAGGTACACGGAGCACTGCCGTCCAGGGACGCTCCCCCACCTTGTTTCAGGTGTGTCTGCTCTCTCGGCTGACCTTCCTCTCCAGCGCCCTCCCCAGAGGGCTAGGTAGCCTAATACCAGGTAGCCTCACCATAACCATGTAGTTAACATCCATTGTGTAGCCTGAACCTAAACCCCCAAGGTAACAGCACAATCTGATCAGGATGAACAGTCCAACAGTTTAAAGATTACCCAGCAGTCCTGGGCAAAGGCCAAACCTTGCTCTGGCCAAGCTTAATCCTTTATTTTCACAGCCTCGCCCCCCGCCTCCCTGCTCCATTCCAGCCAAAGGATCCCTGAGCATATACACTTTGTACAGAATTTATGTAACAGATGCAGACACAGTACCAGGAGTAAGCCTGCCATTTGGAGGAGCCGGTGTGGGCTAAGGAGAGATGGAAAGGAACAGATAGTCCATCCTGTAAAGCCACGACATACATTTTCAACATTTTGTCCTCCTTTGAACAACTGCTTTACCTTCAGCTAGCATACAACTGTTTTTCAGAACTATTTAGTATTAAGAGATAAACTGAGCCTGGCCTACTGGCTAATTGGTTGAGCGTCCACCTTTGAACCAGGAGGTCACAGTTTGATTGCAGGTTAGGGCCTATACCTAGGTGACAGGCTCCATCCCCAGTGTGGGGCAGGCAGGAGGCAGCTGAACAGTGATTCTCTCTCATCATTGATGTTCCTATCTAGCTCCCTTCCTCTCTGAAATCAATAAAAATATATTTTTTTTAAAAATATTTCTCTGATATCATCTGAAACTTGCTGGGTATGACAGGCTTCTAGGCTGTCTCTATCCTTCGTCATAGCGGCGGTCCTCATTAAAGTTCATGGCACACTGGAGATTTCTCAAATGGACACTTCCTGGTCCTGAATCCAGGCAGATCTGGCACCTGTATACTAGTGCCTGCCTTTCCCATAACAACTTCCGTTGCATTTCAGGCAGAGTGGTGAATGTGTCGAGTATAGAGAGTCTCAGAGCTCTGAAAACCTGCAGCCCCGAGCTGCAGCAGAGGTTCAGAAGCGACACCATCAGCGAGGAGGAGCTGGTGGGGCTCATGAACAAATTCGTGGAAGATGCACGGAACGGGGTGCACCAGAGGGAGGGCTGGCCCAACCGCACCTACAGCGTCACGAAAATCGGCGTCACGGTGCTGTCCAGGATCCACGCCAGGAACCTGAGTGCGCACAGGAGCGGGGACAAGATCCTCCTGAATGCCTGCTGCCCAGGGTGGGTGAGAACCGACCTGACTGGACCCGAAGCCCCCAAAAGCCCAGAGGAGGGCGCAGAGACTCCTGTGTTCCTGGCCCTTTTGCCCTCCGATGCTGAGGGGCCTCACGGACAGTTTATTTTTGAGAAAAAGGTTGAACAATGGTGAGCTCCCCCAAACCCCCTCTGTGGGCCCCATTGTGTTATCTGTCCTGAACTGACCAAAAGGACATGCACACTGTCACCTCATTTCTATCCGAATATATATATTGTTATCATGAGAAACATTCAAACCTGGGAAGAATTTTTGTGAGATCTTGCTCCGGAGAGCAGCGGATTTGCACTTGGATACATTACAATCAGAAGAGATATAAGTGCTAGAGGGTTCTTGGGCTGGGGCTAGGTGGCTTGGACTGTGAAAGAATTCAACTGTGAGAAGAGATAGATAGATAGATGATAGATAGATAGATAGATAGATAGATAGATAGATAGATAGATAGATGATAGTTTATTTCACTTCCCAGAGGGAAAGCCCAGTTCATTGCTAACCGAGGGCAAAGAACAACAAAACCGCTCTTCCTTTCACAGCCTTGGACGGGGAAGGGAGGGGCGTTCGGGGCAGCTGCTGTTGCTAGGTGCAATGGCGCAGACAGCGGGGGTTGTCTGTTATTTCTTCAGGAGATAGTCCAGGCAGAAGTCCTAGGGAGGTGTCTTAACGGTATTTTTACCAAATCTGTGTAACATGCTTAGAGCAAAAGTTAAGAAGAGTTCTAAGAGGTTTGTTTAAAGAGGAGGGGGGAGGGAACTTCCTACTAATTCTTCCTGAGTTGTAAACCAGCGGGGAGGAAGTAGGAAGCCTTCAGAGTCACTTACCTTGTCTGTAAGTTTGAACAGCGGGGCTGTTTGAACCAAAGGAGCTAACAGTCTTGGGATGTAATTATCAGGTGCTTCTCATAAATTCTGGAAGGCTACAGCACAGAAAAAGAAAGGCCTTCTTCCATCCTAACTAGTGGGTTACATGGAATCCATTGGCGATAGATTAGGGAGGCAGGAGAAAGCAAAGCGGGGTGAGGGGAAGGGGGGGGGAGACCACTGGGGTTGGATCAAAAGTAAAATGATAGACACGTACTGCCTTCACTGAGGTGCTGCAGGATAGTTAACTGTCAGTAAGGAACTCCATTGTAATGAGGGGATTTGTGGGCTCCACAAGCTTGCCTGACCTTTGAGGGGTCCAAAAAAAAAGGAAAAAAAAAAAAGGAAAATGACTTTGACATTCCAATGATATGTTATTGTAGATGCAAAAAGACAATAGACAGGCTCCGTTATGGTGAAGATTGCCCTTTGTCAGGGGAGATGTCAGCCTAGAACATGATTACCCACCATAAACTGCTTTTTAGTTTAAAAAGTTTTCATTTCAGCCCAGCCAGTGTGGTTCAGCGTTTCACCTTCAGCCTATGAACCAGAAGGTCACTGTTTCAATTCCTGGTCAGGGCACATGCCCTGGTTGCAGGCTTCATCCCAAGTAGGGGGCGTGCAGGAGGCAGCCGATCAATGATTCCCTCTCATCATTGATGTTTCTAGCTCTCCCTCTCCCTTCCTCTCTGAAATCAATTTTTTAAAAAAAAAAATTTTAATTAAAAGTTTTAATTTCAGACCACCATGTGGTTACTATAGGTTTCTAAGTTTACAAAGCTGCCACGCAGACCTACCCTGAGCTAGTCAGGTTAGCATGTGGCCCCTTTTCGTCATATACACTGAGTGGCCAGATTACTATGCCCACCTGACGTTTGTAGGCAAATTAGCCATACACTGCATCGTATGGGATGTGGAAGCCGAACACCTGTTCGAACACATTTGCTGTCTGCAGTTACCAAGATAAAACGTCTCCAATTCGCACAGGAACACAAGGATTGGACAGCTGAGCACTGGAAAAAAGTCATGTGGTCCGATGAATCACGTTTCCAGTTGCATCATGCAGATGGCAGAGTGAGAATTTCGCAGAAACAACATGAAAGCATGCACCCCACATGCATGAGTACCACCCTTCAAGCTGGTGGGGGCAGTGTTATGGTTTGGAGCATGTTTTCCTGGCATGATTTGGGCCCTTTAATTCGTGTGGAACAACATCTGAATAGCACAACATACCTAAGTATCATTGCTGATCAAGTTCATCCTATCATGTTGATGGTGTATCCCAATGGAGATGGCTTCATCCAACAAGACAACGCGCCATGCCACAGTGCTCGTATTGTGCAGGAGTGGTTTCAAGAACGTGAGGGAGACTTCACCTTGCTTAGGTGGCCCCCACAATCACCAGATGTCAATCCAATTGAGCATTTGTGGGACGAAGTTAAAAGAGCCATCAGTTGCCAAAACCGGTTTGGCTCAGTGGATAGAGCGTCAGCCTGCGGACTCAAGGGTCCCAGGTTCGATTCCAGGTCAAGGGCATGTACCTTGGTTGCGGGCACATCCCCAGTAGGGGGTGTGCAGGAGGCAGCTGATCGATGTTCTCTCTCATCGATGTTTCTGACTCTCTATCCCTCTCTCTTCCTCTCTGTAAAAAATCAATAAGATATATTTTTAAAATAATAATAAAATAAATAAAAAAATAAAAGAGCCATCAGGCAGCTGGTTCCACAACCATCAAACCTCACAGAACTGGACAGTGCTATTCATCAGGCATCGTGTCAGATTCCTCGCATCACCTTTCAACATCTCGTGGAGTCAATGCCAAGAAGAATCGCCGCAGTATTGAAGGCAAAAGGTGGCCCAAAGAAGTACTGATGGGGTGGTCATAATAATCTGGCCACTCAGTGTATTAGCCCCTTCATGAAGTATTCAGTTTGAATTGCCTACTAATTCTGAGTCTGATTTCTCCTGTGACACGGGGAGAAAAAGTGGAGTGGGTGAGAGTAATGACTGATCATCAGCAGGTGGGTAAATGGGTCTTTCCACAGATCCATCAGGCGGATCATTTGTAAGCTGCACCCGCTCAGAAATCGGATAGACCGAAAAGTTAGGCCAAGGAAGGGACAGTGTGACTGAGGGGCTCACACACATTCCAGGAAGAGCCAGAGAGTAAGTGTCTTCAGCTTCGCAGCCACAGTGTCTTGGGAGTACTCACATCCGCTGTGGTAGCATGAGGGCAGCCACAGTTTATAACCAGTGAGCAGGGCAGGGTTTCACAGCTCTCTCTCTGTTAACTGTGACCAAGGACGAAACCTACTGTAGGCACTTCAAGCAAACAGGATTATGTAACCGTGAAATACACATGCCATCACTAGCTTGGCCCCCAGAAAGAGCTTCTTAAACGCTCCCTCCCACGTGGGGGTCCCACACTGAATGCAGGCACAGGACCTATTTAATTCTGCCTTGGTTTCTCTTAAGAAAGGAAGGGGATCTATGTCCTCAGAAGCAGTTGCCCTGTCTACATACTTCATTGCATTTTAGAGAAAAGCAGACATTCCCTCTGCAGTGGAGGATGGGCCTGGGTCCAAACCAATGACTCCTGCACCACCTCCCACCTTTTGGGGTTCTCCTGAAACAGTTTCTTTAGTTCAGGCTAAAGCCCTTGCTTAGCATCACCAACCAGTGTGCTTGAGGGGAGCACATCTCTCCACCCTGTCCCCTGCTGGCCTCAGAGCTGGGATCAAAAGAGGGTTGTGCATGTCCTGCTGGGGCCCAACACACATCACAGGAAGGGGCGCCTTAGTGAACCTGGGACATTCAGCCCACAGTGGAGGGGGGACAGAGGATAGAAGTCACAGCCCTGGAACACAGAACTCAGTTTGTGCTGCTTCTCAGATTGTGTGGGTCACCACGGAGCGCCACAACACCCCTCACCCCTGTGACCCACAGCGCTGTCTGCTCTCCGTTCAAGTGCCCCGGGACCCCTCCCAGCCATGGCGTCTTAACACCTGGGGCAGTGGAGACTGCGGCCAGGAAGGGCATCGCTTCGCCATCACGCCGGACCCGTGCAGCGGTCCTTGGGGAGGCGGTGCTCACCGCACGGGACCCGGGCGGGGTTGGGCAGCTGTGCAGCCACTGCCCAGGCTTCGGGCCAGGGCCCGCGTCCACCCTCTGCACAGCCAGGCCCTGTGGCGTCCGCATGGTCCCTGTGCAAGGCGCGTGGGGCCGCTGTGATGGGAAGACCAGCCGGGAAAGCCGGCAGCTTTGCTTGCACGCACTTAGGGGACCCATCAGCACACACGTGAGTCCCTGTCCCCTTCTCTCAGCTCATTCCACAATTTCCGTTCCGAAGACTTGTTTTTGGGCTGTGTTTTTTAAAACACCAGCGGAAAACCCGTGGAGAACCAAGGCTACGGGTTCAGTTTAACGGTAGTCGGACGACCAATCAGAATGATCCTCTGCTGACAGGCAGGCGTCGCCAGCAGCCAAAGGGCCCGCCCATCTGTAAACCTGCCAGGTGGCCCCGGTTCGCACTCCACGCGCCCTTGGGCCCGGGGCCACGCCCTTAGGGGCGGGGCTAGCCGAGCAAAGGAGCGGGGAGGGGCATTCGGCCAGGGCCACGCCCCTAGGGGCGGGGCTTGCGTCTGCGTGCTCGGCGAGAGGACAGCGGTTCCAGCTGGTGCGCCCTCCAGTCGCACTCGCTGACCCTCGGAGCCTCCGGGAGCCCTGGTCGCCGCCGCCGGGCACCCACAGCCCGCGCCGCTCTCCACGCAAGTGCTTCTCGGACCCCTTACCCGGCCATGTCATTCAGCAGCCGCGTCGCGGTAATAACCGGGTCCAACAAGGGCATCGGCTTCGCCATCGCGCGGGCCCTGTGCCGCCAGTTCTCGGGGGACGTGGTGCTCACGGCGCGGGACCCGGCGCGGGGCCGGGCGGCCGTGCAGCAGCTGCAGGCCGAGGGCCTGAGCCCGCGCTTCCACCAGCTGGACATCGACGACCTGCAGAGCATCCGCGCCCTGCGCGACTTCCTGCGCCAGGAGTACGGGGGCCTGGACGTGCTGGTCAACAACGCGGGCATCGCCTTCAAGGGTAAAAGGCTGGGTGGTAGCAAACAGGGTCAGAGATCCCATTGTGCACCCTTGGCCTGCCTCCGGGAATGGCACCGCCTCACACACTATAGAACATCAGGGAACAAGAAAATGGTCATTGCACAGTGCTATTACTAGGAACCAATTTTACACAAAATTCACATTTTATGTCATTCCATGGAATGTTACCACATGGCTACTATTTATTAACTATACCCTCCTTCTCTCGTGAAAGGGAATGATCCCACACCATTTCATATTAAAACAGAAGTGACCATGAAAACCAACTTTTTTGGTACCCGAAACGTCTGCACGGAGCTGCTGCCTCTCGTGAAACCCCAAGGTGAGTGTAGGAGCGCTGGCTGGCTTGTTTGTGGCAGCATCCATCCTGCCCGCCCCAGGGGTCATCTCCAGGCCCCTCCCTGCTCCTGCTCCTGCTCCTGCTCTGTGCTCAGCTGCACTGCCCCCCGGAGGCTCAGCAGGCCCAGGACTAGGTATCTGTGCTCTGTGTCCCCCTGGTCTCTGCACAACCAGCTCTAGCTTATCCTTCAGCTCTTTGTTCAGAAGTCTCCTCAGAGAGGCCAGTCATTGCTGGTGCCCCTCACAACCGTTGGAGTCCCCTGAGGATCCCCGGCCAGATCCTCCCTCCTCCCTCCTCCCTCTGCCTTCCTGAGTGACCTTCCTACCACCAATTCATTAGGCCCCTGAACTCTTCTGCATCTGGTCACACGGCCTTGCCTTGTACTCCACTGATACAGTGTGTTGCACTCATTGGTTTCGAGATGCTAACCCCACCGTACATATCTGAGATAAACCTCACTTGGCTTTAACAAGTTCAGGAGGTCCCCAAGACCACCCTCAGGTTCAACAATCACTGCAAGGACTCAGAACTCAGGGAAGCCCTTATACTCAGAACTGCAGTGCGCAGTATTAGAGGGAAGGGAGAGGGATGCTGATCAACCGTGGGGGAGCTCTCAGGGGCCAGGGGCCAGGGAAGCCCGGGCAGGGAGCTTCCTGTTGTCCTGTCGTCGCCTGGAGTCCTGCAGACAGCAGCTGTGTGTGACAGATACACGGAGCACTGCCGTCCAGGGACGCTCCCCCACCTTGTTTCAGGTGTGTCTGCTCTCTCAGCTGACCCTCCTCTCCAGCGCCCTCCCCAGAGGGCTAGGTAGCCTAATACCAGGTAGCCTCACCATAACCATGTAGTTAACATCCATTGTGTAGCCTGAACCTAAACCCCCAAGGTAACAGCACAATCTGATCAGGATGAACAGTCCAACAGTTTAAAGATTACCCCAGCAGTCCTGGGCAAAGGCCAAACCTTGCTCTGGCCAAGCTTAATCCTTTATTTTCACAGCCTCGCCCCCCGCCTCCCTGCTCCGTTCCAGCCAAAGGATCCCTGAGCATATACACTTTGTACAGAATTTATGTAACAGATGCAGACACAGTACCAGGAGTAAGCCTGCCATTTGGAGGAGCCGGTGTGGGCTAAGGAGAGATGGAAAGGAACAGATAGTCCATCCTGTAAAGCCACGACATACATTTTCAACATTTTGTCCTCCTTTGAACAACTGCTTTACCTTCAGCTAGCATACAACTGTTTTTGCAGAACTATTTAGTATTAAGAGATAAATTGAGCCCAGCCAGCTTGGCTCAGTGGTTGAGTGTTGACCTATGAACCAGAAAGTCACGATTAGATTTCCAGTCAGGGCCAATGCCCATGTTGTGGGCTCCATCCCCAGTGTGAGGCATGCAGGAGGCAGCCAATCAATGATCCTCTCTCATCATTGATGTTTCTATCTCTCCCTGTCCTTTCCTCTATGAAATTAATAGAAATATATATTTTTTAAAAACCATTTCTCTGACATCATCTGAGATATACTGGATATGACAGGTTTCTAGACTGTCTCTGGCCTTCATCGTAGAGGCGGTCTTCACCAATGCTCATGGACACTTCCTGGTCCTGAATCCGGGCAGATTTGCACCCGTCATTCTCATGCCTGCCTTTCTCCATAACAACTTCCGTTGCATTTCAGGCAGAGTGGTGAATGTGTCGAGCATGGAGGGTCTCAGAGCTCTGAGAAACTGCAGCCCCGAGCTGCAGCAGAGGTTCAGAAGCGACACCATCAGCGAGGAGGAGCTGGTGGGGCTCATGAACAAATTCGTGGAAGATGCACGGAACGGGGTGCACCAGAGGGAGGGCTGGCCCAACCGCACCTACAGCGTCACCAAAATCGGCGTCACGGTCCTGTCCAGGATCCACGCCAGGAACCTGAGTGCGCACAGGAGCGCGGACAAGATCCTCCTGAATGCCTGCTGCCCAGGGTGGGTGAGAACCGACATGACTGGACCCGAAGCCCCCAAAAGCCCAGAGGAGGGCGCAGAGACGCCTGTGTTCCTGGCCCTTTTGCCCTCCGATGCTGAGGGGCCTCACGGACAGTTTGTTTTGGAGAAAAGGGTTGAACAATGGTGAGCTTCCCCAAACCCCCTCTGTGGGCCCCATTGTGTTATCTGTCCTGAACTGACCAAAAGGACACGCACACTGCCAAATAATTTCTATCCGAATATATATTTTTAATGTAAGAAACATTCACCTGAGAATTTTTATGAGTTTTTTTGAGCCAAAGTGTTGACAACTGCTGGGAAGCAGAATCTCAACGGATTGAGATCATGCTCCGGAGAGCATCTGTTTTGCACTTGTTTGATACATTACAATCAATCAAAGAGGAGACGAAAGTGCTGGTAGGGTTCTTGGGCCCGTGACTAGGTGACTTGCACTGTGAAAAGAATTCACAACTGTGTGTGTGTGAGAGAGAGAGAGAGAGAGAGAGAGAGAGAGAGAGAGAGAGAGAGAGTTTATTTCACTTCCCAGAGGGAAAGCCCGGTTCATTGCTAACCGAGGGCAAAGAACAACAAAACCGCTCTTCCTTTCACAGCCTTGGACGGGGAAGGGAGGGGTGTTCGGGGCAGCTGCTGTTGCTAGGTGCAATGGCGCAGACAGCGGGGGTTGTCTGTTATTTCTTCAGGAGATAGTCCAGGCAGAAGTCCTACGGAGGTGTCTTATCCTGAGTTGTAAACCAGCGGGGAGGAAGTAGGAAGCCTTCAGAGTCACTTACCTTGTCTGCAAGTTTGAACAGAAGGGCTGTTTGAACCAAAGGAACTAACAGTCTTAGGATGTAATTATCAGGTGCTTCTCATAAATTCTGGAAGGCTACAGCACAGAAAAAGAAAGGCCTTCTTCCATCCTAACTAGTGGGTTACATGGAATCCATTGGCAATAGATTAGGGAGGCAGGAGAAAGCAAAGCGGGTGAGGGGAGGGGGGGAGACCACTGGGGTTGGATCAAAAGTAAAATGATAGACACGTACTGCCTTCACTGAGGTGCTGCAGGATAGTTAACTGTCAGTAAGGAACTCCATTGTAATGAGGGGATTTGTGGGCTCCACAAGCTTGCCTGACCTTTGAGGGGTCCAAAAAAAAAGGAAAATGACTTTGACATTCCAATGAAATGTTATTGTAGATGCAAAAAGACAATAGACAGGCTCCGTTATGGTGAAGATTGCCCTTTGTCAGGGGAGATGTCAGCCTAGAACATGATTACCCACCATAAACTGCTTTTTAGTTTAAAAAGTTTTCATTTCAGCCCAGCCAGTGTGGTTCAGCGTTTCACCTTCAGCCTATGAACCAGAAGGTCACTGTTTCAATTCCGGGTCAGGGCACATGCCCAGGTGGGCTCCATCCCCAGTAGGGGGCGTGCAGGAGGCAGCCGATCAATGATTCCCTCTCATCATTGATGTTTCTAGCTCTCCCTCTCCCTTCCTCTCTGAAAACAATTAAAAATTTTTAATTAAAAGTTTTCATTTCAGCCAAAACCGGTGTGGCTCAATGGATAGAGCGTCGGCCTACGGACTGAAAGGTCCCAGGTTCGATTCCGGTCAAGGGCACGTACCTTGGTTGCGGGCGCATCCCCAGTAGGAGGTGTGCAGGAGGCAGCTGATCGATGTTTCTCTCTCATCGATGTTTCTAGCTCTCTATCCCTCTCTCTTCCTCTCTGTAAAAAATTAATAAAATATATTTTTTTTAAAAAAGTTTTCATTTCAGACCACCATGTGGTTACTTTCCGTTTCTGGGTTTGCAAGGCTGCCACACAGGTCTACCCTGAGCTAGTCAGGTTAGCATGTGGCCCCTTTTCGTCATATGTTAGCCCCTTTATAAAGCATCAGTTTGAGTTGGCTACTAATTCTGAGTCTGATTTCTCCTGTGACACGGGGAGAAAAAGTGGAGTGGGTGAGAGTAATGACTGATCATCAGCAGGTGGGTAAATGGGTCTTTCCACAGATCCATCAGGCGGATCATTTGTAAGCTGCACCCGCTCAGAAATCGGATAGACCGAAAAGTTAGGCCAAGGAAGGGACAGTGTGACTGAGGGGCTCACACACATTCCAGGAAGAGCCAGAGAGTAAGTGTCTTCAGCTTCGCAGCCACAGTGTCTTGGGAGTACCCACATCCGCTGTGGTAGCATGAAGGCAGCCACAGTTTATAACCAGTGAGCAGGGCAGGGTTTCACAGCTCTCTCTCTGTTAACTGTGACCAAGGACGAAACCTACTGTAGGCACTTGAAGCAAACAGGATTATGTAACCGTGAAATACACATGCCATCACTAGCTTGGCCCCCAGAAAGAGCTTCTTAAACCCTCCCTCCCACGTGGGGGTCCCACACTGAATGCAGGCACAGGACCTATTTAATTCTGCCTTGGTTTCTCTTAAGAAAGGAAGGGGATCTATGTCCTCAGAAGCAGTTGCCCTGTCTACATACTTCATTGCATTTTATAGAAAAGCAGACATTCCCTCTGCAGTGGAGGATGGGCCTGGGTCCAAACCAATGACTCCTGCACCACCTCCCACCTTTTGGGGTTCTCCTGAAACAGTTTCTTTAGTTCAGCTAAAGCCCTTGCTTAGCATCACCAACCAGTGTGCTTGAGGGGAGCACACCTCTCCACCCTGTCCCCTGCTGGCCTCAGAGCTGGGATCAAAAGAGGGTTGTGCATGTCCTGCTGGGGCCCAACACACATCACAGGAAGGGGCGCCTTAGTGAACCTGGAACATTCAGCCCACAGTGGAGGGGGGACGGAGGATAGAAGTCACAGCCCTGGAACACAGAACTCAGTTTGTGCTGCTTCTCAGATTGTGTGGGTCACCACCGAGCGCCACAACACCCCTCACCCCTGTGACCCACAGCGCTGTCTGCTCTCCGTTCAAGTGCCCCGGGACCCCTCCCAGCCATGGCGTCTTAACACCTGGGGCACTGGAGACTGCGGCCAGGAAGGGCATCGCTTCGCCATCACGCCGGACCCGTGCAGCGGTCCTTGGGGAGGCGGTGCTCACCGCACGGGACCCGGGCGGGGTTGGGCAGCTGTGCAGCCACTGCCCAGGCTGCGGGCCAGGGCCCGCGTCCACCCTCTGCACAGCCAGGCCCTGTAGGGTCCGCATGGTCCCTGTGCAAGGCGCGTGGGGCCGCTGTGATGGGAAGACCAGCCGGGAAAGCCGGCAGCTTTGCTTGCACGCACTTAGGGGACCAATCAGCACACACGTGAGTCCCTGTCCCCTTCTCTCGGCTCATTCCACAATTTCCGTTCCGAAGACTTGTTTTTGGGCTGTGTTTTTTAAAACACCAGCGGAAAACCCGTGGAGAACCAAGGCTAAGGGTTCAGTTTAACGGTAGTCGGACGACCAATCAGAATGATCCTCTGCTGACAGGCAGGCGTCGCCAGCCGCCAAAGGGCCCGCCCATCTGTAAACCTGCCAGGTGGCCCCAGTTCGCACTCCCAGCGCCCTTGGGCCCGGGGCCACGCCCATAGGGGCGGGGCTAGCCGAGCAAACAGGTGGGCCACGCCCCTAGGGGCGGGTTTGCGCCTGCGTGCTGGGCGAGAGGACAGGCGGTTCCAGCCGGTGCGCCCTCCAGTCGCACTCGCTGACGCTCGGAGCCTCCGGGAGCCCTGGTAGCCGCCGCCGGGCACCCACAGCCCGCTCCGCGCTCCACGCAAGTGCTTCTCGGACCCCTTACCCGGCCATGTCGTCCAACAGCCGCGTGGCGCTCGTGACCGGGTCCAACAAGGGCATCGGCTTCGCCATCGCGCGGGCCCTGTGCCGCCAGTTCTCGGGGGACGTGGTGCTCACGGCGCGGGACCCGGCGCGGGGCCGGGCGGCCGTGCAGCAGCTGCAGGCCGAGGGCCTGAGCCCGCGCTTCCACCAGCTGGACATCGACGACCTGCAGAGCATCCGCGCCCTGCGCGACTTCCTGCGCCAGGAGTACGGGGGCCTGGACGTGCTGGTCAACAACGCGGGCATCGCCTTCAAGGGTAAAGGGCTGGGTGGTCGCAGCGGGGGGTCAGCCCAGCCCCTCCAGCCATGGTGGCTGGTATGTCAGGGTATCGGTACAATGGGGCTCCTCGCGTGTAGGGGGTGCAGGATGGCTCCCGAGGGAACTAGGAGAGGCAGGGGGCAGGGGGCAGCGGTGCCAAAGATCAAAGTGCAAGATTAACTGGAGCGCTTTGTGCCCAAGGACCTTTGTGTTCTTGGCTCAGGTGCCTGGGCGTCTTTTCAAGTTTTCAGTTTCTTCCGGATTAGCTTTTAGGGCAGTTGAGCGAAGTTTGAATGGATTTTTAAATAAACGGGAACATTGCACAAACAGGGTCAGAGATCCCATTGTGCACCCTTCACCAGCCTCCGGGAATGGCACCCTCTCAGACACCACAGAACATCAGGGAACAAGGAAATGGTCATTGCATGGGCGCCAATTTTACACAAAATTCACATTTTATGTCATTCCATGGAATGTTACCACATTTCTACTATTTATTAACTATACCCTCCTCTCCTGAAAGGGAATGATCCCACACCGTTTCATATTCAAGCAGAAGTGACCATGAAAACCAACTTTTTTGGTACCCGAAACGTCTGCACGGAGCTGCTGCCTCTCGTGAAACCCCAAGGTGAGTGTAGGAGCGCTGGCTGGCTTGTTTGTGGCAGCATCCATCCTGCCCGCCCCAGGGGTCATCTCCAGGCCCCTCCCTGCTCCTGCTCCTGCTCCTGCTCCTGCTCTGTGCTCAGCTGCACTGCCCCCTGGAGGCTCAGCAGGCCCAGGACTAGGTATCTGTGCTCTGTGTCCCCCTGGTCTCTGCACAACCTGCTCTTGCTTATCCTTCAGCTCTTTGTTCAGAAGTCTCCTCAGAGAGGCCAGTCATTGCTGGTGCCCCTCACAACCGTTGGAGTCCCCTGAGGATCCCCGGCCAGATCCTCCCTCCTCCCTCTGCCTTCCTGAGTGACCTTCCTACCACCAATTCATTAGGCCCCTGAACTCTTCTGCATCTGGTCACACGGCCTTGCCTTGTACTCCACTGATACAGTGTGTTGCACTCATTGGTTTCGAGATGCTAACCCCACCGTACATATCTGAGATAAACCTCACTTGGCTTTAACAAGTTCAGGAGGTCCCCAAGACCACCCTCAGGTTCAACAATCACTGCAAGGACTCAGAACTCAGGGAAGCCCTTATACTCAGAACTGCAGTGCGCAGTATTAGAGGGAAGGGAGAGGGATGCCAGTCAGCCGTGGGGGAGCTCTCAGGGGCCAGGGGCCAGGGAAGCCCGGGCTGGGAGCTTCCTGTTGTCCTGTCGCCTGGAGTCCTGCACACAGCAGCTGTGTGTGACAGGTACACGGAGCACTGCCGTCCAGGGACGCTCCCCCACCTCCTTTCAGGTGTGTCTGCTCTCTCAGCTGACCCTCCTCTCCAGCGCCCTCCCCAGAGGGCTAGGTAGCCTAATACCAGGTAGCCTCACCATAACCATGTAGTTAACATCCATTGTGTAGCCTGAACCTAAACCCCCAAGGTAACAAGGACAGTCTTATCAGGCAGGACAGTCCAGGGTTTAAAGATTACCCAGCAGCTCTGGGCAAAGGGCCAAACCTTCGCCAGTTACACTTTACCCAGCATACAACTATTTTTGCAGAACTACTTCGTTTTCTTAAGAGATAAACCGAGGCGTATCAAGAAATTAAGAGTTTCTTTGAGAAAAAAAATCTATTTGAATTGGGAAACAGCAAACCGGAAGTGCTTAGGAATGCTCTAGCCACAGGTGCTGGGGGGAGATTATTACAGAGAAAAGGCAGGAGCAAAATAAGGAAATTGTCGGGTGGCTATAGCCTTAAGCCTCGGTGCCTGTTTCTCATTGGTGGTCCTTAGGTTTCGGTTTTGTAACCTTGAGGCATTTACAGGCTTAGGTTGTGGGTTGCCTATGTAGGCCACCGAGGTATTAGAGCTGCCAGAGTCCTGGCTTCCTTGTTTCCTTAGTTTCACAGTACAGAAATTCGCTGTGGCTCCTCATCAGGCTGGACCCTTTCCATCTGTCTTCCGTCCTGAGAAGACTAACTCAGTCTCCCAATACCTGTGGTTACTGATAGCAGTGACATCACATAGCTCCTTTACACATGGCCACTGCATATCGCCAACCAGGCCAGTGTTACACCGTGTCGCCGTGCAGTTGTACATGGAAGCTGACGAGTAAGAATCAAGGGAGCTGGCACATTCCCCGTGTCCCACTCAGTTCATCACCGTGTCATGGGAGCCTGCCTCCCAGAGCCATGCCACTCAGCTGTGCGAGCTCCCCTTCCACCTGTCAGTCCCCAAAGCAGGGGTGGTCCTGGCAACACCTGGCTTCGCCCCTTCTAGCGCCCCGTACCATTGAGCCAAGAGACGAGATCGTGTCTGGAGGCACCAGTGTCATCTTGGACTTCTCTTTGTTGGACCCATTTTATTCATTCCTTTGCCCTCTGCCACCATTCCTTCTTCTCCCCAGCTATCTTGAGTTCTACCCCAACTTTTTCAC
This sequence comes from Eptesicus fuscus, assembly GCF_027574615.1. Classification (NCBI taxonomy): domain Eukaryota; kingdom Metazoa; phylum Chordata; class Mammalia; order Chiroptera; family Vespertilionidae; genus Eptesicus; species Eptesicus fuscus. The sequence goes on from NC_072475.1 coordinate 3,272,325, forward strand.
TCCCCAGAGGGACGTGGACAGCCTGTGGACGCTAGTCTAACACACGCCTCCCTCCAGCGCACTGCTGCTCATGGAGGGGAGGGTCACACAGGCCCGGAACCAGCGGGCTGTCTCCACCTGTGCCGCTTGGTCTGCAGGTAGAGCTTGTCAGTCCAAATCGGTGCCGTATCCTCTGGGCCAGGAGGGACCGCTCACCTCCGGCCACCGCCTTCAACCCGACTTGCCAGCTTCGTGCAGGGCCGCCCCTCGCGCATTCTCTCCCATAACGCCCTGCCGTCTCTGGCTCCCTCGCTGCCAGGTAGAATGCCCTCAGCATTTTATGGCTCAGACGGTGCAGGAGTCACGTGTCCGCAATGATCCCACCTCTGCATCCCTGCAGCTGCCCACCTCCGCTCCATCCCTGCTCCTCCGCTGCCCAAACCCTCCGCTGCTCTTCTCCCCATCGGGGTTTTGGACAGCCTGTAACACTGGCCTGGTAATTAGCCCACTGAACGAATTTGTGAGGGGTTTTTGTTTGTTTTTCTATCCCCACCACAGATTATTTTTCCATTGATTTTTAGAGAGATTGGAGGAGAGAGGGGAAGAGAGAGAAATGTCAAGGTGAGAGAGACACATCCATTGGTTGCCTCCTGCACGCACCCCGACCAGGACCTTGGCCGGGGAGGAGCCAACAACCGAGGTACGTACCCTTGACCATGCCCTTGACTGGAATCAAACCCAGGACCCTTCAGTCTGCAAGCCGACGCTCTATCCAGGGAGCTGGCCTAGGGCAGTGGTCAGCAAACCGCGGCTTGCGAGCCACATGCGACCGACACCCCCACTTCTTCAAACGCCACTTCTTCAAAATAGACTCGCCCAGGCCAAACACCGACTTCTGCACATGGGCCACAAAGTTTCAATCGCACTGTACGTGCGCGCCCACACGTGGTATTTTGTGGAAGAGCCACACTCAAGGGGCCAAAGAGCCACGGTTTGCCGACCACTGGGCTAGGGCAAACTAGTAATTTGTTTTTATCTGCCGTGATCAGAGCAGCAGCCTTCCAAATCAGGTGTTGTCCATTCACCTTAGAGCTGCTTTTTGTCGGTCAGTAGACACCTGTGCACCGAACCCTGCACAAGTGACCGTAAGATCCTCACGCGTTCCCGGAGATAGTCTTGGGGGAAAGAGGCTACCTACTGAATGCAGTGAGCACCCCCTTGTGTTTCCTTAGCATGTTCCTGCAGAAACCATCTTCATGTTCTCATGGAACTTCTGGGCACCGCCCTCCCCGTTTAAACATTTCTCTGACATCATCTGAGACATGCTGGGTGTGACAGGCTTCTAGACTGTCTCCGTCCTTCATGACAGAGGCAGTCTTCATCAGTGCTCTGGGCACGCTCTAAGTTTCTCAGATGGAAACTTCCTGGGCCTGAATCCGGGCAGATTTGCACCCGTCATTCTCATGCCCGCCTTTCCCATAACAACTTCCGTTGCATTTCAGGCAGAGTGGTGAATGTGTCGAGCATGGTGAGTCTCAGAGCTCTGAAAAACTGCAGCCCCGAGCTGCAGCAGAGGTTCAGAAGCGACACCATCAGCGAGGAGGAGCTGGTGGGGCTCATGAACAAGTTCGTGGAAGATACTCGGAACGGGGTGCACCAGAGGGAGGGCTGGCCCAACACTGCGTACGGTGTCACCAAAATCGGCGTCACGGTCCTGTCCAGGATCCACGCCAGGAACCTGAGTGCGCACAGGAGCGGGGACAAGATCCTCCTGAATGCCTGCTGCCCAGGGTGGGTGAGAACCGACATGGCCGGACCTAAAGCCACCAAAAGCCCAGAGGAGGGCGCAGAGACGCCTGTGTTCCTGGCCCTTTTGCCCTCCGATGCTGAGGGGCCTCATGGACAGTTTGTTATGGAGAAAAAGGTTGAACAATGGTGAGCTCCCCCAAACCCCCTCTGTGGGCCCCATTGTGTTATCTGTCCTGAACTGACCAAAAGGACATGCACACTGTCACCTCATTTCTATCCGAATATATATATTGTTCATGTGAGAAGCATTCAAACCTGGGAAGAATTTTTGTGAGTTTATTTGAGCCAGACTGTCGACCAATGCCAGGAGGCAGAATCTCAAGGGATTGGGATAGTGCTCCAGAGAATGGCAGTTTTTTCCTTGCTTTATACATTAGAATCAAAAGAGGAGACATTAGTAGGTTACACAAAATCCACTGGTGATAGATTAGGCAGGATGGGAGGGTTCAACTGTCCCTGCCGGTGGTCTTAATCCAGCATCTAGAAGGGTTCAGGAATCTGGAGAAGCGCTGTGTGTAAATTAATCAAGAGTGCAGAGATGAAACATAATTTTGGAAGGCATTTGGGGGGCCAGAGGAGCTTGGCTGAAGAAACCAAGTTCTCTTTCTCTCAGGACCCCTTGCTTTTTATTAACACAAATTGCCCTAAGGCAAGGTGGATATACACATCGAAGGCCAGGGTTCAGTACACAAATCCATTGTCAGATTGGAAGAATGACCTCCAGCTGTTCAGGTGTTTGGCCAGGAGGAGGCAATAACATGTAGGTTAAGATGCCCAGAGCCCGGATTCAAGACAGTTGCTGTCAAGTCTGTCTGTCGTAGAGTTACCTGAGTTGGAAGAATTTAAGGCCCCAGATTTTAAAAAATACTTTGAAGATGAACCTCCTAAAAATTGCAGGCAAACTTTTGGAGAGAATATTGGCAGAGGACATTTGCATAGCAGAGCTGTAAAAATGGGAAAGGAGGGTACGCATATATGTTGATGATTTCCAGGTGCCAGGGAGCCACGTAGACAATAGAAGATACAAACAAAACACTTGGGAAAACACAGCCTTGTGAGTAGGAGTTAATATCCTGACCGACATAAAACTTCCCCAAGTTAGTGAGAAACGGGGGACAGTGGTGAACACTGCACCAGCATCCGAAGTCACCATCACCTGCTTCTGCATGCTGAGGAGAGCAGAGTGGGACACTCCAGATTCACCTCTTCGGAAGACTGATTATTCTAAGCTGGTCTTTATATACATTTTAATTGATTTCAGGGAGGAAGGGAGAGGGAGAGAGAGCTATAAACACCAATGATGAGAGGGAATCATTGGTCAGCTGCCTCTGCACACCCCACACTGGGGATTGAGCCCACAATCCGGGCATGTGCCCTGACCCGGAACCGAACAATGACTTCCTGGTTCAGAGGTCAACACTCAACCACTGAGCCACCTTGGCTGGGCTGGTCATTTTTAAGAAATGAAAGACTCAGAAAAAAGCCTTGAGCCCTGACCAGTGTGGCTTATTTGGTTAAGCATTGTTCCATGCACCGAAGGTTGCCGGTTTGATTCCCGGCCAGGTCACATGCCCTGGTTTCAGGCTCAATCCCCGATAGGGGGCACGCAGAAGCAGCTGGTCAATGTTTCCCTCTCACATCAATGTTTCTCCCTCTCTCTCATCCTCTGTCTCTCTAAAATAAATTTTAAAACAACATATTAAAAGTGCCCATTGACAGATGAATGGATAAAGAAAATGTGGTACATATACAATGAAATACCACTGAGACTTAAAGAAGAACATTCTGTTATAGGCTACAGCACGGATGAACCTTGAGCTAAGTGAAGTAAGCTAGTTATAAAAGATAGATAAGGTATGATTCCACGTATATGACGTATCTAAAGTGGTCGAATTCATAGAAACAAAGTAGAATGCGGTTACCAGGGGCTGGGGGGAGGGAGAAATGGGGGTTGTTGTTCAAGGCATATAGTTTTGGTAAGTAATATGGGAAGTTCTAGAGATGTGTTACACAGTAATATGCACACAGTTAACACTGCTGTACTGTACACTTGAAAATAGTGAAGATGGTAGATTTGGGTTATGTGTTCCTCACACACACACAAAAAAGGGATAATAAAGAAAAGAATCGCCCTAGCTCAGTGGTCGGCAAACTGTGGCTCGAGAGCCACATGCGGCTTGCAAGCCGCAGTTTGCCGCTCTGTTGACTAATGAGTTTGTCAACCACTGGGATAGGGGCTTAATCACAAGGAACAACAACAGCCTGTAATTATTGGAATCGAGAGTCTAGGTCAGTGGTCGGCAAACTCATTAGCCAACAGAGCAGCAAACCGCAGCTCGCGAGCCGCATGTGGCTTGCGAGCCGCAGTTTGCCGACCACTGCCCTAGCTGGTTTGCCTCAGCCTATAGAGCTCTGGCCCACAGACTGAAGGGTCCCGGGTTCAATTCTGGTCAAGGGCACATGCCCAGTTGTGGGCTCAATTCTCTGTAGGGGGCGTGCAGGAGGCAGCTGATCAATGATTCTCTCTCATCATTGATGTTTCTATCTCTCTCCCTCTCCCTTCCTCTCTGAAACCAATAAAATATATATTCAAAAAGAAAAGAAAAGAATAGCCATCCACACCTGCTGGTCCTGCCTCCTGCCTGAGCCTGTGGGGACCTGGGCGGACCCCACCCTCAGCACGCGCCCACAGCCCAGGAGAGGAAGGGGAGCGGGAGCAGTGCACGCTGGGGGTTTGCAGGACTTGCCTCCTCCCTGCCACCTGTGTGACCCTCGCCTTGGTGCTGACCCTCAACCACGTCACGGCTCTCCCTGGGAAGGGCAGGGGCTGGAGGAAGGACAAGGGCAGTCACCTGTCCGGCTCTTCTGGTGGCTCAGAAACCCCATCTTCATCTTGCTTCCAGGAAGCCAGTGGGCCCCGTTCCTGCCTGGGTCTGCCCTGGGCAAGCCAAGTGTGCAAGCTGAGGGGAGTCATCAGTGCTGCCTCCAGGGGGGCTGGGGACAGGCGCTCCCCATCTCGCACCTCTGCCTCCATCGTCAGCGGCTTCTAGCAAAGAAGTGGCAGCGTCGTGACGGTCACCCAGGAAGACCATGGGCGGCTGTAAGCAAGTCAACATGCTGTTTCACGTGACCGTGTCTCTTCGTGCTGGAGAGCATAACGCAGCAAACCGCCTGTGTGTTCCCAGCTGCCTGGACTGCTCTAAGCACTTGTGGTGTAAATCCTCACCCGAGGATTCTTTTCCCATTGATTTTTAGAGAGAGTGGAAAGGAGAGAGGGAACAAAGTGGGGGGGGAGAGAGAGAGAGGTGAGAGAGATTAGAGAGAGAGAGAGAGAGAGAGATGTGAGAGAGACACATCGATTAGTAGAGACACACATAGATCAATAGAGAGAGAGAGAGAATGAAAGAAAGAGAGAGATGTGAGAGAGACACATCGATTAGTAGAGACACACAGAGATCAATAGAGAGAGAGAGAGAGAGAGGTGAGAGAGAGAGACACATCGATTAATAGAGAGAGAAAGAGAGAGAGAGAGAGAACGAAGAAAAGAGAGAGAGATGTGAGAGAGACACATCGATTAGCTGCCTCCCACACATGCCCTGACCGCCGGAATCGAACCTGCAACCCAGGTACGTGCCCTAGACTGGGAATCAAGCCTACAACCCTTCGGTGTGGGGCCAACGCTCTAACCACTGGGTGCACCGGCCAGGGCATCTGAGCACTGTTATAACATGAACTCATTTAAGCTTTGCAGCAGTCACAAGGCTAGGCACCACAATTATTCCCACCTCACACACGAGCAAACTGAGGCACTGAGAGATTGAGAACCGTGCCCAAGACCACCTGGCCCCGAAGCAGCAAAGCCGAGAGCAGCTCCATGGGGCAGGGAGACTCCCCCTGTCTGCTCACTCCGGAACACGCCTGGAACCTAAGGTGCTCGGACAGTCACCGGAGGACATGAGTGGAGGAATGCCCTGGACAACCAGTCCCCCGGATGACAACGGGCCTTTTCCTTTTTTTTATAATATAGTAATATATTTATTTTTTTTAATTAATCCTTACTGTTCAGATTATCACAGATGTTCCTCTTTTTTCCCCCCATAGCTCCCCTTTACCCGGTTAGCACCCCACCCCAGGCCCTCGCCCCCTCCCCCACTGTCCTCATCCATAGGTGTAAGCTCTTTGTCCAATCTCTTCCTGCATCCCCCACACCCTCTTCCAGTCCGCTCCCTTTCCATGCCCCTGATTCTATTACATTCACCAGTCTGTTCTGTTCATCAGATTTTTTATTCATTTGATTTTTAGATTCACTTGTTGATAGATATGTATTTTTTGTCACTGTTGTTCATATTTTTTATCTTTACCTTTTTCTTCTTCTTCCTCTTCTTAAAGAATACCTTTCAGCATTTCATATAATACTGGTTTGGTGGTGATGAACTCCTTTAGCTTTTTCTTGTCTGTGAAGCTCTTTATCTGCCCTTCAATTCTAAATGATAGCTTTGATGGGTAGAGTAATCTTGGTTGTAGGTTCTTGCTATTCATCACTTTGAATATTTCTTGTCACTCCCTTCTGGCCTACATAGTTTCTGTTGAGAAATCAGCTGACAGTCGTATGGGTACTCCCTTGTAGGTAACTAACTGTTTTTCTCTTGCTGCTTTTAAGATTCTCTCTTTGTCTTTTGCTCTTGGCATTTTAATTATGATGTTTCTTGGTGTGGTTCTCTTTGGATTCCTCTTGTTTGGGGTTCTCTGCGCTTCTTGGACTTGTAAGTCTATTTCTTTCACCAGGTAGGGGAAGTTTCCTGTCATTATTTCTTCAAATAGGTTTTCAAGCCCTAGCCAGTTTGGCTCAGTGGATAGAGTGTCGGCCTGCAGACTAAAAGATCCCAGGAGGCAGCTGATCAATGATTCTCTCTGATCACTGATGTCTCTATCTCTCTCTCACTCTCCCTTCTTCTCTGAAATCAATAAAATTAAAAAATAAAAATTTAAAAAAGTAAATTAGAAAGTACTTCAAACTGATTGAAATTGAAGCACAACATATCAATGTTCATTGAATGCTGCCAACTCAGTACTTAAAAGGAAATTAATAGCCCTTAATGCCTCTATTAGAAAAGAAGGAAGATCTCAAGTCAATGACCGCACCTTCATGGTAAGAAACTAGAAAAAGCAAATAAAACCCAAAGTGAGTAAAAAAATGAAATAAAGACTAGAACAAAAGTCTAATATAACCAAAGAAAAATATCAATGAAACCAAAAAGCTGCTGCCTTGATAAAAAAAATTTTTTTTTAAATATAAACCTCTAGCCAGGAAAAGAAAACATGAAAGACACAAATTATTAATATCAGAAATGAGAGGGGTGGCATCACTACCTCTATTAAAAGGATTAATAAGGGCATATTATGAACAAATTCATATAAACAGAGTCAACAACTTAGATGAAATATACTAATTTTTTAAAGAACACAAATTAAGTGCCCACAAGAAACTGAATAGCCCTATATCTATTATTATTATTATTATTATTATTATTGATTTCAGAGAGGAAGGGAGAGAGAGAGAGACAGCAACATCAATGATGAGAAAAAATAATTGATTAGCTGCCTCCTGCACACCCCCCACTGGGGATCAAGCCGGCAACCTTGCCATGTGCCCTGACTGGGAATCGAACAGTGACTTCTTGGTTCATAGGTCGTCGCTCAACCACTGAGTCACACCGCTGGCTAGCCCTGTGTCTTTAATAGAGTTCCAAATAATCTGCAGGTGGCGGGGGCATGTTGGTTGAGCCACAGTAAGGGACCGCACAGAGCAGGTGCACACCTTCCTGACCTCACCTGTCACTTGGCGGAGAAGGTGGGTCCAGGCGACAGGGGCGCCCCGGCAGCTCAGCCTGCGGTGCCGGGAAAAGCTGAGTCACGATGAGATGGGAGCTCTCCATCAGCCCACCCCGCCAGGAAACGCCCTGGGATCACACACGCCCAGATTACACTGAAGAAGGCGGGCGGGGAGTTCTAATTGCCCATCCACAGCCTGGCACGCCTTTGGGATTCCTTTTCAGCTGAGCTTTGTGGGCACCCAGGTTTCACTGGGAGAAAAAATTACATATGTCACCTTGCACTTCGCAGCCGCGGGGGCATGTAAGGATCAAATGAAAACACCCCAGTAAGAGGCACAGACATCCCCTCCCGCCTGGGGGCGCCCTGGGAAGCTCACCGGGATGCGCCCTGCGCGCCCCTGGGGTTCTGCTCATAGGACCGCTGTGCCCTAATTCTCTTTGGAGTTTCTCTTAAACTAGCAACGTCCCCAGAAGCAGGTGCGAGTCTAAAATGTCATTGCATTTTAAGGAAAACGCAAACATCCTCCTTTGACAGGGGATGATGGGCGCAGACCCACGAAAATCAGTCAGCACTTCTTTGTCTCCGTTTGGGGTCCTAAACTGGTTTCTTCTCTCCGCCTGCCGTGCGTCTCTAGGCCCTACCGGCCCATCACCGTCCGGTTTTGCTTTGGGAGAACGGGAACGACCACCGCTCCGGGGCTGAGCGCGGCTGGGCCGGGGCGGGGGCGGGGGCGGGCCGGGAACGGGGCGTTCCGAGCGCTTCGGGAACCGCAGGCCCCTCCTTGGAGGGAGGGACCGAGGCCGGGCCTCGTTCTTCAAAGTCGCAGCACGGAATTCCAGAACTCAGTTCTGCGCGGTTCCTCTGCCCGCGGCCGCGTCCCCGAAGTGGGTGTCCCCCGTGGCCTCTAGTCCGCTCCGCTCTCCGGGCACGTACCCCGCGCGCCCCCCACCCGGCCATGTCGTCCTGCAGCCGCGTGGCGCTGGTGACCGGGGCCAACAAGGGCATCGGCTTCGCCATCGCGCGGGCCCTGTGCCGCCAGTTCTCGGGGGACGTGGTGCTCACGGCGCGGGACCCGGCGCGGGGCCGGGCGGCCGTGCAGCAGCTGCAGGCCGAGGGCCTGAGCCCGCGCTTCCACCAGCTGGACATCGACGACCTGCAGAGCATCCGCGCCCTGCGCGACTTCCTGCGCAAGGAGTACGGGGGGCTCAACGTGCTGGTCAACAACGCGGGCATCGCCTTCAAGTGTAGGTGCGGGAGAGGGAGGGGGAGGGCCCCGGGCGCCCCGAGGGTGCGGGACAGCGAGTCGCAGGCGCGCCCGCCCGTCCGCTTGAGCGGTCGGGAAAGGCAGCGTGCGCCCCTGTGGAGGGTTCCCGCTCCCCGGAGCTGCGGGAGCGGTTCGCTCAGCGCCCAGCGGGCCGGGGTGCTGGGCACAGCGCGCCCCGCCCGCCCGCCGGACCGCAGGCCTGTGCGCGCCTGTGCGCAGCCCGGGGCCCTCGCCGAACGGTCAGCTGCCCCTGTTTGCAAGGAAACCGCCTCCGGGGAGCGGGCCACGCCCTGCTTAGCTCATCAGCCTTCTGTCCAGGGCAGGAAACATTCCCTCTGCGCGGGGTCTCCAAGCTCTCTCGGGGCTTTCGCTTTCCTGAAAGGGCGCATTCACAGACGCCGGGAGCCCTCTGCTCGGGGCAGGAAATGAATCTCTGAGACCCGACGAGGACGCAGGGCGCCGCAGTGGGCTGGAGACTTTGTTTCAGGGGGAGCTTTGATAGGCTCTGGCTGGAAGGAAGCGGGCCTGTTCCCTCCCCCGGGGACTTGTGTTGGTTTTGAGTAGCGTCGTGGATACTCGGCGGGGCAGGGGCTTAAAGCGAGGACTTCCTCTCGTGCTCGGTTAGGGACGTCCCTGAGCTAAATGCTGCGGGTAGAGGAAGTGCCGGGCCGGCCTCCCTCGCACCTAGTGGAGGACGGAGTAAAACGCGCTATTGGGAAGCACGAACCTTCATCCCCTGGGCCGGCTGCTCCCCACCGCTGTGCACCCACCTGCCACGCAGGGTGCGGGCTTTCTGGCAGCGCAGGCCGGTGGGGGGCTGACCCCCCTCCCCGACGGCTGAGGGACTGGCGGACAAGCGCCCGGCTTCCTGAGCTGCAGCCGGGGGACCACCGGCCTGCGCTGCCAGCCTTGCCCTCCAGGTGTGCGCGCTGGACGCAGCACCTGCGGCCCCGGGCACCCGCTGCCGGCGCAGAGCTCAGGCTTTGCCCCACACCCGCTGAGTGAGAGCCCGCACCTCAGCAGACCCACCGGGCGCCCCTCTGCCCGTCCAAGTCTGAGAAGCCAAGGTCAAAGCCGGCTCCAGCCGCGGCAGCGTCACCTGGGAACGCGCTGGAAGTGCCAGTGCTGGCGCCCCACCCAGACCGGCTCCGGCCAACTCCAGGGCGGGGCCCAGGGAGCCGTGTTCTCACAGGCCCCGCAGGTGACTCAGGTTCAGGGTGAAGGTGGGGAACCACCGACCTGGTGGTTTAAAAACGGAAAGGTTAGCGTTCCCCCTTTAATTGGAGAGCGGGTCCGCGTTGCCTGACCTTGTCTTTGTTTCCTTCTCTTTTTCAAAGTTGATGATCCCACGCCCTTTGACGTTCAAGCGGAGGTAACTCTGAAGACAAACTTTTTTGCCACGAGAAACGTCTGCAACGAATTGCTGCCCATAATAAAGCCTCATGGTGAGTCCAGCGTGTGGATGGTCACGTTGCAGCCCTCAGCAAGGAGTGCCAGGGGCTCTGCTTCCCGAAGGGGTCACCCAGGGGTGCAATTCCCTGAGGGGAAGCATAGAAAATGGCATCATTAAAAAAAATATATATGTGTGTGTATATATATATATATACACACACACACACACACACACACACACACACACACACACTGAATGGCCAGATTATTATGATCTCTGAACGCATAATAATCTGGCCACACAATATATATATGTGCATGAATTCATGCATGGGTGGGGTCTGGCCCGCCGGGCCAGGGGGAGGGGACATGGGCAGTTGGCCAACCTGCCTGCTGGTCGAACTCCTTGCATATTAGCCTTTTATTATATAGGATATACACTGAGTGGCCAGATTATTATGCGTTCAGAGATCATAATAATCTGGCCACTCGGGTGTGTGTGTGTGTGTGTGTGTGTGTTGTGTGTGTGTGTGTGTGTATTATTTATTTCAGAGAGGAAGGGAGAGGGAGAGAGAGATAGAAACATCAATGATGAGAGAGAGTCATTGATCGGCTGCATGCCCCTCACGGGGGACCGAGCCCACAACCCAGCCATGCCCCCTGACCAGAAATTGAACCCGGACCCTTCCGTCTGCAGGCCGATGCTCTATCCACTGAGCCAAACCGGCTAGAGCAAGGCATCATTTTTTTACAGGGCTGTATCTGCTCCTCACCCAAACATTTTAGCTTTAGCTTTAAAAGGCACGTGTGACACATGGTGATGCTCTTGACTCTCCCATGACATGAACTCAATCCTAGAACAATAGGGGTTGCAAGTCTTAAAAGTCCCCTTGCCTTTTTGCAACCTCAGGGAGTCCTCCTCCAGCTCCCCAGGGTGAAGGGGCCACGCCCAGCTCCCCTGGGGGGTGGGGGTGGTGTCCGACCCGGCATTATACGACTCTCCCTGTATTTCTTCTTGCACCAAGCTTGGTCCCGCTGACTCAGAACACCCACAGCAACACTTTCTTTACTAGGAAATATCTTGCCCACACTGCAACGTATTCAATAAGTAGCTTTAATTGTTTTTTGCACAAATCGGTGTTGAGTGCCTACCGTACCCAGGCGTGGCTCTGGGTGATGTGTGCACAGTGGGCCACGACTGTCCTGCCCTCGGAGCGCTGAGTCCAGGGGGGCGACTGTCATTAACAAAGAGTCACAAGCTTCTATTACCGCCGCGCTGGAGCGGGGAGGGGAAATGGCAGGGGGGAGGGGAGGCTTGCTTCCCTGAGGAGTTTATTTCCCCAGAAGTCAACTGTGAGTCTAAGGAAAAACAACACTGTTGTTCTCATTAGAAATGCGTGTTTTAAAATTTAACATTTTGAATAAAGAGGACCTCTCGTGCAAAAACCTCAAAATCTAAAAAGCTGCCTGGGAGGGCTGCACCTGCATTGCCATCTGCCCCCACCCCAGCTTGCCCAACCCCTGTCTCCAGCCCCCACAGGTAATTCCCTCTATTGGCCTCTTCTCGGGGTGGGATCCTGGGAAATGCTCGGGTAGAGCTGCAGGTACTGGCAGAAGGAAGCCCTGGTCCTGGTTCATGGAGTTGGTGAGTGCCCAGGGCCAAGGGGGTGGAGTTTTACATTCAAATCTAAGCAAATCTAAGCGTTGTTGTTTTTTTTTTTTTGCTCCCTTTTTTACACAAAGGGGGGTGTTAAGTATAATGCTTGCCACATGTTTCCTTCATTCACTCTATCTGGGGCTCTTTCCAGGGCAGGACAAAGGGTTCTTATCCTTTTTTACGGCTGCGTAGCATTTCACTGTAGGGGTGTCTCTCACCGAGTACCAGGATGTCTTCTCCCTGTGGATTTTAGAATCATAGAATTTGAAAGCTGCGAGGCGCTGGAGAAACCTCACGTTCCTACACCTTCGCTGTCAGAGAAGGAAACTGAGGCCCTTCTCACAGAGAAGGGAACACAGCCAGGTGCTAAGAGAGCTGGAAACAGTACCAGGGTTCCTGACCACACCCCTCAGTCAAATCAGGACAGTCAGTTCTGGTGAAGTAAGGCTTGCAGCTGCCACGTGATCACAAACCAAGCCCTTTGCAAGAGAAAAGAAGGCGAGAGGGAGGGTGGGGCTCAGGGATCAACCCAGGACAGGTGAGTCCCTGGAGGGCAAAATGCTGAGCAATGGTGCTTCTTGGTTTGTAGGGAATTGCTAGCTCCCTGAGCGAAAAGCCACTCTTTATTTAGGTTTAATAGGTTAATTTAGGTTTATATAGGTTATATAGGTTTATATGTATTCAGGTTAATTTTTTAAAAATATTTTTTTATTGATTTCAGAGAGGAAGGGAGAGAGAGAAACATTAATGATGAGAGAGAATCATTGATTGGTTGCCTCCTGCACGCCCCCCACCAAGGATGGAGCCTGCAACCTGGGCCTGTGCCCTGACTGGGAGTCCAACCAGGGCCTGCTGGTTCATTGGTAGCTGCTCAATCACTGAGCCTCTCCGCCAGGCTATATCACTTTAAAGAATTATTTCCGCTTGCTTATTTGTTGGAGATTCTGAGTCAATAGGTTAAGGAAGTGTCAAGCCACTAGGGGGAGCAACGTGCGCACTCTTTCTAAAAGAGTGTTTCTGGACCAGTGAGGCCCCCTGGACCTCAGCAGAGCGGGGAGGAATGGCTGCAGCCCTTCTCAGGGCTGATTGCACCCACCTGGCGTCTGAGACTGTCCCCTCTTGGCCTCTCCCAGAGGTGTGTCCTTAGATCAAAGAGGACACGTGCCTGGCTGGTGTGGCTCAGTTGGTTGGAGCGGCATCCCGTGCACTGAAGGGTCTCGGGTTCCATCCTTGGTTGGGGCTCGAGCAGGAGGCAACCCATTGATGTTTCTCTCCCACATTGATTGTTTCCCTATGTCTTTCTCTCCCCCCACAAAACCCACAAACATCCTCGGGAAAGATTAAAAGAGGATACTTCTTCCTCTTAGGTTTTGTATTTTCTTCAGAGGCGTAAGGTAGCTCCCGTAATTTGATTTTCTTTTCTATCTTCCATTTCCATATATATAATATGTTTTTTGAAAATATATACATATTTTTGCCGAAACCAGTTTGGCTCAGTGGATAGAGCGTCAGCCTGCGGACTGAAGGGTCCCAGGTTCGATTCCGGTCAAGGGCATGTACCTTGGTTGCAGGCATATCCCCAGTGGGGGGTGTTCAGGAGGCAGCTGATCGATGTTTCTCTCTCATCAATGTTTCTAACTCTATCTCTCTCTTCCTCTCTGTAAAAAATCAATAAAATATATTATATATATATATATATACATATACATACACACACACACACACACACACACATATTTTTATTGATTTCATAGAGGGAGGGAGAGAGATAGAAACATCAATGATGAAAGAGAATCATCAATTGGCTGCCTCCTGCACACCCTACACTGGAGCTCAAGCCCAATACCCAGGCATGTGCCCTGACCGGGAATCAAACCAGGACCTCCTAGTTCGTAGGTCAACCCTCAACCACTGGCCCACACTGGCTGGGCTACAGTCGTGTTTTTAATCAGCAATTAAACCTGCAGCGTGATTCGATCACAGTCCGTCGCGGCCTAGTCAGCCAGCGACGGCGCGTGTGACCGGCTCCCGTGTTGCGGTTGTGGTTGCAGGCAGAGTGGTGAACATCAGCAGTCTGCAGGGCTCCCGCGCTCTGGAGCAGTGCAGCCAGCCCCTGAAGGAGATGTTCTGCTGCGAGACCCTCACAGAGGGGGACCTGGTGGAGCTCATGAAAAAGTTTGTGGAGGATGCGAAAAATGAAGTGCATGAGCGGGAAGGCTGGCCCAACTCGGCCTACGGGGTGTCTAAGCTGGGGGTCACGGTCTTATCCAGAATCCTGGCCCGGCGTTTGGATGAGAAGAGGAAAGCCGACAGGATCCTGCTCAATGCCTGCTGCCCCGGGTGGGTGAAGACAGACATGGCTGGGGATTTCGGCTCCAGGACGGCGGAGGAGGGGGCAGAGACCCCGGTCTACTTGGCCCTCCTGCCTCCGGATGCCACCGAGCCTCAGGGCCAGCTGGTCCGGGACAAAGTGGTCCAGAACTGGTGGCTATCTGCTATGGGGTTCACTCCTTAATAAATGTGGCCGGCGAACGGGTTGCGGTGGTGTCTGCTGTGTGTCTGTCCTTCAGGGCTGTGGACTGAGAGCTCCCGTGGGAAGAGGTCTAGTGCTGCAATCAAGCCGAGGGACTGTTACACCCGAACTCGAGCCTGCGAGGAAGGACCTAGTCGTGTGGTTGTCCGATGTTAGCGGGCGTCAGGGTCAGCGGGAGGGCATGTACGTCCCTGCCCAGAGCCGGGGCCCAGGAACGGGTGCTTCTCACAGTTCCCAGGGGCTGCTGGGGCTGCGGCCGCACTCTGAGAGCGGCTGGTCTAGGAGGACTCACGACGATGGGGTTTTCCAGCTGCCCGCTGCATGCCTAGGCTGCTGCCTCTGGAGAGATGAGGACTTAGCCTGTCTCCTCAGCTCTGCGCCTCTGCCTCTGCCTTGCATCCCATTGTTTTCTTACATGTGAGTACATTTTATAAAAAACGTATTTTATGGATTTCAGAGAGGAAGAGAGAGGGAGATAGAAACCTCAATGATGGGAGAGAATCATTGATCGGCTGCCTCCTGCATGCCACCCTCCCCCCCGCCCCCCCAGGGAGCGAGCCCACAACTCTGGCATGTGCCCTAACCAGAAATCGGACTTCAACCTCCTGGTTCATAGGTCGATGCTCAACCACTGAGCCACGCAGCCGGGCTGACTTGAGTGCATTTTCGTTGGTTCTTATCCTTAAGTCGTAGGTGTAGCTTGAAGGACGCGGGGAGAATGTCTTCTATTTATTTATTTTTTCGGGGATGTGATTTCTTCCATAATGGGCTTTCCTTTCAGGCTTTTCATTCTGTGTTCTTCCCAGATTGTTTGCAAGGTTGTCCTGCCCCTTCTTTCATCTCGTTCCGTGTCCAGACCATCTCTTTGCTCCAACATACGCAGATGTCTTCTCCTTAACCCGTTCACCTCCTTTTTAAAATATATATATATATATATACATATATATATATATATATATATATATATATATATATATATATATTATTGATTTTTTTACAGAGAGGAAGGGAGAGGGACAGAGAGTTAGAAACATTGATGAGGGAGAAACATCCATCAGCTGCCTCCTGCACACCCCCTACTGGGGATGTGCCCGCCACCAAGGTACATGCCCTTGACCGGAATCAAACCTGGGTCCCTTCAGCCCGCAGGCTGACGCTCTATCCACTGAGCCACACCGGTTAGGGCCCGTTCACCTCCTTAATCCCCTCCCCAGGTGATTCTTCAGAGGCTTCCCCTGCCCCTTCTGTGCTCTCTGACTACAGGCAACTCCACATTCACTGCTTTCATTTTTTAAATATATATTTTTATTGACTTCAGAGAGGAAGGGAGAGGGAGAGAAAGATAGAAACATCCATGATGAGAGAGAATCATTGATTGGCTGCCTCCCACACGTCACACACTGGGGATCAAGCCCACAACCTGGGCCTGTGCCCTGATTGGGAATGGAACCATGACCTCCTGGTTCATAGGTCGGTGCTCAACCACTGAGCCACCCTGGCCGGGCCACATTCACTGCTTTCCAATGAGATTGGTTTGGTAACCAGCCTCCCAGGTTCGGTTATACCCTGTAGAAATAAAGGATCTTGCTGAAAAGAAGAAATATACTTGCAAAGGAAGTCTGCAAAGCAGTCAAGACCTCAGTCCGAATGACTAGCCCAGTGGTCGGCAAACCGCAGTTCGCGAGACGGAGCCGCGGTTTGCCACTCTGTTGACTCATGAGTTTGCCGACCACTGTCATATACTATGTCATACACTACCCTTTACCTCTTTGCACACAATATGCCACAATTGCCTAATCCTCACAGCTTTCAACTACACGGTAACATTTAGTCGGCAAACTCATGAGTCAACAGAGCAGCAAACCACGGCTCGCGAGCCGCATGTGGCTCTCGAGCCACGGTTTGCTGACCACTGGACTGGCCGGACAACAACACACATACAACAGGTGCACAGTGGACAACATGCAAAGGGAAGAAAGCCCACATTTACCCAGCTTACGACAGGCTGTTCCCAGCGGGGACGGCAGCACAGAGGTCACACCTGACGGCAGCACTGCAGGAAAGAGGGGGAGCGCAGGAAAGAGGGGGAAGGCTGTTTTCCACTTGGGAATCAGTGACCATGAACATGCGCGAGGTCTCCCGGCAAAAGGCCCGTCTAGCTCTCTCCGCCCTCACCTCACTTTTTAAACGTTCTTATTGGTTTCAGAGGGAGGAAGGGCGAGGGAGAGAAAGATAAGAAATATCAACGATGAGAAAGAATCAAGATTGGCTGCCTCCTGATCCCCTCCTGGGGATCAAGCCCAAACCCAGGTACCTGCCCTGACTGGGAATTGAACCTTCTGGTTCATAGGTCAACGCTCAACCTCCGAGCCACACCAGCTTGCTCTTGCGCTCGTTTCAGACCATAGCTCCCTAGACATTTTAATGACTTCTTGTCTGGCTGTAAAAGCATTTTAATGGCTTTCGATAGTTTCCTGAATTCCTCTGACATGCTGGGTTCCGTCTGAAGCCAGCCACCCACGGGCCCTCTCGGGCCTCCCTGATGGAATCACAGACAGGAAGTGCACACGGCAACCCACAGGCCGACCCCTTTTACTTCCTCTCCCCCTTTTTTGTCTCTAGCCTAATGGCTCCTGGACATTCCTGGATCACACGTGGTCCCCTTAGAAGACTGACTGGTCACCTGCTGATCAGAGTGGCGTTTCTCGTTTTGATGGAAAAGTCTCGGGGCCTTTATTGGATGGTCTGCCCAGCACCCTCTTCCCAACAATTACTTTCTGACCCCCTCCGCCTGCTTCTTCCCAAGTTTACAGCTGCAGCAGCCCCGAGGTGACTTTGCCCTGCTCTCCTCAGGGGACTGCTCCAGTGCCAGGACCAGCCGCAAGGGGACAGGGAAAGCTCAGAGCTGCTCCCATAAGCAGCCCCGCCCCACCCCCTGTGGTCCAAGGAGCCCTGGGAGCCAGGCACTGCAATGGACTCTCAACAGTAGCAGTTACGGAGTGGCCCAAAGAGAGACAGGCCCTCCCCGCGGGGGCATCCCTTCCCTGACCTCACAGCATCCCTGAGATCCCCGGTTCTAAGACAGGCTCCAAGGTCCTCTGTGTCCATAAAAGACATTTCCCTTCTCTTAAGCTCGTTTGAACTGAGTTCTTGTTCTTGCATCCAAAGGGAGTCTAATAAAAGTGCATGGAAATGTATCATGGTATGCGGTAGTGAAATAAATATTAGGCTTGGGATCAGAAGGAAAAAAGAAGAAAGAAAAAAAAATCATGAATTAAGAACCCATGGCAGACACAGACTTTTCCCGACATTGTTTGACGTAATTCTCAGGACCGTCCTTTAAGGTAGGTCTTGATGTCGTTTTTCAAATGAGGACGGAAAGGCTCGGAGAGGTTAGCTTGCCAAGATCACACAGCTAAGAGCCGAGAGCCCCGTCGCCTCCAGGACTGTCGTAGTGCAGAGTCCGCTGGCTTTTCTTGGCACCTAGCACCTGTCACATCCAGCTCAGCATTACGAGTCTAGACTATGGGCAACTCCCTTCTTGTAAAAATTAAGGTAAGTACTTGTATGCATGCATATAAGCGTAACAAATGGACGCAAGACACTGGGAGGGGGGTGAGGGCATATGCAGGGGGGGGGGCGTGGTAGGGGAGGCTGGGGGAAGGTCAATTGGGAAAAGAATAAAGGAGACATATGTACTACTATTTGTAAGACTTTAAACAATAAAACAATAAAAATAAATTAAGGTAAGTGATACATTGAATACAAGTGACTTTAAGCCATTTGGTTATTAGATCCCCAAATTAGCCTCTATGTGCACTTTCCCATGAAGTAGATCCATGAAAGATGGTTTTAAAGTGGCGTGTTTTAAATGGGTTATTATCCCATCAGATGTGTGTTTTAGGTGCCGGATGGAGTCAGGGACCTGCCTACACCAGCTTCGCTGTGAGACATGTTTCCAGGCAAACCCGCGCGCAGTATCCGCCTGAGGCCTGGCCTTGGACTTGGCCTTCACCTCTGAACTGCAACAAGGATGGTGACAGACCAAGCAGCTGAACAGCGACAGCGTGTGGAGCTAATGACGATCCTGACAAAGGTTTAACTGTTCCTGAGGTCAACCACAAGTGGGCACAGCGTCAAATACAGAAGTCTCAGGACTTGCATCTGGCGGGGCGGAGTAGCATCGAGTGTACAGAAGAGACAGGCTTAAAAAGTCACCACCATCTGCCTACAGAAACTCAGAATGTGTTTGCCTGGCCAAGTTCTCTAACAGGTGGGCCCGCCTGAGGCAGGGAATGTAGTCACCTGCCTTCTCTATGACCAGAAGAGGTAAGAATTCAAGTTCTGATTTAAACTAAACCTGAAATGTCCTGGTTGGTGTATTGTCATGCAAGGAACCTGCTCTATTTACATCTTAAACACGTGAATGTAGCCAAGTAGACTTTTCAGTGGGACAAGACCACTTGACCCAAGGAACAGATTTCTTGTAGGAATAAACTTTCAAATCTTCAAGCCGTACATTTACTGCCAATCCTGGTTACAAATGGAGTTATTATTATTTTAAAATATATTTTATTGATTTTTTACAGAGAGGAAGGGAGAGGGATAGAGAGTCAGAAACATCGATGAGAGAGAAACATCGATCAGCTGCCTCCTGCACACTCCCTACTGGGTAAGTGCCCGCAACCAAGGTACATGCCCTTGACTGGAATCGAACCTGGGACCCTTGAGTCCGCAGGCCAACGCTCTATCCACTGAGCCAAACCAGTTAGGGCTGGAGTTATTATTTTAAGGGTTTAAAATGCAACATGGGCTTGGCTGGTGTGGCGTGGCTCAGTGGTTGAGCATTGACCTGTGAACCAGGAGGTCACAGTTCAATTCCTGGTCAGGGCACATGCCCAGGTCGCTGGCTCTATCCCCAGTAGGGGATGTGCATGAGGCAGCCGATCCATGACTCTCTCTTATCATTGATGTTTCTATCTCTCTCTCTCTCTCTGAGTCTCTCCCTTCCTCTCAGACATCAATAAAAAATATATTTTAAAAAAATACAATATGGGAGGTAGGGACACCAACCTCCCACACAGTTGAAAATCCGAGTATAACTACTATTTGAATTGGCCAAAGTTAATTTAAATTAACTTCCCACCCACCTGGAGTTCTTCGGAGGTAGGTGACATAAAAACATTATGTCATGTATATTATTTTACATAAACGGATTAGAACAAAGTTGTGCCTGGTGATTTTGACACATATAGACTGGCTCTCTCTCTTTTTAAATGGTGAGTATCTGCAGTTCTTTCGTCTCTCATTAGTCAGTTCAATGCAGCGTGGAATGAGGCTAGGATTTGAAAAATCTCACCATTTGTCAACTCTGTTTTTGTAAAAACGAAGTTTATATCTTCATTAGAACATCAATTTTCATGAAAGTAATTTTTTTCTTGGTAAATGGTCACTACTTTAGTTTTCCTCTGCTTCCACTTTAAGACCATTCCCGAAATTGACCATTAGAGGATGTACATTGGCGGCCCTTGGTATGTGCCACATGGAGATGGAGATGGCTAGGCCAGACATCCAGCACCCCCAACTATTAAGATACTAGTGTCCTGGGGCACGGATTTGTGCACATTGAAAGGAAATTAATTAGAAGAAATATTTTAATATCGCTATATGTGTCTTGCTAATGAAAAGAAAATAGAATTTTACCGAGTCTCCTATCTACCTACTCCAGGACTTCTGTGAGGAGCAAATGAGATGAGGCATGGGAAAACACTTCACAGACATTTGGTTAAACTGTAAAATGTTTGCAGCTGGCTATAAAGCAAGTCATGTTCCTGGGCTGAAGAAACTCCAAGGAGGCTAGTCACTAGGGAGAAGAAGCCAGGTGTTGCCATGTGACATCATTACCCAGTACCCACAGCCACCGTTTCCGGGCTGGGCTGGGCTGGGTTGTGGGCGGCATTTCACGCCATGGAGTCTTGGCAGTGTTGGCTGTGATTTGGTGGGGTGGGGCCTGTGTCCCACTTGGAGGAAACCAAGTGTTGATTTGTCGGTGCCAGGTGTGTGGTGCCATTTATTTTTAAACTAGAGGCCCGATGCACGAAGATTCGTGTAAGAATGGGCCTTCCTTCCCCTGGCTGCACCACCTTCGCTCTGGCTGGAGCCGCCTTTCGGCTCCAGCCCAGAGCCACCTTTCTGCCTTCCCATGCTGCCCAGAGGTCCCGAGCGGCTGGGGTGACGTGGAATGCCTGTATCATTGCCATGGCGACAATGCAAGCATCCTGCCCCGCCCCAGGCCACTCGGCGCCTGCGCATGCAAATTAACCTGCCATCTTTGTTGGGTTAATTTGCATACTCCTGATTGGCTGGTGGGTGTCGCGAAGGTACGGTCAATTAGCATGTTACTCTTTTATTAGGTAGATGGCCAGTGCATGTCATGGCAGCTCCTGCGTTGAGCGTCTGCCCCCTGGTGGTCAGTGCGTCATAGCTACCGGTCAGACAGACGGTCACTTAGCCTTTTATATATATAGCCTAGAGGCCTGGTGCATGAAATTCATTCAGGCCGGGCTGGCGATCAGGGCTGATAGGAGCCTTCCTTTGTTCTGCACCGCCCCCTGGTGGTCAGTGCACATCATAAGGAGTGGTCGAACTCCCAGTCAGTGGAACTCCAGAGGGGACAATTTGTATATTAGCCTTTTATTATCTAGGAGGATTCTTGGTGATTTGAGAGAAGTGATAGATCCCCTCGGGAATCTGAGACAAACTATATATACCCTTTCTCCAGACACATACATCTATTCAAAAGGTTCTGTACAATTTATAGTGTACATGGTCCTCCCAGTCCCATCCTTCCCCTCCAAAAAAAAAAACAAAAACAACACTTTCACGACTGCCTTGCCTCCAGGAGCCCTGGACTAGATCTGGAAATTCCTAAGGGATCTTAAGGGGTTAAAGGGGTAGAGGCCTCTACGGAAACTACAACCTCTGTCAACAGGTGGCACTGCTTGGCTTGGCTGGCCCTGCTTCCCAGCTGGTGCAGCGGGGTGAACCACACCCTTCAAGGTGCCTCTCGCCCGGCAGCTGTCAGGCCAGGCTGGGCGGTCTGAACTGGCCGGGTCCGAAGGCTCCTGAGAATGTCAGGAAGGCGTTACAGTTCATCTGTAAATATTCATGCTCTTTAGAGTTGACGAGAAGCCCCATTCCTGAGCCAGAGTGCACGGAACGAAGCTCACTCCACGAATTAATGTCTTCACTTCGCTGATGCCAAGGGTCGGAAAGGTGCGGCGTGTGGGGAGGAGGCACCGCAACCAGCGCCCGAGCCTCCTGGGCCCACCTCCTCCAGAGGGTTTGGGTGATGGGAGGGAGGGGGTGAGCCAGGTGCCCTGGGTTCTCCTGTCTGTAGCTCCAAAGCCCCTCCTCAGGCAGGCTGACCCAATGGCCCATGTCCCCTTTGTCTGGGTGGGTCAGGGGAACGCCAGGGGAGAGGCGGAGCCACCCTGCCCACTGGTGTGAGGTCTTAGGGGGCAGTCTCACAGCCAGGGCGCAGCTAGCGGACCCCGGTGATGGACGCCCACCGCCCGCGGGGAAGCTGCGCGCAGGTCCCGCCCACTCACCTGAGAACCCGCCTCCCGGCCCCTCCGCCAGGCGAGGTGCCGCCTCCCGCCCCGCCCCAAGCGTCCAGGACACGCCCACGGCCCTGCCCCACGCACAGGGCACGCCCTAGTCCCCGCCCCTGCGCGCCGAGGGCCCGCCCACCTGTCCCGCTCTAGAGCCAGCCCTTGGCCCCGCCCCCTAGACTCAGCCCTTGGCCCCGCCCCGCGCACAGCGGACCGCCCATGGCCCCGCCCCCGCGCCGCTGGCCCGCCCCGCCCCGCCCCCCTAGAGCCAGCCCTTGGCCCCGCCCCACGCACAGAGGGCCGCCTCCTGCTCCGCCCCCGCGCGCGGAGGTCCCGCCTCCCGGAGCCGCAGCTGCACCGGCTCGGGCGCGGCGCTTCCTTCGCGGTCCGGGCTCCCCGCTGAGCCGCCGGTGTCGTCCGCTCTTCCTGCCCCGGCCCGGCCGACCCCTCCGCGCCGTCCGTGGGCGCGTCCCCGAGAAAGGCCGCTGCCGCTGCGGTAAGTCGGGCCGCCCGAGGCCGCCCTGTGGAGCCGGGGAAGCCGGGGCGTCTCCCGCGGGCCCGCGAGCGGCGAAGCGGCGCGGGCGTCCATCCCCGGCCGCGCAGGGTCCAGGCTGCGCCGAGGGGCGGCTCTGGAGTGGAGGGGGTTCCCACGGCGCGACCCCGGCCCGCGCTGCCGCAGTGCGGGGGCGGCTCCCGCGAGGCTGCGCGTGAGCTCCGGCCCGCGACCCCCGAGGGGCAGCCCGGAGGCTGGGCAGCGTCCCCGCCCAGGTCCCGCGTCTCCCCGCGGTGCCGGAAGTGCGGCCACGCCCGGGCCGGCAGGTGGAGGTCAGGTGGGCCCCGGCCCCTGGTCCCTCACCGGGGCCTGCGGGCGGCGGGGAAGCTGCGCCTTTGCTTGCTGCGCGGTCCTCGTCGGGGAGGAGGGACCGGGAACGGGCTTTCCTGGGGAGGGAGGACCCCAGGCCCCAGGCTGCCCGCGGGGAGGGGCCGAGCCGCAGTGCGCGCACTCTGCCCTCCTGGCCCCGCGTCTGGCAGGGTTGCCGCCCTCGCGGGCGTGGGTGGCATGGAGACTGTGCCCAGGCCTTGCCTAACCTGGGGCAGCTGCCGCCCACTCGGGAAGACCTTCCTAGGGTGTTTTTGGTAAGGAGATGGAGGCCCGCCCCCCATCCTTCCCCATCCCCGCCTGCTCCCATAGTGTCTTCAAATTTTCCACAATTTAATTAGCACTCTGAAAGGCCACATTTAAAGAAAAAGTGCCCAGAGTTGGCTAAACCAGGTAACCAATTGCCCACGGGTGTTTCTGTGCTGAGACTGAGGGTCAGTATCTGCTGCTGAGTGTTCTTGCTCTTCGGCCGTCGGCTGTCATTTTTCAGTTTTCATCTAACTCGGAAATGTGCCTTCATGTAAACATCTTTACAGTGAACTTCTTTAGGATCTGGCAGTAGATTTTTCACTTGAATTTGTTTTTTGTTTTGTTTTTTAAAATATGCCTTTATTGATTTTTAGAGAGGAAGGGAGAGGGACAGACAAACATCAGTTGGCTGCCTCTCGCACTCCCCCTACTGGGGATTGAGCCCGAAACCCGGCCCTGATCAGAAATCGAACCCAGTGACCTTTTGGTTTATGTCAATGCTCGGCCACTGAGCCACACTCATTCGCTGGGTGAATTTGATTGTTTGGTTTTGGTTTAAACGCAGATCCTGAATCAGCAGGTTTAGGGTAGGCCTAAGAGTCTGCATTTCTTTCTTTTCTTTTTTAGAAATATATTTTATGGATTTTTTACAGAGAGGAAGGGAGAGGGATAGAGAGAAACATCAATGAGCTGCCTCCTGCACACCCCCCACTGGGGATGTGCCCGCAACCAAGGTACATGCCCTTGGCCGGAACTGAATCTGGGACCCTTCAGTCCGCAGGCCAAAGCTCTATCCACTGAGCCAAACCGGTTAGGGCTGATTTTGTTTTTTTAAATAAGCATTTGTAAGGCGAGAGATTTTCTGCTGACATTTTAGATTTTCAGGCAGATACATCTGGTGAGATACACTTGTTTAAGTGACAAGTCTTTTGTTTATTTGTTAGTAGGCTGTAGAACTCTTATCAGTTTCATGAGCTAGCCAGTCCTGCACAGAAAAGTTATTCAGGATAGATTACAAGATCATTATCAAAAGAGCTACGTTAAGGGTTGACCTCTTCCTTTTACCTGTAGCACAATGTAGTGAAGGCTCTGTGGCTTTGAGCTGACCTGACCCGGGATCCTGGAGGGCCTGATTCCCAGCATCCTTATCTGGAGGCCCATGATACCCATGTCACAGGACTTTTGTGTGTTACATGAGATACATGCATGCATAAATGATGGATTTACCAAGCCCACCCAGGAGACTTCCTTAATAGCCTAATATTGAATGCCCCACATTTTGAAATAAAGGAGCTTGCTTGAATGACTTTCCAAACTTTTCAACTGTGCTGTTAGTTACACTGAGTAGCTCTTGTTTCTTATAGCCAACCATAACATTGAACTGCTCCAGTTACCTGCCCTTACCTGGCCGACACCCTCCTTGCCCCGAGCACACACCTGGTCGCTGACAAGGCTCTCTACCTGCTAACTAGTCGCCCATACCTGTGGACTTCAAGGACCCCTGAAGGCAGTTGGCTTCCTCGTCCTTTCCTCTTGCCAGTGTTACTGTTACTGCCCACCCTCCCTCACTGTTTGTGCCACGTTACGTTGAAATGATGTATTGAGGTATTTCCTCTTTTATTGGGCTGTGAACTGTGAGAGTGGAACCCAGTCATAGTTCTTTCCCCAGTTCTTAGACACTTAATATAGTGAACAGAGATCGCAGTGGTTCAGAGGCTGGATTTCAGACTTGTAAATCTCTTGCGGGGGGAAGTTATGGACTATATGGATGTACTGACTTCTTAATTGGCAAAATAAACATCTACCATCTCTGGTTACCATCCTTACATTTTCAAAGTGTGAAGGCCATTTCAGAAAAAGGGGCAGGCCTTCCCAAGAATGAGTAGGCCGTCCTGGAGTGTGGTGCTTGTGCATAGTACAGTATATTTCTGCAGAGAGGCCCAGCGTGTGCAAAGGCCCTGTGGTAGGATGAGTCAGTTTTAGGATAAGCAGAGTGCCTTGAAGAGAGAGGTAGGTGGGGCCTTGTAGGCCACGCGGTGAGTGGGAAGGGGTTCGGATTTGTTGTAAGTTTAATGGGAAGAGTTTAAATGTGATGGGGATGTGCTTTAATTCATGTGAAGAGGATTCTGGAGCACTGTGTGAAAGTGCATTGGAGGGGCCAGCGTGAAGGGGAAGCATTCGGAGGCCTCTGCAGGCTTGCAGGGGGGAGGTGCGTGCACAGAGGTGCGATAAAGGGGGAGAGAGAGTCCACAGGTGTTTGGGGAGAAGAGCCAACTGGATGGGCGTGGAGTGTGGCAGGTGGAGAGAAGGAAGAGTCGGAATGATGTCAGAGTTCCGTGGATGGGGGAGCCACTTTCTGAGGAAGGAGCATGTGAGCAGATAGAATCAAGAGCTTTTAGAAAACAGCCTTATTGAGGTGTAGCATAACATTCATTCACATGTACAATTCAGTGATGTTTAGTAAGTTTGCAGAGTTGTGCCGCCATCGTCATAATCCAATTTTAGCACATTTCCACTTCCCTAAAAAGATCCCTGTGCCTATTTCAGTTACTCCCTGTTCCGACTCCCCGCCCTCAGCAACCACCAATCTACTTGCCGACTGACTAGATTCAGCTACTCTGGGCACTGAGCACAAATGGAATCATACGTGGCCTTTGGTGACTGGCCTCTTCCCCTAAGCGTGTATTTCCCAGGTGCATCCTTCCTGCAGCCCATACCAGTACTTTGTTCCCTCTCACTGCCCGTCAGGGGACAGGGCCCTTCGCTGGGGCCAGTAAACGCAGGCGGCTAGGCCACGTTTTGCTGAGGGACACCTGAGAGTCTGCTTTGGGATGCACCAAGTTGGAGACACCTGTGTTACATCCAGGTGGAGGGGTCCGTGGACATTTACATGAATCTGGGCATCTGAGGGGAGGTTTGGGCAGGTGTTACAAATCCCAGGGTTATTAGCATGAAGATCATATTTGTAAGTTACAGGAATGGGAGATCGTGAAGGGTTAAGAGAGAAAGAAAGAGGACCTACAGCTTGGTGCCAGGAATGCCAACCTTTCCATATCTTGTTGAGTACTTTTCCAGAGTTCTGATTTGTTTGAATAGACTGATGGGTTGACTTTCAGATATTGTTAATAGGAAATATTTGTATTTCAAAATGTACATATTGAAGGCAGCCTGGAACCTTACAGGATTCTGGATGTGTAAGCCTACAGAACAGACAAATACACAAAGCTGCCCAGCCCTGGGTTTGGACCTGGCGCTGGACACTGGAGGGAGGGTGTCCTTTTGTACCTATGAGCCTCTGAAGTCGTAAATATAGGATACTTCACAGATCAGCACTAAGTGCTATCAGACTTTTTAATGAATAAAAACAAAACAACATAAGCATGCATGTGTATTGTGTACATTACATCGCATAAATGATGGGAGTTTACACAGTCAGGTCAGGGCAGCATTCCCTGTGCCTTGTTTCCTTTCGTCACAGTGGGATAAAAATAAAGGGAAGTGGGTGCTGTTGGAGTTGGGAATAGATCGGCTACATCTTGGGCTTTGTAATAGCTGCAGGGGTTCATACATAATGAATGGATCTAACCACAGGATAAAAGAATCCGTCGAAGAATATTCAAGGGCAAGGAGAATAAAACGATGGTTGCTTGGGCCCTGGTGTAACCCCCCTACACCCAGACTCTACACTGTGGCCTAAAGCGGTCAGGGCAGCACCTGGTGGGTGATTGCAGCGGAGTAACTGAACCGGCTGTCAGACGCTACACTCTTACAGCTCGTGTTTTTTTTACGTTTTTTTCCCCCACCAGATTTTCTTTGAGAATATTTCCAATTCTCTGTCCTAGCCTAGTTGTAGAGGGTTGGACTGCCAAATAGCTAATTTCCTCAGGTTTTATAAACGCCCTACAATCGGAGGGGCCATCTGCATTCACAGTTACCCAGTGGGAACAATATGTATCATCCAATTTGTGATTTTCCCTCCTAGAATTATTTTGTCAATGAAGTAAAACCCGGGCATTTTGCTTCTGCCTGCTCCGTCCCTTTGTCCCGCTCAGAATGCAGGAGGCAGGAAGTGTTTATCTTTTATCTACCGTGGGGCCTGGCCCAGAAGCCCTGCTAAATATTTGAATTGGATCACCTGCCCCGTGAGATTGTGGACGGACACCTGTCCTCGTAGCTCTGGGCTGGGAGCGATGGGTGTTCTTGAACAGCTGCCTCATTTGTTAATTTTTGCTTCGCTTTTAGATACTTTCTCCGCTGTGAGGATGTAAGATGGATCCAGAAGAGCAGGAACTATTACATGACTACCGATACAAAAATTACTCTTCAGGCATTGAAAAGGCTTTAAGAAATTTTGAGTCCTCCAGTGAATGGGCGGATCTCATCTCTTCACTGGGCAAGCTCAACAAGGTATGTGGGCGGAGCGCGTTTGGATTGCGCCGAGGCAGGACACTGCCGTCCTTTTACTTTTCTCAGGGACTGTCTTTCTGTTACCCCACTGTTAACCTAGCCCTCCTTCCAGCTTCTTCCCTGAGCATAGCATTGTAGTGTGGACATCAGTAGAATAGCCAAGCAGTCCTTTCTCAACAATGAAATTGCCCAATCAATCATTCAAAGATGGATTCTTCTCTGGGTACTGCTTAGGATTTATATGGCTTTTTCTTCTTAGGTTTACTTTTAAGTAAATATTTTTCTTGATTTCAGAGAAGGGAGAGGGAGAGAGAGGAACATCAACGATGAGAGAGAATCCTAGATCGGCTGCCTCCTGCACGCCCCCCATTGGGGACCCATCCCACAACTTGGGCATGTGCCCTGACTGGGAATCGAACTGTGACCTCCTGGTTCATAGGTCAACACTCAACCACTGAGCCACACCAGTCAGGCTTTGGTTTACTCTTTTGACCATTTTTCTGCTGATTGGCAACTCCTGGAAGAATAAAGGATGAAATAAATATTGAAATCTACCCGGAAATTGTGTGTGTGGACGAGGAAAAGAGGTCAGGCCTAGGAAGACCCAAACTGGTCACGTGCGGGCTTGACCTTATGCCCTTGATGGGACCGCTGTATTTTCCCATGCTGCCCAGAAGGAGGATGGCACAGTAATGGCCAAGCGCTCAGAGGACCATGTGACTGTAGGTGGAGGGTATCTGGGCTCCGTGGCTGTGGGGCCGGGACTCCTGGCTGGGATACCTGCCTTTTGAGCCCAGTGCCATGTGGGAGTTGGGGATCCCCAGGTCGCAGACACTGGGGACTCGAACAAACCTCACTAAAGAGAGAGGATTTCTCCATCTACCTCTTCTAGGTATAGGGCGGGGAGTGAGGGTGCCACAGGCTGACCCTGGTGCAGGGCCTGGCAGCAGTCCACCGGCTGCCAGGAAGCAGCTCCCGCACTCCCCGGGCTGTCGGGCGCGCAGATAGGCAGTGATTACAGGTTGTGCCCGGAAGCTGTGTGTGTCCTGCAAAGTGTGTTGACAACCTGTGGTTGTCGCGGCTGGGCGCTGGCCGGATGCACAGATGGCAGCAAAGAGCAAGTAGGAGCCTGGGAGCTGGGTTTAGAGCTCCGGCTCAGGAACTCCCCAGCTGACACCACGCTCGCTGTCGTGCCTGCAGGTGGCTTCCTTTGTTGGGAGAAAGGGAGAGGCGCTGGAAGGATTCAGGTGTAGCAGGTTCTTCCAGATGTTTCCATGTTTTAGTTCTCGACTCTCCTGGAATCTAAAGACAGCATACTGATTTTTGGAGGGTGTGTGTGCATTATTTTTATGTTGAGGTAAAGTTCACCTAACATAAACTTTACCATTTAACCATTTTAGACTGTATTGTTAAAGGGATTTCAGTAATTCACAGTGTGGATGCCTAGTTCCAGAACATTTCACCAGCCCTGCCCGCCACAGCCCCGCTGAGATGCTCTCCGTGTCTGTGGACACAGAGACGGAATGACACAGAAGGTGGCCTTCTGTGCCTGGCTTCTTGCAGTTAGCATGTGTTCATGTTCATCCAAGTTGTAGGATGTATCAGTACTGCATCCCTTTTCATGACCAAACAACATTCCGTGGAAAGGATAGACCACGTTTTGGCTATCCATCCGTTGGTGACCTTTAGGTTTCCACCTTGGGGCTATTTAGTGCTGCGATGAACATTTGTGTACAAGTTTTTGTTTGAGCACCTGTCTTCCCTTCTTGTGGGCATATACCTAGGAGTGGGATTCAAATGCAGGTTATCAAGTACAGTTGCAGCCCTTCTTTAAGGAGCTTTTCAAGCATTGGCCATTCATTCATTCATTCATTCAATAGGTATTTGAGCGCCTACCACATGCCAGTACTGTTCTAGGTAGCAGGGTACAGCAGAGAACACGGGAAGCTGGGTGATAAACAAAATACATGGGATCTTAGCTGGATGAATATTGTTGGAACAGTAAGGAGGGAGGAGACAGTAAGTGGGGGGATGGCATAATATTAAATGGGTTCATTGAGGAAGGCCTTGCCGAGAAGGTGCCATTTGACCAAGTTCCGAGGCTGTGCAATGTCTGAGGCCAGTGAGGTCACGGAGCAAGCGAGGGATGGGGAGAGCACAGGAGATGAGGCCACAGCGGCAAGGGGCGGGAGGCTCCTGGTCTGTAGGTCCTTTAAAGCGAGCCTGACAGTGGCCACCGGATCCGCAGGGAGCCCTGGGCGCTGAGCAGAGGGCATGGCCTGGCTTCCCGCCTGGTTTGCTGGAACCACTTCCAGCTGCTCCCTGGGGCAGGAAACAGGACGGGTCAGGAGACAGGAGGGGTCGGGGAGGCACAGATAGGGACACCACAGAGCTGTTCCCATGAGGAGGTGGTGCTGTGGGGCAGGTTTGGATTCCAAACAGACTTCTCAGGAATAGCTAACAGGATTCCTTGTGGATAAGATGTGGGTATAAGAAAAAGAGGAGTCAAGTGCGGCTCCCAGGCTCTCTCCCGGGTTTTCAGCTTGAGGAGACGCAAGGATGGGGTGGGGAGACTGGAGGAGCTGGCTCTGTGGGTGGGCAGGGAGACGGGGTCACTATGGGATGGGTTAGTGTGATCAGGTAGATGTGTGTAGGCAGTTGGATGTGAGTCGTATTGGATAAAAGTTTTAAAACACCACTTTTTGTTCTAGTTGGTACCCAGTTCTCTATCCCACTACTGTGTCCTCTTTGCTCGAGCTTCCTGTCCTGCTGTGATTAGGCAGTGAGTGGGAACAGCCCCCGTGAAAAATTTACAAGGTATCAGTGGGATGAGGGTGACACTGTCCCTACCTCAGCCTGCCTGTGACGGGCGACACTCATAGAGAGCGTACCGTGTGCTGAGGACCTGCCATGGGTTACTGTGTAATCCTCACAGCCTGTCTTGACATTGGTCTCAGTCCAAGCAACTTGTGAAGGTCATGGCCAGCAAGTGGCAGAGGGAGGACTCAGACCCTGACTGCCTGGCTGCAGAGCCCAGCGCCTGAGCTTCTTTCACGTCCGTGTCAGCGAGGCTCACCGAAGGGACAGGGTTCACCTCTGTGTAAGGGGCACTGTCTCCATCATCCCAGCGAGGCACTCTTTCAGTGATTGCCCTGTTTTACTGGGAAGAGTCACGTGCCCAGTGTCATGTGGCTGTGATTTTTGTGGGTGGAGTTATATCCTCCAGACAAAAATAAGTTGAGGTCCCAATGCCCAGTACCTCAGAAGGTGGCCTCATTTGGAGATGGGGTCTTTCCAGAGGAAATCAAGTGAAAATGAAGTCATTTAGGGCGGGTCCTGATCCAGTGTGATTGGTGTCCTTGTAAAAGGGGAAATCTGGACTCAGACACGCATCGGGGAAGGCAGCATGTGAGGATGAGGGCAGAGGCTGGGTGATGCAGTGATGAGCCAAGGAACCAGAGATTGCCAGCTGACCGCCGGAGTGAGAGCCCCCGGAGCAGAGCCTCCCTCAGCCTCGGGGGGAACCAGCCCTGCCCACACCGGGACCTTGGACTTCGGGCCTCCAGGCTGTGGGGCGCATTTCTGTTGTGCGTGCTGTGTGGTGCTTCGCTACAGCAGGCCTGGCAAACTGGTACAGGGACAGGACCCAGGCACGAACACCTGGGTGCTGGGGACACGGACTCAGCGCGAAGTTCCTGCTCTCGGGCGCCAGGCGGTGGTGGCAGGAGGCGGACAACAAACAGAAAGGTGGTGTTGGGTGCTCAACGCTAAGAGGAAAGTAAACCAGGAGGGAGAAGGCCGGGTGCTAGTTGAGACAGAGATGGCTCTGATAACGTGACATTTGAGGTTTGAGCAGAGGCCTGGATGCAGTGAGTGAGCTGCTGGGAGCCATCTGGGGCCTGGGCCTGGGTCCAAGGTGCAGTGGGGGAGGGCGTGGCCGGCTGAGAGGTGGCAGGAGGAGGAGGTGCCAGGCCGGTCTCGGGTTTTGTTCTGGGAGGGCAGGAAGCCATGGAGCTTCAGGAAGGTTTGGGGCAAGGTGACTGCTGCCTCACCTGGTGGGAGAACCCCTCGGGCTGATGCCTGGGCCGCGCCCCAGCCTGGGAGTGTCCGGGAGCAGCGGGCAGCGTCAGCACCAGACCAGTTACTGGAGGGGTTTGAGAAGGCGCTGGAGGGAGCAAGCCTTAGTGATCGCCTCTGCATTCAAGGCCACCGGAAAAAATAAATAAATAAAAGGGCACCTGAGAAATAAAAAGGACACTTGCTAGGAGTTGATGTGAATAACGAATTTTCTTAAGGCTTTAGTGAGGGTTAGAGTTCTTGGACTCGCACGTACACAGAAGCTCAGTGAGTAAATTGGTGACGGATAATAAGACATCTTCAAATGCAAATAGAAACAGTGCTGTGGTCTACAAGGGTCAGGCCAAGATGCTGATGAAGACACCGAAGCTCAGACTTGCTTGAGGCCTCCCAGCCCCACGGGCAGTATTTTAGCTGAGCCAGGGCCGATCGGAGGCCCACATGGGGGTCAGGGGTGAGGGTGTGGATGTCAGGGAGTGCTGAGCAGCTGAGAAATGTGTGAAATGTAAGTCTGGGGACATGGAAAGCGTGCCACCAGCCATCTCTGTTTCCTCATGGGAAGACGGGGAACACGGGTGAGCAGGGTGAGGGTGAGAGGCTTTTACAGTCTGCATGCTGTGGTAAGTTCCGGAGGGACAGATAAAGAGCAGTATTGGAACCTGTGCTGGAGGTGGTCTGTGAGAAGCATGTCGCTTCCCCGCTCTTAACCAGGAGGTTGGGGGCCATGGTGCTCCTGTCGTGTGTGCGTGTGTGTGTGTGTGTGTGTGTGTGGGTGTTCAGTGTTAACCCTGACACACTGGGTGAGTGGAGACGGAATGCCACTCCCACGACCTGCCCAGGGTAGGTGACGGCGCTCTTTCTGTGTGCGAAGCCAGGTGGTCAGGTCGCTTGTGACGGGCTGCACAGCTGATGAGAGGTGGGCCCCGTGTCCCTCATCACGTCCCCCATCGTGTCCCCGGTATTGCCTTTCTGGGTTCTTCCTCCCGAGTGAGACCAGCAGAGCGCCCCTCCACAGCCGAGCCGGCAGCTAACTGCTCCGCGTGGTGTGTGAGCTGCCAGGCCCCGGGCTCCGGCAGGTGGTAAGTCCAGATGCTTAGTTAGCACCAGCTCGTGCCCACCGCCGCTGTGCCCGCCTCCGCGCCTGGCCTGGTCTTTGCCCAGAAAGTGTGAGTCAATAGTCACTGCGACAAGGTGAAGCTGATTCAAAAGAAGAGCTTTAGAAAGGAAACTGTATTCGACGCAGCTGTCTGAGCTGCTGCCGTGGCTTCAGAGCCCCTGGGTCTGGGACGTGGTGTCGGAACCTGCTGAGTGGACTGATCGGGTGCCCTGCGTGCAGCACGGGGACAGTGACGTTTCAGTGGCTGACGCTTGTTTACAGAGGAGCTGAACACGGTCACTCCCAGTTAAACAAGAGCTGACCTCGCTGGCTGCCGTGCACCCCACCCGTGCTGTGCCTTTTTCTCCAGCTGTCACCCCCCCACACACACACACCCCAGCCTGGCAAGGTGGCCAGGCACTGCCCCTCAGGGGAGGCAGGCACACTTAGCACCGGTGCTGGCTCCTTTCATGTGGGAGGCCCTGCCAGTCCTGTTCTCTTTCCATTCCTTCTGGAAGGTGGGCCCAGCTGGTGGCCCGTGGCGAATGCTTAATGAGCGCTCCAGCCGCTGCCGCCTGGCCGGTCTCACTCACGTACCACTTTGTTTTCGTGGCAGGAAACGCGCATCCTTACAAAGCTGGCCGACTTCCAGAAGGAAGCCAGGCGGTGTTTGCCATTTGCTGGATGGGGATGCTTTTAACTGGCGACGAGCACCTGGCGCTCTGAGTCAGCCCTCACTCTGCTCGGCTCTCTCCTAGGGAAAGGGAACATTTACCCTTTCATTTCACAGGCTCACCCAGTGGTCGGCAAACTCATTAGTCAACAGAGCCAGATATCAACAGCACAACGATTGACATTTCTTTGGAGAGCCACATTTTTTAAACTTAAACTTCTTCTAACGCCACTTCTTCAACATAGACTCGCCCAGGCCGTGGTATTTTGTGGAAGAGCCACACTCAAGGGGCCAAAGAGCCGCATGTGGCTCGCGAGCCGCAGTTTGCCGACCACGGGGCTAACACAGTTTAGAATCAAACACAGTTCCCCCACCCATGTTGTAAAACTATCTTTAAAATTTTTTAAATTGTGATAAAATATACAGTTTATCATCTTAACCATTTTAAGTAAAAATGCACAACATAAAACTTACTGAATCAGCTTTTGAATCATTTTAAGTGTATTGAATTATTTCTTGAGCCCATGGTCTACCCTTTGGGGTTTTTAATGGTGTTTCTCACACGACCGTTCTGGGCGGCTACAAGTCCCGAGAGGGTCAGACTGGGCCACAGTAAATCAACAGGACCCACGCCGTCTGGGTGGAGCCAGT
This sequence comes from Eptesicus fuscus, assembly GCF_027574615.1. Taxonomy (NCBI): domain Eukaryota; kingdom Metazoa; phylum Chordata; class Mammalia; order Chiroptera; family Vespertilionidae; genus Eptesicus; species Eptesicus fuscus. The sequence goes on from NC_072475.1 coordinate 3,306,440, forward strand.
CAGACACTTCCTGGTTCTATTAATGAAGCTCGGGTGTGGTTCAGGCCTATTTTTTCAAACTTTTATTGTGTTTGATCATTTTGTTTTGCTGAGCCCATGAATCCAGTGAGGTTAAAAATACTGCAATTCTACCTTAATGGTAGATAGCTCAAGAAATGCTTTTAAACTAGTATAGCCCATGAGCGAAAGAAATAAGGAAGTTTAATTTCCTGTTTAATTATAGTTTCTCCTTCTGTTTAGATGTTTAAAAGTGATTTTGGGAACATGACCCTTTTTTCCTTCCCGATTTATTTGTTTTCCTGAGGTATTTATTCTATAGTTGAAGAACATGTCTCAAAAAATTGTAATATGCATCATTTGTATCCAGTGGCCAGTCACTTTGGGTTATTGGTTTCCTGAAAAACACAACCCAGACAGTGGAACTTCCCCAACCATGGAACCATGCTGTCCACCTTTCTTCCTGGGGAAGGGTCCTCCCAGCCAAGTGAGGGGACAGAGCCTGGAAGGAGAAAGGCAGGGGCAGGGCTGCAGCAGCTGGCGGGGGGGCGGGTGTGAGGGAGCCTCTGCAACAGCTGGAGGGGGAGAGGGAACCTCTGCAATAGCTGGAGGGGGGAGAGGGAACCTCTACAACAGCTGGAGGGGGGAGGGAACCTCTACAACAGCTGGAGGGGGGAGGGAACCTCTGCAACAGCTGGAGGGGGGAGGGAACCTCTATAACAGCTGGAGGGGGGGAGGGAACCTCTGCAACAGCTGGAGGGGGGAGGGAACCTCTATAACAGCTGGAGGGGGGAGGGAACCTCTGCAACAGCTGGAGGGGGGAGGGAACCTCTACAACAGCTGGAGGGGGGAGGGAACCTCTGCAACAGCTGGAGGGGGGAGAGGGAACCTCTGCAACAGCTGGAGGGGGGAGGGAACCTCTGCAACAGCTGGAGGGGGAGGGAACCTCTACAACAGCTGGAGGGGGGAGGGAACCTCTACAACAGCTGGAGGGGGGAGGGAGAGGGAACCTCTACAACAGCTGGAGGGGGGAGGGAACCTCTGCAACAGCTGGAGGGGGAGGGAACCTCTACAACAGCTGGAGGGGGGAGGGAACCTCTGCAACAGCTGGAGGGGGGAGGGAGAGGGAACCTCTACAACAGCTGGTGGGGGGAGGGAACCTCTACAACAGCTGGAGGGGGGAGAGGGAACCTCTACAACAGCTGGAGGGGGGAGAGGGAACCTCTACAACAGCTGGAGGGGGGAGGGAGAGGGAACCTCTACAACAGCTGGAGGGGGGAGGGAACCTCTGCAACAGCTGGAGGGGGGAGAAGAAAAATTCAGTCGGAGCAGCAGGTTCTCCCTCACTGGCCCCGCCCCAAGGTGCACAGAGTTACGGGAGAGAGCACCTTTCCTTAATGGCACCCAGGGTTGGGCCGTATTCCGTGTCAAGCGTGTTTTTGGGATGCTGCTCAGTGCTGCTCACATAGAACGTGTTGGTTTTTTTTTGGGGGGGGGCACACCCTATTTCCTCCGTGTGCTGTCACTGGGAGCAGGAGCGCAGTCTGGGGGAGTCCAGGCCGGGGGCACGCTGAGTCTTCTGCACGGAGAGCATTTCCACCTGGAGATTCCGACTCCAGTCCTACGACCCAAAAAATTGTCATTCAATGTGACTTCTGAAGCTTGTGCTGGAAGTGACACGAGTGACCCCGCCCACCTCACTGGCTGCCACGTCTGGGCTCAGAAGGGCAGAGAAATGTGACTTAGCGGTGGGCACAGCCCCAGGCGAACAGACACTTGGGTGTCTCCTTTCCACCTCAGGTGACCTTAGCACTCACGGAGCAAAGGTCAGATTTGGACCCCGGCTGGTGTGGCTCAGTTGGTTGGGTGTCATCCCGTGAACCAAGAGGTTAGGGGTTCGATTCGCCATCAGGACACATGCCCAGTTTGCAGGCTCTCTCCCCGCCCTGTAGGGGAGCGTGTGGGAGGCAAAGCCAACAGCACGTGTTTCCCGTCACCCCGCCCTCCATTGTTGGTGTTTGGGATTCTTTGGACATAAGCACTTTTAAATATTCTGTTGGCTTTACCTTTGTTTTAAGATATTAGACTCTGAAAAATAATGTTTCAAGGTAAATCTCTAGTTTATCTATTGTTTAAGGATTTGTTACTGATTTTCAGAGAGAGAGGAAAGAAGGGAGAGAGAAAGAGAAACATGTATGTGAGAATGGAACATAGATCCTGCAAGTGCCCTATCTGGGATTGAGCCTGAGACTGGCATATTCCCCAACCAGGAATTGAACTGGCAAGCTTTCATTGCAGGGGATGATGATCAACCAACTCAGCCACACTAGTTTATCTATGTATATAAAAGACTAATATGCTAAGTGTTCGTCCAACCGATCACTATGATGCACACTGACCACCAGGGGGCAGATGCTCAATGCAAGAGCTGCCAAGCTGCAGTGACTTGGCAGCGGCGGTTCTCGGGTGACGCACCCCTAAACTAGAGAGGAGGGAGCCCGATTCCTTGCGGGGGCCGCGCAATTCCACCTTGGGCCGTGGGTTATGTTGCTGCTGGGGCACTGTCAGCCCTGAATCTGGTTCACTGCACACTGCGTTTGTGTTCCACGCCCTGTACGACAGCAACTTTGCAGAGTGCCCTCTCGCACTCCGGGACCCCTTGGGGGATGTCTGAGAGCTGGTTTCGGCCCGATACACGCAGGCCAGGCTGAGGGACCCCACCTGCCGGAGGGGACCCCCCCTCCTCACTCTGCAGATGCCCTTCAAGCCACGGTGTCACCCCAGGTGCGGCCCGGCTGGGAAGAGACTGCGGGAGGTTGGCTCCAGGGCGTGTCTGGCCTGTCAGGCCCAGTCTCGCCCTGCCAGCCACCTTCTAATTAATTTCCTTTCAATGTGCACGAATCTGTGCACCGGGTCACTAATTTTTTAAAAATGTAGTTTATTGAACTTGAGAGTTTAGTTAGACTACAGGCTTCTGAAGAAAAATACTCTTTTCCTTCTCATCCCTTTACCTCCTGTGAAGCCTCAGTGTTTATTTTAGAGGAGGGATCATTTGTTTGTTTATAAAGATGTTGTGTCCTAAGATGGTCGGGGGGCCAGCGGCTCTCACTCACGGCAGAGTGCAGTTGGCGTTGCCCGAGTCTGCCACTCCCTTAGGCACAGAGGGCTGAAGGCGACAGAGGGAGGCAGACCTGTCCTCGAGCGGCCGGCCGCCCAAGTCAGACCGTTGGGCAGGCAGTTGCTGGAACAGCATTGTAAGTCGGTGGCAGGCGTGCACGTGGAACCCAGTGGAGGAGAAACTGAGTGTGGGAGGGGACCATTCTGCCTCCACGAGGGCTCTGGGCTGAGGAAATCGGCAGGGGTGGGAGGAAGGCCTTTCGGCAGAGGGCAGCGGAGGCTGCCAGGGCTGTGTTGTTGGGGTGAGAAGCTGAAGCGGCAGGAGGCGTGCCGTGGAGGCCTTCGAATGGCTGGTTTAAGGAGTGTGGACTTCACCCTGTCGCCCTTCAGTAAATATTTGTGTGAGTGCGTCCGCCATAGTGACAGACACGCAGCATTGTAAGCCTGAGTCATGAGGACCCACCCGGCCATGGTGCTTAGCGCCCGGATGGTCGGCGTTGACCGCTCACACCCCATAAGCACACACCAGGGATGCGTTAGCACAGGCAGGGCCCGGGTCCTGCTTGGGGACATGAGACCCTGGAGCCAGCAGGGTCCTGTGTTCCAGTCTTCCAGGGACTGACTGGGGAGGGTGCCAGGAGTCACAGCCGAGGGGGTCCCCACCCATCTCTTCGGGGCACCACCGGGCTGTGAGGGGCCATTCAGACTCCTCCTCTCCCTGGACAGAGGTGCAGGGGCATCCAGGGAGCAGTCTTCCCGGGGACGGAGGTCACCTCGCCCCCCATGGAGTGCGTGTGCCTGCTCTGTGTAGACGGGCCTTCCCCAGGGAAGCACACGCCTCACCGTGCACAGGTGCTCACGTGTGGCCTGACAGTGACAGTCACTTGGAGGGAGACAGTTTCCCTTGCCCTCGAGTCCGGAGCCTGCCTCATCCCCAGCATTGCGGGGGCTCCCAGCATCGTGTGCTGGGGCCTGGCTGGTGCTCCAGGCCCTCCGTCCAGTCGCTCTGTTCTTCTGTCTCGTCTCTCACAGCCCCCGGGCCTGCCGGTGTCTCCCATTGTCAGCGTCACCTTCTTCCTCGTGCGTCTCTCTTGTTTTCCAGGCTCTTCAGAGCAACCTGAAGTATTCCCTGTTGCCACGACGGCTCCTCATCAGCAAGAGACTGGCTCAGTGCCTGCACCCTGCCCTGCCCAGTGGGGTGCACCTGAAGGCCCTGGAAACCTATGAGATCGTCTTTAAAATTGTGGGCACCAAATGGCTGGCCAAGGATTTGTTCCTGTACAGGTACGCCAGCTCCCCCAGGGCCCCTTTATTACCCAGTAACCCTGTTTCGTTCACAAGACCAGTGAGGGATAAACTGCAGAATTCAGAGGGTGTGCAGCGGTCACCAGGAGAGGAGGGCCACCTCCCGGAGCCCGTCCTCCAGGCGTCTCTCTAAGGGTGTGGTGCGTGCCTGCCCGTGGCCCCCTCTGTGCTGGCAGCGTCCTGACCGTCTCAGGACAGGCAGGTGTCTGCATCTCCAGCTTAGATGCCAGCGGCTGCCCATCTGGAACTTCTGAGTGGGTCTCACTCACCCTCTCCCCTCTCCCCTCTTCTCCCCAAAGCTGTGGGCTGTTCCCGCTCCTGGCGCACGCGGCCATGTCGGTGCGGCCCGTGCTGCTGGGCCTGTATGAGAAGTACTTCCTGCCCCTGCAGAGGCTGCTCCTGCCCAGTCTCCAGGCCTTCGTCATCGGCCTGCTGCCCGGCCTGGAGGAGGGCTCGGAGATCTACGACAGGTGGGTCTCAGTGCGCCACGGCTCCCCCACCCCCTGTCCAGGCTGCTGTGGGCCAAGCCGCTGGCGTCTTGCGTGAGGATCTGGGGGAAAGTGCAGAGATGCACGAAGCAGGGGCAGGTGTGGAAGTGGGGCCAGCCGTGTACATGTCTGGTCTGGTCTCTGCTTGACCAAGTACCGTGTTCTCCTGGGAGCACCTCCATTTACAGGTGGGGAGGAAGGAAAGGTTTCCGGGTCTCATAGTCCGAGTGACAGGATGGGGTTCTGACCCCCGAATGGCAGATCCGAGTCCTTCCTGCCGCACTAGGCTGCTTGCCAATAAGAAAACCAGGCCAGCCCTAACCGGTTTGGCTCAGTGGATAGAGCGTCGGCCTGCGGACTGAAAGGTCCCAGGTTCAATTCCAGTCAAGGGCATGTACCTTGGTTGCGGGCACATCCCCAGTAGGAGGTGTGCAGGAGGCAGCTAATCGATGTTTCTAACTCTCTATGCCTTTCCCTTCCTCTCTGTAAAATATCAATAAAATATATTAAAAAGAAAACAGGAAACCAGGCCAGGTCTCCTTGCTGGGCAGGGCGTGAAAAGGTGATGCTTAGCTGGGTAGCTGGACGCATTTCACTTGGAGAAATTTGTGAAGCTGACACGGCAGGCGTTTCAGTCCCTGCTTGGGCGGGAGAGAGCAGACCCATTCAGACTGGCGTGTACACGCTGTCCTGCTTTTCTGGAGAACTGATGGGCGGCTGTTCCCACATGAATAGAGCGATCAGCCTCTGTTCACGTGATCGTTTTCAGGGCCCACGTGCCGCCCGACCGGGGAGACTTAGAAACCTCTGGGCTGGCAACGGTTTTCATGTGATTACACACCCGCCACTCGTTCCACGCCAGTCCCTAGTCACCCCACCTTTGCCTTGGTATTGGGGCTGCCTGGCAGGGGGAGAGGGGTATAGGAGTGGAATCAAGGAATTGATCCAGGGTCTGCTAGCCAAGGGAACCAAATAATCAGAACGGCATGAGGGCGTGTGCTAGTGACCAAGGGTGATTTAAGTCACCAGGATCTGAGTGGGATTTGACAGCCCACCAGGAATTGAAGCCTGACCATTTCCAGCTGTCACGTGGAGTGGGCGGGGGCAGCTCTCAGTTCTGGTGGAGAATCACGTGTACAGTGGGTAGGGTCACTTGGATCCGCTGCCTTAGGAGGCAGTCTGGCTCCCTGCCATTTCAAAGCCTGACCACCATGCCCAGTGGCTGCCCATGATGAGGTGAAAGGTCAGGGTCACAGAGGGGTCAGCGAGAGGACCTTTACCAGGCTCTGTCTCTTGACTCCCAGACCCAGGCTCTTCCTAGAGGTTCTGGCTCATTCATGTTGACCAACCAGGTGTGTGTGTGTGTGTGTGTGTGTGTGTGTGTGTGTGTGTGTAAGTGCTTTTTCCATTATCTGACAGATGAACACCAGTTCACAAAATGTCCTGCATTTAAAAAAATCTGTAAGCATGAATGATAGAAGGGTGTCAATAGTTGGGGTGTTTCTGTGTGTTCTTAGTTGAGAAATGGGGGTTCACTATTTTTTCCTAACACTGTGGTTTTTTGACATTGAACCCAGAGCTAGGAAAGCTGCATTGGTCACTGAGTAGATGGGCTGGGACAGGAAACCAAGCCCAGTGTCTGCAGCCCTCAGAGGTTGTTCAGAACCAGCTCTCCGAGGAGGTGCTGGGCGAGGGGTCTAGGATCTCTGACCCGTACGTCTGGGTACAGTCATTGAGGCGATCGCACAAGATTTTTTTGTCACTGTATCCCTGTCTGTTAGAGAGAGTTTGGCAGCTGTTTCTTCAAAGTTCTCTGGAATTGAGCCGACACCACCAGCAAGCACTGTGCAAGGACACGAGGGGGGTGGTGGGTCACGGTGTCATGTTGGCAGAAATGCAAGGGGGTGAGGTAGGCTGGGGCTCAGGCAGGCGGGTGACCCACAGTGTCGTGTTGCTGGTTTGTGCTGGTTAGTGAACCGTAGGAATGGGAATTTGGGCCAGTGTTAGGCCTTAGTGTTCACGCTGGCTTTCTAACCCCTGATGCCTGCACACTGCTCCTGGCCAGAGTTCCTTTGTTAAGAGCCCGTGCAGTAGCTGCATAGCTGCGGTGACCTCGGTGCTGCAGTGACCTTGACCCTGGTGCTGCGGTGACCTGGGTGCTGTGGTGACCTCGGTGCTGCGGTGACCTTGGTGCTGCGGTGACCTCAGTGCTGCAGTGACCTGGGTGCTGCGGTGACCTGGGTGCTGTGGTGACCTTGGTGCTTCGGTGATCTCGGTGCTGGGGTGACCTAGGTGCTATGGTGAGCTCGGTGCTGCGGTGACCTTGACCCTAATGATGCAGTGACCTGGGTGCTGTGGTGACCTTGGTGCTGGGGTGACCTAGGTGCTGTGGTGACCTCGGTCTTGGGGTGACCTAGGTGCTGCGGTGACCTCGGTGCTGCGGTGACCTTGACCCTGGTGCTGTGGTGACCTCGGTGCTGGGGTGACCTACGTGCTGTGGTGACCTTGACCCTGGTGCTGCGGTGACCTGGGTGCTGTGTTGACCTTGTGCTGCGGCGATGTGGGCTGTCACAGGCTGCCTGTAGGCCAGGAAGCTGTAGCTCTCAGGAAGTGTGTGTTTTAGCAGATTCAATGACAGTGGCAGGTGGACAAACACAGAAAGACGAGAGAGCAGCTCAGAATAGTGATTTCCATGGCCAGGGAGAGCGAGCTGGGCCATTCCTGGAGCAGCGCAGTGAGACGTGGGCACGTGGGGATCGAGCCCGTAAACTCTGTAATCTCTTGTCCACAGAACAGACGCTCTGCTCCTGAGACTGTCCCTGGTGGTCGGCAAAGAGGTGTTCTATGCTGCCCTCTGGGGGAGTGTCCTGGCGAGCCCGGCCATCCGCCTGCCCGCCTCGCTCTTTGTGGTGGGCCACATCAGCAGGGACCTGCCCGGCAAGGAGCAGAGGCACATGCTGGGGACGGATCACCAGCTCACGGTGGGTGCTGGCTTCTCGCTGGGGGTGTGGGGCTGCTGGGCACGCAGTCACGGGCTGTCTCTGGGGCCACAGAGGGACGTCAGTGGAGTCTGAGTGTGTGTAATGATGAGCAGCTGAGCCAGACGAGGTGGGGGTGTCCCCAGGTGCAAGGAAACCCAGGATGGCGGTGCTTGTGTTTAACATGCATTGCGGTGTGTATATTCGGACACGTGTCGATCGCAGGCGAGGGGGCCCTGCAGGAGGCCCTGCTCTTCAGCAGACGTTAGGGGTGAAGTTCCTGAGAGCCTTGCACAGACTCTGCTGTTTTATAAAACCCTGCTCGCTCCTCTGCCTGCGTCCCACTGCCCACTGCCCGCCCAGGAGTCTCCTCCTCTGGCCACTGCCTGGGTCCCACCCCAGCCACCTCTCCGCTGGCTGCTCTCTAACCTAGACTGTCGGGGTTCCCCTGGTGCCCGTCCCTCCCCTTCAAGGACCGCTCTCCTTCCTGGCTGTGACATGCCTTCTCATGACCTTAAAAAACAGGAACTTCCCAGGTCTTGGTGCTTTTCCAAAAGCACCTGGGTGTTTAATGGCCTGCTGTCTAGCGCCACCTAGTGGTGCACCCTCGCTTGGAACTTGAGACGTTGGAAATGGAATCCAGCTGTGAGAAAGGCAGCACCTTGGTGTGAATTACTTACCCTGAGTCGCTTCCTCCTCGCAGAGTGGGGATAATAGGCCTTCCTCACGGGCCTCTGAGGGTTAATGAAGAGACTGATGACAGCCCTGCACTGTGCTTAGCACCCGGGAGAGCCTCATAAATACGTCCCCTCTCTCCTGCCCATTGGTTCCGCTTCTGTCTGTCTGTCTCTCCATGTTCATGGTCCTGCTCCAACTTCCGCAGTCTTGCTTCCGGACCGCAGCATAATTTCTAACTGGAGTTTCTCCCTCCCATTCTCTACCATCCCCTCCTTTCCTATTGCTGAGAGGTTTGCACGGCTTTGCTCATGTCTACACTGTGAAAAATACCTGGCTTCTGTTGTCCAAAGTCTAACAGTCTGCTCCCACCCCACCAAATACCTCCCTCTCCCCTTCGGGCCCCCCCCCCCTCCCAGAGCCACCGCCCAGCCCGGCCTGGAAACTGGGGGGGAGGGGGGGGATGCTGTGTTTGCTCACGGGGTTCCCTCCTGCACTCGCTGCCCGCCCATCTTCTCCAGGGGTCTCCATGGAGATGCTTCCTGCCCTGTGAGCTTCCTGTGAGCTTTTCCACAAAGCGTCATGGTTTTTCCAGAATAAAGGTCTCTCCCTCTCTTCTGCTGAAGTCTCAGAGCTTTTTATTGACATTTGTCTTACACTCCCATCATCCACTATGCAACTGTGCTATACCTTCTGTGCTCAGAAAAGACGCTCAAAACAGGTACTGAATGGGTTTGGAGTCCATTGGACACAATGTCTTTGGAGTTTGAGTTTAGCCAAAAGACCTATTGGAACCTAAAGACACTCCTTTCTGGAATCCTAGAATTTGAGGTCTCAGAACCCGACCATGTGGTCCAAAGCCCTCTGGCTCAGAGACGAGCAGGTGAGGGCTGCAGTTGACCGGCCTCCCCACGTCACAGCCCCCAGCGCCTAGAGCTCGAACCCAGGCTTCCCATGTCTGTACCTGTTGTTCTCCTCATGGTTTAGCAGGGCAGGCTCAGGTTCCCAGAAAAGTTACGTTCCTTTCTATGACCAAAGAGTAGCCTGCAGATGACGTTAAACGCCGTGGGAGGGAAACGTCTGTATCGTGTATCATTGCAGGTGAGGGCTTTATGCGCATCCCTGTTGGACTCAAATGTTCTGGTGCAAAGAAATACCCTGGAAATCGTTCTCTTCTTCTTCCCGTTGTACACCTGTCTGGTGAGTCGGTCCCCGGTATTTCCCAGGAGGCGGTGGGCGGGGTCGACCTCAGTGTTGGTCTCGGGAGGTGAGCAGCTGCTCCGTGATGGCCATTTGCTCTCAGCCTCTGGAAGGTCCTTGTTCACATTTGTGAGGAGCTGGTCACGTAGCAGAAATGGAATAGCTCTGTCCCCGGGCTCCGGGAGAACTGCCTTTAGGAGGAAGCTTGGGGACCAGTGAGGAAGGGCCGCGTGCCAGGAGGTCAGCCACTGACCTGACCGTCTCCCTGTCCTGCTAGGATTCCGAGGAGAGAGCCATCCCCCTGCTCAGACCCGACGTCGTGCGCATCCTGGCCGCCGCCGCCCAGACGCTGCTGCGGAGAGACATGTCTCTGAACAGGAGGCTGTACGCGTGGCTGCTAGGTACTGCGACGCACACAGCAAGTGCAAGTACAGGGACCCCCCGGCGGATCGGTGGCAGACTTCCATCCGGTGGCATGTGTCCGAGTCCTCCCATGTGGAGACGTAACCCGGTGCCTGTGGCCCTGGGCGGCGGGGCCCTGCCGTCCCCACCGCACTCTGCCTCGTTGGCAGCTATTACTTTAAAATCAGGGAGATAATACATGAGATTTTAAAAATGCTAACCGAATTCCCCTTTAAAAAGCTTGGAATACCACGAAAACTGCCGCTAAACCGTATCCAAGTAGAAGCCAGTTGCTATAGAGAAGTTCCACAGGGTGAGGGCTGTGAGAAAACCCACAGACGTGGAGTGGAGTGCGTGTGAAAGGCGGTTTTGCGCAGATGGGAGTGCGTGTGGCCTGGAGGTGTTCAGGAGACACCTGGGTAACTGGGCGCGTGGGGCGCGTGCTGCTGTGCCTCGGCCTGTGAACTTGGAGGAAAGGAGCCCTTGACTGTTGTGGGCAGTCTCACAGGGACAGGGTCCAGGAAGTCACAGGCTGAGACGCTCACGATTTTAAAGACTTAATTTTTCTGGAGCAGTTTTAGGCTCCCAACTAAATTAGGAGGCAGGGACAGAGGTTTCCCATACCCTCCCTCTTCCCACACAGACACCCCCTCCCCGTCGTCAGCGTGCCCCCAGGGAGGTACATCTGTTACCCTTGATGAGCCTGTGTTGGCATGTGTCATCTGCAGAGTCCGTAGCACCCATTAGGGCTCGCTTTTGGTGTGGTACATACGGGGGGTTTGGACAAATATCTGATGACATTTATCCACCAACATGGTATCATACAGAGTAGTTAGTAACCCCAACATATAGCTCTTACCACACCACAGTCAGAAAGCCCCCTTGACCCTTTCTTCCCTCTCTCCCCTGGTTGTGAAAGTTTCAGAAGTCATTGCATGGAAGCTTGTGAAGGATTTCACTGACTACTCACAGGCTCTCGAAGCATTTTTATCAAAAAGGAGGATTTTGTTAAATGCATACCTCCCTCTAGTGGGGCTGGTCCTGCTGTGTCCTGCCGCCACCCCAGGAGCCTCAGGGTCTTTGATTGTCCCACGAGGACGCTGCTCCTCGCTCTGCGGACCTCCCCGACCTGCCCAGCGTTCAGAGGGACGCACAGATGAGAATGCCTTGATGTCACATGATGCTGTCCAAATAAACACTGGTTTTAAAAAATGATGCTTATTCCATTAGACCCCGGTAATCACTCCTGTCAAACAATTGGGCTGAATTCGTGGGACAAACCAAATTGGTGCCCATTGAGATGGAATTCTGTCTGTCCGACCCTTAGCTCTCCACCGTCAGGAGGGCGGTCGTGTGCCTTGGTCTTGGGAATCTGGTTTGTCGGAGGAATTTTATATTTAGAAATATCATAGCATGAGACCTTTGCACAGTCTGATGCTCTTTATGTGTGCAGATCTCTTCACAGCTCATGACGCTTCTTCTTTCATAGGTTCAGACATCAAAGGAAACACCGTCATGCCGGAATCCGAAACCTCAGATTCTTACGAAGATCAGTCCTCGTATTTTTTTGAAAAATATTCCAAGGACCTTTTAGTTGAGGTAAAGGGACATTTCTGGGAAGTTGACCCCAATTCCTGATCGTGCGCTTCAGAACATTCCTCTGCGGGACCTCAGCGTAGGCGTCGGGCATGTTGCTGGCACCCGGTCAGGAGCCTTTGTGTCCTCAGTGCTGCACACCCGGTCTCCTTTCTGTCCCAGAGACCCGCCAGTCAGGTCATGCCCCACTGTATACAGTGTCCTCACGTGTGGCTTTAAAAACACAGGGTCTGGCTGAGCTGCTGCACCAGGAGTTCTCAGACGCTGATGCAGAGGAACGCCACGCCGCGTACCTGAGGCCCTTCCGCATCCTCACCAGTCTGCTGGACAAGCCGGAAATAGGTACTGTTAGAAACGGGAACCAAACACAGTGAGAGGAAGTCAGCACTCCTTTCAAATAGAATTTAACCTTTGGAATTTCAGAATCTTGAAGTACGTTATTCGTGTATGGGGTTCAGGTATCCTATCTGGGCACCACTTAAAATCTTTGCACGGAGGTTTGAACATTTGTGTTAGGAAGATCCTTTGAGCTCCTATTGTGCGTGGCTGCGTGGGTGCCTGCCAAGCACTCACAGCGCCAACTTTGTAAGGACACTTCTTCATCAAACATCAGACTTCAGATGAGCTTCGGGGTTTTTTTTGTTTTAAATTTTTTTTTTTAATATATCTTTATTGATTTCAGAGAGGAAGGGAATGGGAAAGAGAGACAGAAACATCAACGATGAGAGAGAATCACTGATTGGCTGCTTCCTGCAAGGCCCCCACTGGGGTCAAGCCCACAACCCAGGCATACGCCCCCGACTGGAATCAAACCCGGGACGCTTCCGTCCACAGGCCGACGCTCCATCCACTGAGCCAAACCGGTTAGGGCTCAATTGATATTTCTATCTCTCCATCTCCCTTCCTCTCTGAAATCAATAAAAATATATATTTTTTAAAAATAAATAAAACATTGCACATACTTAACCAATGTCATCAAATAAATTCAATAAAAAATTTTAAAAATACAAGAGAGCTCAGGACAAGAAAAACAAAACAAAACATTATGCATGCGCCCTGCTCCACCCAGCAGAATCTGGCTTGATGTTACCTGAACTCCACCTCATTCCTCTTACCTGTAATCAGGACATGAATTTAGCACCTGGTCGTGCAGCTGCTGTGAGGATTAAATAAGTTAATAGACGTAAAAGGCTTAGAGCAGTGTTCAGCACACAGGAAGCTCTACAAAAATATTGGCCATTTTCAGGGGTGCTCATCCCCAGTTAACGTCATTGCTACACTTTAAGTAAGTTTCTGAGCTTTCTAGATGATATAAATCTTCTGTATAGAGAGAGTTACTCCATACCAAGCATGTCAAACTCACGGCTGGAGGGCCGCATGCCACGAGTTTGACATGCTTGCTCTGTATGTTCCGTGTGTGTCATTTACTAACTTACAAATGGGTTGTTAATCTTTCCTGGCCATTTTCCTTTTCATTGCAGGGCCTCAGGTGGTTGGGGATTTGTTTCTCGAAGTCATCCGGGCCTTTTATTCCTACTGCAGAGACGCGCTTGGCTCCGATCTCCAGCTTAGCTACACGCAGAATGGGAGTCTGCTGACCAGGTCTGGGCTGGGCCTCCCACTTTACTCTCTTCCTCCCTCCCCAATGCCAGGATTTCACTTCTCTGTTGTTTACCATAAATTGTGCAGATCTGGGACAGGAGATGCAGCCTAGGTCATCATAACGATGAGTCAGTCCACGTGAAGTGACGGACGTGACTGACCTGAATTCGGGAGGAGTCTAAAAGGGGTTTCATCTAGCCTCTGCCCTATCCTGGGAAGCACAGACAGTGTTTATTGGTCAAGTATGAAGAGCGGTCAGTGGAGGCAGGCGGATCTAGATTACCCAGTAGTGACTACAGCGGGGAGGCTGTTTCGGGTGGCCATGAAGGGGAGCCAGGAACATGAGTCTTCAGGAGATGAGGAGTTTTGGGGATCAAGGTACGGGCTTCCCAGGCCACATGCTCCAGGACCCTGAGGGCAGGAGGAGAGGAGCATTTGGGAGACAGCAGATATGTTGACCTGAAGTGTCTAGTTATCTATCAGCCCTATGTTTTGTTTTTCTTCTTTTTTTCTTCTGTTTTTGTTCTTTTTAAGATAGTTCAACCTCTTATTACTTTACTCTTGATATAATATCCTTCTGCCTGAATTGGCACTGGGTATATTGAAAATTTAAATCAATTGGAAGATTTTTCTGGTTTTTTAATTGTCAGTGTACCAAGAATTCTTAGCGTTTGCTTTATTTTTCCCCAAGTAGTATATTGTTTTTCTGAATATGAAAACAGTACATGCCCATTGTAGAATATAACAGTATTCAAAGATCAAGAAAAAAGAGATTACCCATAATCCCACTGCCCTTCAAAGAAAAAACAAAACAATTTTCTTCTAGATTTTCAATGTATATATAATATATAGTGTGTATATATATAGCTTAATATATAAAAATCCAGGGTCCATAATGACCGACCAAAGGCTTGACCAAACACCAGAAGTCAGTCCTGCAGTGACCCAGCACTGACTGCTGAGGGGGCTGCGGATCAGGCCCAGAAAGAGGCCCAGAGAGAGAGAGAGGGGCAGGGTCTGATCCACACCTGCCGTGGCAGCTGTTGATCAGCTGTTGCTTCTCTCTTTCTCTCCGGCTTCGCCAGCAGCTGCGCCTCTGTTGTTCTCTGGGCCTCCCTGGGGGCTGCTGATCAGCCCCGCCTCTCTGATCAGGCCCAGAGATAGGCCCGGAGACGCTGACTGGCATAGAAACCAACCAATCAGAACCAAATCTGGGTGAACTGTGAGGAGCCAATGGCTGCCTAAGAGGCAGAGCTTTTGATGCTGACTGGCACAGAAACCAACCATTCAGAATCAAATTGGCCAGCAGGGGAGGGCATTAGGGGTGATCAGGCAGACGGAGGCAGTTAGGGGTGATCAGGCCGGCAGGGGAGAACAGTTGGGGGCGAGATCAGGCCAGCAGGGGAGGGCAGTTAGGGGCGATCAGGCAGGCAGGCAGAGAGGTTAGGGGAGATCAGGCAGGCAGGAAGAGGGGTTAGAGGCAGTTAGGGGCATTCAGGCAGGCAGGTGAGCAATTAGGAGCCAGCAGTCCCAGATTATGAGAGGAATGTCCCCCAAGAGGTCCCCAATTGGAGAGAGTGCAGGCTGGACTGAGGGAACCACCCCCCCTCCGTGCATGAATTTCGTGCACCGGGCCACTAATGTGTGTGTGTGTGTGTGTGTGTGTGTGTGTGTGTGTGTGTGTGTAGAAAGAGAGAGGTCTATCTTTTAAAGATGAAATTACACTGTCTAGTTGCCTTTGTTTTTTTTAATGCAAGTCGTGAGTAACTCTACTCTCTCCTGTGGGATATGATGGTTGCCTTAGATTTCTCGGGAAGGATTTATCACTTTGTAAGAAATTCTGATTTGCCATTCTCTTACTGGTTGGCTTTTAGGTGCTTTCCACTTTTTTGGTATTTCTAAAAGTATATTTTTATTGATTTCAGAGTGGAAGGGAGAGGGAGAGATAGATAGAAGCATCAATGATGAGAGAGAATCATTGATCGGCTGCCTCCTGCATGCCTCATATGGGGAATCAAGCCTGAAATCTGGGCATGTGCCCTGACTGGGAATCGAACCTGTGACCTCCTGGTTCCTAGGTTGATGCTTAACCACTGAGGCACCTTTTCAGTATTTTTAATGACCTTGCAGTGGTGCCCTGTGTGCAAAGCTTTGTGGGGGGTAAATCCCTAGAGTCAGTTTCTGAGTCATAGAAGGTACACATTTAAGTGTCAGCCAGATGTCCCCCCTGAGTGGTTGTGCCATGTGATTTCAACAGTAGAGCATCTAGTTGCCTACAGTGGGACTGAAACTGGTTTTCTACATCACCTTCTTTTACGAAAGCTCTTAAGCTTATTTCTAAGAGAATGTGTCCACATAGCGAGTGCTTAGGGTGGCATTGTACATACTCTTTTCCATAGAAGAACAGTGAGGGATCTTTTTATCTTAAACCACGTTTGTCGGTCTCTAGAAATAAGTTGTGAATGCTAAAGTGAATTTGTTTTTCAGAATGGTGTTCTTGTCAGACAGGATATGTTTATGAGTATCCCTCTCCCTTTACAGTGCAATAAAGGACAACCGAAATGCCTCTGAGATTGTTAAAACGGTGAATTTGCTGATCACTTCCCTCAGCACAGACTTTCTCTGGGACTACATGACGAGGTGTTTTGAGGATTGCTTTAGGTAAGTGTCCAGTTGAGGATAATGAAAATTCCAGAAGGATTAGAGGGTTTCATGGTTTCGTAGCTGCGTATTGTGCTCAGATTACATGTAACAGGCTAAAGTTGGGTGGTTTCTGCTAAGTACACGATTGGAAAGAATTCACTTAAGATTATAATAGAATAAAAGGCATTGCCATTAAGAAGGTCCCCATCATCTTTGCCACACAATTCTGCGCCTCTTCATTTATTAAAGTCCAAGGATAGAACCTCCCCAGTCCTCCCTCCCGCCCCCCGTGCATTTCCTAGTTGCTCTGATAAATCCGCTTTCCTCGCACAGCCCTCTGGAGGCTTGATCTGTGAAGGAAGCTTGACTTTGTGGCTCTGTGACCAGACTCAGTGTTTGATCATCAGTCTCCTTAAGTTCCTCTGAAATCAGTGTATAACTGGTCAGATAAAAGCATTCATTTTCCAGCTGCTATAGTCAGCTTTATGTCACTTTGAATCTGGTGAATTACACCAGCTCAGAATCTCGGGTGGTGGTGACCTCCGGGGAGTAGTGAGTGGACAGTGTCCAGCCTGTGCTGTGCTCTGGCCAGCCTCCTCCCCTGGGAGCAGGCCTTTGGGCTGGGCTGGGAGCCTGGAGTGGTTGCTGTTGACAGCGCTCCAGATCTCTGGGTGTGGATCCCATGTGGGTAGGAACCACCCTGATCCCAACTGATGACACTCACGTCAACATGAACCCGTTGTGGAGACAAGCAGATTCAAGACACCTATTTATTTTTATTTTTTATTGTTAATCCTCACCCGAGGATATTTTTCCATTGCTTTTTTAGAGAGAGTGGAAGGGAGGGGGAGAGACATCGATGTGAGAGAGAAGACACATCGATTGGTTGCCTCCTGCGTGTGCCCTGACCAGGGCCGAGGATCGAGCCTGCACCCAAGGTACGTGCCCTTGACCAGAATCAAACCCAGGACCCTTCAGTTCGAGGGCTGATGCTCTATCCACTGTCCCAAACGGCTAGGGCTCAAGACTCCTCGATACTTCTCTGTGTTAGGAGGTTTTAGGCACCAAAGCTTAAGGATTGGCACTATAGAAGCTAATTTCATTATGTTTGAAATAGAATAAGTTTTATTGAAAATTAAAGAAATGTTTGAATTATTGTAGGAGAAAGACTTGATCTGTTTTTCTCTCCTGGGACTTCCGTAGACCAGCAAAGTCGAGTCCCATTGAGAAGAGCGTCAGCCCTGCCCCCACGGTCTCGGAGCTCTGCGCCCTCCTCGTGTTCCTGCTGGACGTCATTCCCCTGGTGAGGGCCTTTGCTGGGAGGGATGGCTCCGCGCTTGCTGTTACGTTTTTATTTTTATTTCTTACATTGATTTTTGGAGAGAGGAAGGGAGAGAGAAAGAGAAACATCAATGTGAGAGAAACAGATCAGTTGCCTCCCGCACACACCCTAACCGAGGATCAAACCTGCCACCTGGGTGTGTGCCCTGACTGGGAATAGAACCCGCCGCCCTTTGGTGTAGGGGCGATGCTCCAACCACTGAGCCACCGGCCAGGGTTCTGTTTCGTTGTCCTTAGTCTTGTTGGCCTGTTGAACAAATCTGCTACATTTTATGTCTTGTTTAGAAGGGGTTGTAACGTTTGAGCCAGGTTTAAGGGGGCTGAGCTGAAGTCATGCTGTATTTAGGAGTGGGAGTGAATTATTTCCTGCTTACTAGTAAACGTCTGTAGTGGCCAGTTTCCCCAAAGGAAGCTAACTTCCTCGATGTAGAAATAAAGGTGGCAGTGATTTTCTATTAGAAAGGGGAAAGCCACTTGAAAGGAGAAGACAGAAGTCTGATTTGTCCAGATCAGAAAGAAATACTGTCTTGTTCTCTTAAGAAGCATTGTGAGGGGCATTCTTTTCCCTGATTGTAAGCCGAACCACGTTCATTAGCCCGTGTCTCCTTCCCAGGAGCTGTACTCTGAGGTGCAGACCCAGTACCTCCCGCAGGTGCTCGCCTGCCTGGTGCAGCCTCTGGCCGAGGACGTGGAGGCTTTAAGCTTGCCCGAACTCACGCACGCCCTGAAGACGTGTTTCAAGGTGCTCAGCAAGGTCCAGATGCCGCCTTCCTACCTGGATGCGGAGGCCACGAGCAGAAACTCGGTACGTGCCAGGAGCAGCCAGAATGGTCCTGAGCCGGAAGGAGCTTGTGCCTCCCTGGGAGCAGAAAGTAACTCAGGGTCGGTTAGCATAGGTGTGAGGACTGGAAGATCTATAAGTGAGATCTACAATACACTTCTCAAATCCTCACTCTAGGCAAGTTCTTAGCATGGATGTTCGCCCCCTCCCCTTGCCCACGGGATGAGCTGTGTGAGGGACTGGAGTCTCAGCCCACAGACTAGTTACCGCCTGCTGCCTCGGTTGCAAAGTTAGTTCTTCCTTTTCCCCCAAAGCTATTGCAGATCATCTGCTTACACTGGGGCAGGGGCTCTGCTCTAGCCATGGGAGAAAAATGTTCTAAGAATGACTTAAGATGTAAACTTAAGTATGTGCCGTCTACAAATTAAAAAGAATGTCTCAAAAATTGTGTAATACTCTTCAGTCTTCCCTAGAAAGCACCAGAGGTTACATGCTAAGGAATTTTAAACTTAATGTGGTGTTATCTAAGTAACAGTGTAAGGAAAGAGGTTGGTTCATTGCAGGTTGATGTTTCATCTCTGGAAAAGCCACACAAATACATACAGCAGGTCTTTGAACGGCGTCGTTTTGTTATAACGATGAGATGCCATGGGAACTCGACTCCTGTTTCTATCAGTTAGTCTATGATAAACCGCTTTCCTTTTACATCATTTGGTTTAAAGTTGCAAAATCTATTGACATTAAGTGAGGACTTACTATACACAAACATATGTGTATATGTGTGTGTGTGTGTATGAAAACTTTGTTCTAGCTTTCTCCTCTTATTTTATTTCTTCATGTCTTTATTTTACCCTCAGCCCAATTTCCTCATTCATATTCTTAAATCTGTCAGACTGTTTTTAACTAAGTTTTTTTAATGCTGAAGAGTCTAAATAACCCGGAGAGCGTGGCGGTCTGTCTGCCCCTCCTCGGGCCGGCGCCTCTGCCCGGCCTGTGTGCCGTCCTCACTGTGTTCTACACTGTGCACAGGGGCCTCTTGGTGTAGAGAATTCTGATCTTAAAACCAGGAAGAGCACATTCACTGTGTGCCTAATTCGCCTGATATTCAAATCCCTTGCTCTTACAAGATGCACATTATAAACTTCCGTTTTTTGCAGAGTCCGGTAAAAGGTGAAAACAGTGACGTAATTTTAGACACGAAGGCTGTAATCCCAGGTGATGAAGAGGCTTCGTTTCCTGCCCTGAAGTCCGAAGACAGCGGGATTGGGCTCAGCGCGTCGTCGCCGGAGCTCTCGGAGCACCTGCGGGTCCCCAGAGTCTCCCCTGAGAGAGACGACGTTTGGAAGTCGGGCGGGAGTATGCAGAGGACGCTCTTCTGCCTCCAGGAGCTGATTGCCAACTTTGCGCACAGGAACATCTTTGGCGTCCAGCTGGCGGCATCCACTGAGGAAAGCAAGGCCGTGGAGCCCGCAGGCCAGCAGGACGAGGGCGTGCCTCGGGGCCCGGAGCCCCGCCCCCGCGGCAGGAAGAACTCGTGGGACGCCAGGCCCATCAGCGTGCCCCAGTTTAAGCAGATGCTCTCAGACTGGTTCACAGTTCGAGGGTCTCCATTTAAGACCAAAAATGTGGAGCCGCCATCACCTCTGCCCAGCAGCCCTGGCCAGACAAAGGGAGACTGGGCCGTGGACCGGGTGGTCCCTGACCTGGGCGGCTCCAGCGAGGCCTGCAGGGAGGCCTTTGCCGCCGCCTGCCACCTGCTGCTGGACTGCGCCACCTTCCCCATCCACCTGTCCGAGGAGGAGACGGAGCGGCTCTGGGAGACGCTCTTCCAGCCTTCCGGTGAGCGGGTGGCCCGAGGTGGCCCCTCCAGGGGACTCGTGGGACTTAGGCTGCTGAGGTCTCAGAGGGGCAGGGCTCATGTCGTCCAGGGAGGAATGTGGCCACACTCGCTTCCTCCGTGGTTTCTAGTTAGCTGTGTGCCGGTGGCAGACGGGTGAAGCTGGGTCTTTATTCTTATACGTTGGGTGTCTGTCCACTAAAAGGGCTGGAGCATAAAGGGTGTTTGATGACCAGTAGACTATTTCATGGAGCTGGTGTTAAAGATTTATGCATTTGTCTGCTAGGGCCGCCACGAAAAAGTGCCACAAACAAGCGGCTTAAGCCACAGAAACGTGTCCTCTCCAGTCCTGAGGCCAGAGTCTGAGCGCCGGGTGTGGGCGGGGCCGCGCTGCCGTCTCCCCGCGCTCTGCCGTGCGGCGTTGTAGCTCCGATCTTTCCATGGCTCTCCTGTGTGCCCCTGTGTTCAGGTCTCCCTCTCTAAGGACCCAATCCGCTTGATTGGGTTGGGGCCACTGCGTGATCCACTGTAATTAACTATATAATGGGTTAGGACTTCAATACAGAATGTTGGTGGGCACAGCTCAACCCATAGCGGGCAGTGTCTGGGCTCAGGGCCCTAATGAAAT
Source organism: Eptesicus fuscus (assembly GCF_027574615.1). NCBI lineage: Eukaryota > Metazoa > Chordata > Mammalia > Chiroptera > Vespertilionidae > Eptesicus > Eptesicus fuscus. The sequence continues at coordinate 3,327,030 of NC_072475.1, forward strand.
ACCATGGACTGAGCAGCTTAAACACTGGAACTTTATCTTCTCACAGTTCTGGGCTGGAAGTTCGAGATCAGGGGGTCAGCATAGTCAGTTCCTGGTGACATCTCCCCCTGGTTACAGACAGCCACCGTCTCACTCGGTGCTCACAGCCTCGGGGTGTGGGGGGTCTCTGATGTTCCATCTGAAGGCCCTGCACTCAGGCCCTCATCTAAACCCAGGGACCTCCCAAGACTCCACCTCCAGACCGTCCCACCAGGGGCGGGGCTTCCACATGAATTTGGACAGGCATCACTCCGTCCACCGCAGGCAGAGAGTACTTTAAACAAACGGGGTGCGGAGAAAGGGACAGAGGGGAAGGTGGGGAACAAGAAAGCGTGATTAGGGCGGTGGGAATGAGCATAGGGCAGGATTTTCTGTCTGAGTCATTACCTTAAACTTCCACACCCTTGGGCTCCTGGCGCCAGCCGCCAGAGGCATAGACCTGGTGGAGAATTGGTCCCTCCATCTGTTTCTGCCCTTTTCAAGCCAATGCCATGTGCCCTGCCACCAGGAGAGCCCTGGGGAAACAATTTGAACCCAAACGTGTGAATTTCACTTCATGTAAGTTAAGCAAAACTTCACTGTATCTAAGTCTTTAAAGGAAAAAGACACTTTGAATCATCTCAAAGCCCTGAGGTCGAGGGCCAACAATTTGCAAGCAGACGCGGTCTCCTTGACCCTCCTTCACCCTCCGGCCTGAGTGCTGCCTGCAGCCAGGTCCCACCGGAGGCCAGGAGGCCTCCCGGGCCGCAGGGGTAGAGGCCGTGTGTCCGAGCGCCGCTCTCGGATGCTTTTGCTTGTTCCCACCCTGTCTGGTTGGCTTCCTTCCAGGGGCCGGCGAGTCCAGTTTTCCCGCGTGGCTGAGATCCCTCATGACCATTTGCTGCTGTGGGACCGACTGCTACCTCCAGAACGTGGCCATCTCCACGCTGCTGGAAGTGATAAACCACTCCCAGTCCCTCGCGCTTGTCATCGAGGACAAGATGAGGCGCTATAAAAGCTCTGGGTACAGCCCGTTTCTCGGCAAGCTGCAGATGGTGACGGTGCCTCCCATCGCGCCAGGAGTCCTGAAGGCCATCGCGGAGAAAACGGACTTCTATCAGGTATTCCCGCCGGAGAGCGGTGGGCGGGACCGTGTGCAGAAAGCTGTCCCCAGGGCTGTGGCCACCGTGGTGAGGAATGTGGCAGCTCTGGTGACACCGGATAGGACTGCCCGCCGTGGGCTCCTGGCACAGGGCCTGGCCCGGGAGTGAGTGTCCAGTGCCAGCAGTTGAGCTGTGACTTGTCCGTCGGAAACCACACGCCCTTAGGTCAGAAGTGAGTCGTGGGCAGGGCCGCGCGCCAGGCGGTGGTCAGTGCTCTGTGCGGAGAAGACGGCTTTGTCACGTGGAAAAAGATGGACAAAAAAGTTCTTTTATCTTAAGTTGTCCCTAAAATACCGTAATCCAGGAGACGCCCTCTCTGTGACCCGGAAGAATGCCTTCAGATAGCCTCCTCCCGGAAGGGGGGACCCACCTGCTTTGGAGCCTCACCCCGTTGGGCCGGGTGCTCCCTGGAGGCGGGGAGGAGCTGCCGCTGGCCACTGGCCTCTCTTGTTTACGAGCTGAGGTCAGGCCTGGGAGACGGAGGACTCGTGTGGGATGCAGTTTGGGTCCTGACAGTGAGCCAGGCATCGGCCGCGGCTCTGTCCACAGCAGAGGGAACAGGCACGTTGTGGCAGTGATCAGAGCGCCCCCTAGATGGAGAGGTGGTCGAGGGCCGTCTCTGGAGCCCCAGCGCCGGCACCGGGCAGGCTTGGTTTGTGCCCGTTGACCCGTAGGTTCTTGCTGCCGGCTGACCCCCTCTCTGTAGCTGAGGGTCTCAGCTGGTGGCAGGCTCCACGTGTGGCTGCATCCTGGCCTGTGCGGGATGACGTCTGCTGGGCTTCCTGGTTTGGTTTGGTTTGGTTTGTTTTTGTTGGCGGTGTGCCTTTGTCGGTTAAGGATTCTCACTTAGCACACGGAGGCAGAAGCCAGGACCTTGGTACCAGGACTGGCCTGTTCACACCTGGTTCACACCGTGTCCCTCTGTCCCAGAGGGTGGCTCGTGTGCTGTGGAACCAGCTGGACCAGGAGACCCGGGAGCACCACGTCACCTGCGTGGAGCTGTTCTACCGGCTGCACTGCCTGGCCCCGACGGCCAGCATCTGCGAGGACATCATCTGCCACGCCCTCCTGGACCCCGACAAGGCGAGTGCAGCCCCAGCCTCCGGCCTGCGCGGGTCCCCCTGCTGGGCAGCCTGGCACTCCGTGCCCAGGGCAGGCTGCATGTATCCAGCCGGGGTCAGTCTGGGGCCGGTGGACGTCCTGGTTAGTGAGCAGAAGTGTTAGGGATGTCGGGACTAGAAGGCCTCCTGCCGCATGAGCTGTCCCCTTTGGAGTCCCCAAAACATGGTCTGTGTCCACCTCAGGGCTCCCCAGGGAAATCTGCCCAGACTGCCGTGGTGTTTGCGGGCCTGTGGGTGCCTGCGGGCCTGTGGGTGCCTGCGGACCTGTGGGTGCCTGCGGCTGCTGGAAGTGCTGGCACAGGAGGCCATCGAGAGGAGGCGTCGGCCCCGCAGCCCGCTGTCCGCGCAGTGCAGTGGTTCCTGTGCTCTGAGCCATGGGCCTGTCACTTCCCAGGGAAGGGCATGAGCCCCACTCTGCTGTTTCCCTGCGACCACAGGCCTCCCTGCGGCCCTGGGCAGGGGAAGCACCACGGCTGGACCAGCAACCAGGCTCTTTAGTGACAGCGCACCGTGTCACCTGGAGCGAGGGGAGAGGGGCAGGACGGGCACCAGGCAAACCTCCTGCCTCTGCTGCACTGCCGTCCTGCTCCTGAGCTCTCGTTTGCTTTTAAATTGGGTTTCATGCAACCAAGAACAGCGTCTTGCTGGGAAACCAGGCTCCTCACGCCCGTTTATTTCCTAATCCAGGGAACCAGATTGGAGGCTCTGTTCAGATTTTCCGTCCTCTGGCACCTGACGCGGGAGATCCAGGGCAACCGAGTGACATCGCACAACCGCTCCTTCGACAGGTGAGGCTGTCTTCCTTATCATTGACCCGCAGGCAGAAGGCACTTTGCACGGTTCCCGGTCAGCGTGCTGGGCTGGGGAGGGGGAGATGCGTGCTCGGACCACATGACCTCACATTCCTGATGCACAGCAGCCGGTCTCAGGATCCCCTAAATGGCTTCAGGCTGGACACACGTGAATGGATACGTGGTGGGGCTGTCCCTGCTGTGGTTGAGGAGGGAGGAGACTCCGGTGCCTCGAGTCACTGGGGGAGCTGTCAGAGCGTGCCCCACGGGGAAGTGGGGGGAGTAGGGGAATGGGGAAGGTCTAGTTCTTGATTGGAGTGGTGGCCACACGGTTGTATGTACTTGTAAAGTCATCAACTGGCTTAAGATGTGAGTTGATTGCAGGTACATTATAATCCACATTGTTTTCCAAAACCCCCCTCTTTTGTTTCCAAACTCTAGGTGTGGGGTCAGATACAGCCTTACTGGCAGCTCATAGCGATGCCTGGGGCCCATCCCCGGTCTGATTTAACCGATTGGGCCGAGGCCTGGAGATCAGGACTTCATTTATTTCTATATTTTTAATATATTTTTATTGATTTCTGAGAGGAAGGGAGAGGGAGAGAAAGAGAGAAACATCAATGATGAGAGAGAGTCACTGATTGGCTGCCCCCTGCACTCCCCTACTGGGGATTGAGCCCACAACCTGGGCATGTGCCCTGACTGGGAATTGAACTGTGACCTCCTGGTTCATAGGTCGACACTTAACCACTGAGCCACACGGGCCAGGCCTGGGGATCTGGACTCCCATGCTGATTCTAGCACAAAGCCAGGGTTTAACTCCCAGGTGCTTATCTGCTGGGGCCCACAGCCCAGCGTGGGTGAGCTCCCCGGGGGTGTCCCGCACATGGTGCTGCACACCGACCTCATGGTGCGCTTCCACCCAAGGTCCCTGTTCGTGGTGCTGGACAGCCTGACCTGCACAGACGGCGCCATCGGTGCGGCGGCCCAGGGCTGGCTGGTGCGGGCGCTGTCCCTCGGGGACGTGGCACGCATCCTCGAGCCCCTGCTCCTGCTGCTGCTCCAGCCCAAAACCCAGCGGACTTCCATTCACTGCCTCAAGCAGGAGAACTCGGCGGGTGAGCTCCCCCTGCCGGGCAGCCGGGCCAGCTCTGTGTCCCCAGGGTGCCCGGGCCAGGGAGGGTGGCAAGGGCGTTGGACCCTGCTGCCCGCTGTGACAGTTAAGGCACTTAGACCTACTTTGTGATTTTGCCAGATTCGATCGGTGTGAAGTTTTACTTTGTAAACGTGTGGGGATCGAGCCTGCAACCCAGGCTTGTGCCCTGACTGGGAATTGATCCTCCTGGTTCATAGGTTGATGCTCAGCTACTGAGCCACACCAGCCGGGCTGATTGCTCGAACAGTTTAAAAGACCTGTTCACTTTACTTGTCTGCCTTTTGTCCATCATGTAATCTAGACTCTGGTGCTGTAGTTTCATGGGGGGATTTTATTTTTATTCTTTATTTTGTTCATTTATTTGGGGGGGGTAATTTTATTAATAGTAAGTTTTCTGTCTGGCTCTAAGACAAAGATCACTCTAGAACGAACATATCATAGCTCACCCTTCTGTTCTGAAGTCGCTTGTCGTCTTGTGATTTCCAGAAGACTTGCATCGTTGGTTTAACAGGAAGAAAACCTCTTTCAAAGAGGCATGTGGCGTGCCCGAGGGCAGCTCGGAGGAGGGCACGCCTCTGAGCCAGTTCACCACTGTGGACCGCGAGGCCATCTGGGCTGAGGTGGAGAAGGAGCCAGAGAAGGGCTCGCCGGGAAGCCAGCTGAGCGAGGAGGATCTCCCCTACTACACGGACCTGCTGGACAGAGCGGCCCGCGATGCTCCCGACAGCAGCGAGCACACTGAGTCCGCAGACACGAGCTCCGCCCACACGGACAGCGAGAACACGTCCTCCTGGTCCTCCCCCTCCCACGACCCGCAGGAGCTGAGCAACGAAGAGGGCTGCTGTGCGCCCATCCCCACGGGCAGCAGGGCTTACCCCCGGCCCGCAGCCTTCCTGGCGGAGAGTTTCAAGTCCAATGCCAAGTTAAGCTTGGCGCGTGTGGACTCGGACAGGACCCAGGCCTCAGAGTCCTTCTCCAGTGACGAGGAGGCCGACGTGGAGCTCCAGGCCCTCACCGCGTCCCGGCTGCTGAAGCAGCAGCGGGAGCGGCAGGAGATGATCGAGGCCTTGTTCAAGCACATCCTGCTCTACCTGCAGCCCTACGACTCGCGGCGAGTCCTCTATGCCTTCTCCGTGTTGGAGGCCGTGCTCAAAACCAACCCCAAGGAGTTCATCGAGGCCGTGTCCAGGACCAGCATGGACACCAGCTCCACCGCGCACCTCAACCTCATCTCCAACCTCCTGGCACGCCACCAGGAGGCCCTCGTGGGCCAGAGCTTCTATGGCAAACTCCAGACCCAGTCCCCCAACGTGTGCCCCCACTCCCTGCTGATCGAGCTGCTCACCTACCTGTGCCTGAGTTTCCTGCGCAGCTACTACCCTTGTTACTTGAAGATCTCCCACCGAGACCTGCTTGGCAACCGGGATGTCCAGGTCAAAAGCGTGGAGGTTTTGATTAGGATAATGACGCAGCTGGTCTCTGTGGCCAAGTGCATGGAGGGGAAGAGCGTGGAGGTCATCCGCAGCCTGCTGCAGAGGTGCAAGGTGCAGGAGTTCGTCCTGCTGTCCCTGTCGGCCTCCATGTACACGAGCCAGAAGCGCTACAGCCTGGCCACCACGGAGCGGGGCCGGGCCCCGCGGGACGACGGCCTCTTCGAGGAGCAGCTCATCAACCTGGGCCAGGACCAGATCTGGAGTGAGCACCCCCTGCAGATCGAGCTGCTGAAGCTCCTGCAGGTGCTGATCGTCTTGGAGCATCACCTGGGCCAGGTCCCCGAGGAGGCGGAGCAGCAGCCAGACCTGTCGCGGGAGTGGCGGCGGGCCCTGGACTTCCAGCAGGCCATCAGCGCCCTGCAGTACGTGCAGCCGCACCCCCTGACCTCCCAGGGGCTGCTGGTGTCTGCCGTGGTGAGGGGCCTGCAGCCTGCGTACGGCTACGGCATGCACCCGGCCTGGGTGAGCTTGGTCACGCATTCCTTGCCGTACTTCGGAAAGTCCCTGGGCTGGACAGTGACACCCTTCATCGTCCAGATTTGCAAAAACTTGGACGAGCTGGTCAAACAGTATGAAAGCGAATCAGTGAAGCTCTCTGTCAGGTATGCGGCCCCTTGATGGATTATTACTGCGTTAGTGACAGGTTTGCAGTGAGTGGCTGATTTGCCGGAGAAGCCAGCTGGAGGGCGCTTTGAATCAGAAGCCTGTTTAGCATTGTCAGGAGGGTGACAAGGAACTAAATGTCCAGATCAGCTATTTTTTTAAAATATGTTTTTGTTGACTTTTTTAGAGATAGGAAGGGAGAGGGAGAGAGAGAGATAGAAACATCGATGCATCAGCATCGATAGGCTGCTTCCTGCACCTCCCCACACACACACTGGGGTTCAAGCCTACAACCTAGACATGCGCCCTGACCGCATATCAAACTGGTGACCTCCTGGTGCGTAGGTCAGTGCTCAACCACTGAGCAACACTGGCCAGGCCAGATCCTCTATTTTTAATTCCACACAGCTACCCAGGCTGGCTCAGTGTTGCAGGACAAGTCAGTCACACTCTGTTAGTTTTGCAAAACAGAAATAAAAATGGAATCGCCTTCAAAGAAATTCTAAAACATCTAAAAACATCTCTCAAAGTGACTGCATGAGTCTAAAACAGCACAAAAGATGGTACCAATAGAATAACAATATTTCATGATGAGAGCCCAGGTTTGTTTAAGATAGTGGTAGCTCTCTGGTTGCTATGTTCGTATGTAGGATTAAACATCTTTATAGCCTCGTTCTTAAAAATCCTCAAAACCACCTTCTCGTTTCTCCACCGAAGCATCACCTCCAAGCGGGAGAACATCGCCCCGGATTACCCACTCACTCTTTTGGAAGGCCTGACCACCATTAGTCATTTTTGTCTTTTGGAACAACCCAACCAAAATAAAAAGGTAAAGGGGTTTTTTCTGAGTTGGAGGCACTTTTCATAACATTGTTTTGTCTGGGTTATGCCTGTTTCCAATAAGAGATGTTTGTATGTAAGTAATGTAAACGTGTACGCAAATCTGTGTCAGTAATGCAAACGTGTGTGCCGTGTATGTTTGTGGTTTGTTCTCCGGGCCACTCCTGCCATCCTGGCCCATTGTTTCAGCAGGAAAGTCAGTTGGGCTAAAATGGAAAGCCACTTGCTCCATTTTAGGCTTATATTCATTTTTCTCCACGAGCCTTTCACTCGCTCGGTGGTGTTCATGAAGTCTGAGTTGGGAGACGGTTGAGAATGCAGCCGGGACTGCAGTTGAATGATGGAGAGCGTCTGTAACGTGGCCTCTCAGACTCACGCCCCTTCCGAAGAAGGCCCCGGGTCAGAGGCCCGGGGAGCGTCCTCCTTCCAGGCCGGGGACCTGTTGGTGAGAGGCTGCAGCCGGGATCCACCGGCACCGACCCGTCCTCGCCGAGAGGGAGCGCTGCTCCCGTGCAGCCAAGCCTCCCGCGTTCGTTCCCACTTCCAGGCCGCGGCTGTGAGTGACCCCACCAGCCTGAGGAACGCCAAGAACGCCATTCTGGAGGAGCTGCCTCGAATCGTGAACACCGTGGCCCTGCTCTGGAATGTGCTCAGGAAGGAGGAGACACAAAAGAGGCCCGTGGACCTCCTGGGAGCCATGAAGGGATCCTCTTCCGTTTACTTTAAAACCACCAAGGTGAGAGCTTCCTCCGCCGTGCTGTTTGCTTCGTCCTGTGTTGTCCCAGCAACAGTAAAGACACCTGGGGATGCAGACACATACAAACCTGTGCTGCGTGGAACCCACGTTAAAAGGGAGTTGGGAGTAGAAATCTCCAGTTTGTTTGTTACGAGTAATTTTTCTTTTTGTTTTGTTAATCCTCACCCGAGGATATTTTTCCATTGATTTTCAGAGAGAGTGGAAGAGAGAGAGAGAGAGAGAAACATTGATATGAGAGAGAGACACATCGATTGGTTGCCTCCCACACCCCCTCAAAAATCCATGTGATGACAGGGAGAGTGGTGAGTGATGTCCAGGGCCCTGTTGCAAGCTTATTTTAAGTTGACTAAGTAATAAAATTATTTCAGGGGTGCCTATTTCTAGAAAATGAAAATGTCTTTCCCAATGGATATAAGCCCCTCCTGGGCTGATTGAGATGGGCAGAGGCTGGGGGTTCGGATGGGGACAGGGCTCCCTCCACTGCCTGGTCTCCCCTTTGTCACTCTCTGCAAAGCATGGCGTGGCTTCCTTCCAGCCCCCGCCCTGCTCACGGCTGCTTGCGAGGGGCGGTCCTCGCCTCCTAGTCTCTCCCTGCTCCGTCCGCTCAGCCAGGCCTCTGTCTGCCCACCCACGTCTGCAGCCACTGCACACCCAGGCCTCCCAGGAGCTGGGATTCCTGTCCCCACGGTGCTGGGGACGCTGACCCGACCGGCACGGCCCTGCGCCAGGGTTTACGGCCGTGGTGGTCAAGTATCAGGAACACCAGGGCCCTGACACCACTCTGCCATGACTGTTTTTTTTCTTTTCCCATTTTTCAGACCATACGCCAAAAAATTTTAGACTTTTTGAACCCCTTGACGGCCCACCTCGGGGTGCAGCTGATGGCCGCCGTGGCGGCGGTGTGGAGCAGGAGGAGAGGGAAGCCGCACAGTAAGGCGAAGGTGAGCTAACAAACCAAAGCCGTCGCTGAACTCACCCTGACAGAAATGCCAAGTCGTGTGCCATCCAAGATGACGTCAGAGGCCGACATGGGAAACTACTGAAGCAGTTTCACCCTTTGAAATGCAAGAGATGGTGCAGCTGAGTCTCAGTACAGCTCTGTGCTGGGCGGGCGGGGAGGGAGCCGTCCCAGCTTGCTCTGCTCTCTGTAGTGCGTGTTTAGTACTGCTGTGCGACCGTTTAAATTCAGTATCTAGCCGCATGCATGCAGCAATGTGTAACGTACATTTCAGAGAAGAAGCACCTGCCACGAGCCCACCGCCTAGCTACGGAAGGGCCAGTTCTACCTGTGAAGACCCCTGCCGCCCGTCCCTGGTTGCCATCTTACAGCTTTTTCCCCAAATCATTAAAGAAAATGTTTTAATTGATTTTGAGAGAGAGAGGGAGAAACATCAATTTGTTTTTCTACTTATTCATGCATTCATCGGTTGATTCTTGTATGTACCTTGACCAGGGATCAAAGCTGCAATCGTGACCTATTGGGACAACATTCTGACCAACTGAACTATTCAGTCAGAACTAAATCATTTTTTAAATGTTTTATATTTTAGGGCAGTTTTAGATTAACAACAAAATGAGAGGAAGGTACAGAGTTCCATATTCTCCCCTCCCATACGCGGCCTCCCCACCGTCAGCATTCCCCTGTGACTTCCTGCCCAAAGTCGTAGTTAATGTGAGGCTTTTTAATTTATGAAAATAATGCTTGTCCCGGGTGGTAAGGAAAATCTACATCACGTTCCTGTGCCCACACTGAGTTTGCATGCCATCCATTTACCTACTGACGGGTCCATCCGGAGGCCCTCCAGGGCTCGGTTTACCTGTCTCTGCAAAACCAGCAGCCTCTTCCCTCTCTCCCTCTCTTGACCATCCAGGTCCCTGCCTTGTCCCTCCCTCAGAGGCTCTTCCCATCCTGGACACTCTCAGCCCAGCGTGGGCTCCTGCTCCCTGGGGAGGCGAGAGTGGCTGGCGGCCCAGCACAGGCACACGGCTTTGCACCTGTGCGGTCCTTCCCGGGTGATTAACCTGATACTCCCAAGTGCACATGGCCATCATAGTGCACTTCCCACATCAGGGCTTCCTGCCAAGGCCAACTAGTGAAACCGGATTTATCGGGTTTTCTTCCTGCCTTTGGATCTTGAGGGCCATGTCTTTTTTTTAAAAAATACGTCGTTTTTAAATTGATTTTTTAAGAGAGAGGAAGGGAGAGGGAGAGAGAGAGAATCTTCGATGAGAGAGAAACATCAACATTGGCCAACTCCTGCAGGCCCCCTGCTGGGGATGGAGCCTGCAACCCGGGCATGTGCCTTGGCTGGGAATTGATCTGGTGACCTCTTGGTGCATGGGTCGACTCTCACTCAACCACTGAGCCACACTGGCCAGGCTTGTCTGGGTCATTATGCTAGCCTGTTTCCTTCAAATTATGTGTTTCTGTTCTAAAATGCTTTCTAAGCTTGAACATACCAGTCTCTCCCCTGTCATCAAATGTACCTTTTGGTCCTGATTTGTATCAGATACTGGTTACATTGTGATGAAATGCTTAACTCTCTCTTTATTCCCACCAATAGTCCTTTACCCAGTTTTCACTTAAATATTTAAAAGATTAAAGAACTCTCTTTCTCCAGGGGCAGCTCTTATAAAATACTTTCCGTGCATCACTCTTTTGTCTTCTCTGTTCTCTTCTTGCCAGATAGTCCCTGTGGCAAGTGCGTTCCAGCTCACCCTCGTCGACCTGGTGTGTGCACTCAGCACCCTGCAGACGGACACGCTGCTGCACCTGGTGAAGGAGGTGGTGAAGAGGCCCCAGATCCGGGGGGACCAGGTCAGGAGCCCGGGGGCCTCCCCATGAACTCGGGCCATTCTCCTAATGCCACATCTTATACGTTGTGTTTGGGAGGAAAACAGGTCGCAAGAGCAGCTAGGAATTTGGGGCGTAAGATGGAGGTGCTCTCACTGTCTTTGGGGAGATGGGGGAGACGTGCCCCGTAGGTTCGGTGTGCTGTGTGAAGGTGGGACTCGGAACATGGCCAGGCATCTTCCGTCCTTGCTCCTTGCTGCAGGCGCACTGCCCAGGACTGGTTCCAATCAGGTACCTGCGTACAAAACGACACCTTTCCTAAGAGGCAGTGGCACCTGCTTCAAGGAATTTGCAGCCTGAAGCGCGTCACAGGTAAAGCAGACACTAGTTAAAGGTGGTGAAGGCCCGTTTTACTCAGTGACCACAGTGAGAGCGAGAGAGCTGAGCTCAGTTCCGCTTTGTGCAAAGGTAACCTGGTTGTTGTTCCAGTTTGGGAGGTGAAATAGTTCCGGATGGATGGTGCTGATGGTTGCCCCAAAATGTGTACATACTGAAACCACTGACCTGTGTGTACACTAAGACACGGTTAAGATGACAAATTTTATGTGTATTTACCACAATAGACACTTTTATAAGAGAAAGGAATATTGCCTTTAGATGTTGAGGTCCTCACTCTCGGGGTGGTGAGCAAGAGCTGGCCGTGGGGACTCCGCGGCGCTCGTCTGTCGGAGGTTGGGGGGCTCCGCGAGTGTCTGGCGGTCTTGTTGCCTTCACTCTGGCGCCTGAATGTGGGAGTAACTTGGCCCTGGAGGAGCACAGCCGGGGGCGGCCGTGGGTTCCTGCGTGGATCTGCATGGTGACAGCGGGTCTCGGGGGCTGGAGGTAGACCTCCCGCGCTGGCGGGCTGTCCTGTGGACGGCGTCACGGGTGGGCTGCCCTGGCAGGCTCGGCGCCAGCCTTTGTACCGATGGAGTAGGCACGCGTAGGTGTTCTTCCCTCGCGTTACTTGAATTTCTGCAGATTTGTGCAACTTGGCCTCCAGGTTAAAAAAACAACAGCACTAGATTGTAACTGCCTGGCTGGTTTTGGGCTGCTCAAATGACAAACTTACGTCTTGTGGTTAGTTCGGTTAATTAGCTCAACTCTATAATTTCTACACAGAGCCGTTCCCAAGCCCAGAGGAAACCACTGTCTAAGTGACTCCAGCCACTTGAGATTTGGGGAAGCTGCCTGGGCTGACTCTGAGGGGGTTCCTGGAGCTGAGAATGAGTTTTCGTCTCTCCTGTCGGTAGCTAGTCCCAGGTGTTCAGAAGGGTCGACCCTGGCCCCCAGCCTTTTGTTTGGGGAGGGTCTGTTGTAATGGCCACTTTCCCCGAGCACTTGCTAAGAGCGGACTAGAAAGTAGGTCACAGCCAAAACCGGTTTGGCTCAGTGGATAGAGCGTCGGCCTGCGGACTGAAGGGTCCCAGGTTCGGTTCCGGTCAGGGGCATGTACCTTGGTTGTGGGCACATCCCCAGTGGGGGGTGTGCAGAAGGCAGCTGATCGATGTTTCTCTCTCATCGATGTTTCTAACTCTCTGTCCCTCTCTCTTCCTCTCTGTAAAAAATCAATAAAATATATTTAAAAATAAAAAATAGAAAGTAGGTCACATAGAGGGACTCCCGCAAGCTTGTCACGCGGGCAAGGTGATTAGGACCTCGTAGGACACTTTTATTTGTTACACATGGGGGATGCTTCCCGTCTGTTACTATGTTTGAAGACCTCGGCTAACCCCTGATTCCTCAGGATGCAGCATCTGCTTCTCTGTTTGAATTCCCTTCCCACCGACTTGGGTAACGGGTTTCGCTTTACTTTTCAGAAGTCGCCGCTCGTGGACGTCCCTGTGCTGCAGTTCTGCTATGTCTTCATCCAGAGGTAGTGCAGCCCCCCACCCCCTTCCCCATCACAGACGCTCCTGCAGAGCTTGCAGATCACAGCTGCGCCTCTCGCTTCAGACCGGGGGCCTTAGTGCAGGAAATGCCTCGGTGGGGTCCTGGCTCCTTCCCGAGGCGTGCGAGGGCCCTGGCGGGCCTCCTCTTCCTCCTGCACGAGCTCGGCTGACATTATAACACCGTGTGCTGTGTGCTGAACACTCCGCCAGCAAAGCCGTAGGTGAGGCCTGGCACACGTGTCTGTTGTCACTGAGAAAAGAGTGGACACATCAGTCAGCCACGCCTCCTTCCCTCTGCTCTCCGACCGTCTGGACCGAAAGCCTGCTGTGCGAGCGTTTGCTTCTGACTTGCTCACGGTTGGCTTCTCTCCTGTGTTTGGAAGTAGGCTCCCGGCGACAGCCTTGCAGGAGAACTTCCCCTCGCTGCTGGGCGTGCTGAGGGAGTCCGCGCAGCTGAACCTGGCGCCCCCGGGGTACTTTCTGCTTCTCAGGTGCGTGTCCAGCGTTCACATCCCCGCGGGTTCTGCTGGGAGGGTTCGTCCCGGCACATTCCTGGTCTGACGCTGACCGTCTCTCCCCAGCATGCTCAACGACTTTGTGACGCGCACGCCCAGCCTGGAGAGCAAGAAGGATCAGAGGGACCTGCAGGTCAGTGTGGAGAGTGGCCGTTGCTGCCTTCCCGAGTGCTATGCCTCTTTTGAGGGTTGCATTGTAGATAATCAGCCCTGGGCAGAAGCTGACCTGGATCTGCACCTCTGCTCAGGCCTCACTTCCTCCTTTTGTCTTCTGAGGGCTTGGCCTCCCTGTGGAGGCTCTGGGTTCAGCTTGAGCACCTGCCGGGGAAGGTGTGCGCTGCCCTCTCTCACTGTGCGCAGGTGCAAGTGGAACTCACCTTAAGCATGATTGCAATAAAAGTCTATCTCTATGCATGCATTTCTTTCCTTACACCCTTTCTCTCCTCCAACCCTCTACCCCCAATTAAAGCAATACATAATCATAGGGAATTTCAAAATGCTGAAAATTCAAGGTAAAACTCACCAGAGGAGAAGGAAAATCTTGGCTTTTGAGTGCAATGCAACTGTAAACAGGCATAATGATGGAGCTAGAAAATCGCTATTTTTCAGCCAGTATAGGGACTTTTAATCCTCACCCGAGGATATTTTTTCCATTGATTTTTAGAGAGAGTGGATGGGAGAGGGAGAGACAGAGAGAAACACCGATGTGAGAGAGACACATCCATTGGTTGCCTCCCACATGCCCCCAACTAGGGCCAGGAACCTATAACCGAGGTACATGCCCTTGACCAGAATCAAACCCGGGGACCCTTCAGTCCGCAGGCTGACACTCTATCCACTGAGCCAAACCAGCTAAGGCCAGTATAGGTACTTCTAAAGGGCTTTTTTAGTCAAAGGCTTTGATGTAAGCTAGGGTATATGTGGGTTTTGTTTGGTTGGTTTTTTGTGTGTTTTTTTGTTGTTGTTTTTGTTTTTTCAGTTTTTATTGATTTGAGAGAAAGAAAGAAAAAGAGGGAAACAGAAGCACTAGTTTGTTGTTCCAGCTATCGATGATGCATTGGTTGATTCTTCTACGCGCCCTGACTGGGGATCCACCCCACAACCTTGGCGTCCCTGAGGACACTCGAGCCAACTGAGCTCCCCGGCCAGGGCGGCTGGGATGTGTGTTTCCGGCTTTGGTGCTATTCCTGCTGCTGGTTCGGATCCCAGGCCTGTGTGAAGGGCTCTCCAGGCCCCAGTTCTGACCCGCTGCCGCATAAGGTGGCTCCTTTGGCTTCCTCCTGGGGAGAAGCATCATCATGAGTGTGCAGGCCCCTGACCTGGAGCCAGCCCCTCCCCCTTCCGAGCTTTGGCCTCTCGCCCCCTCCTCGCCCCCTGGCAGGCAGGCAGGCAGGCAGGCAGGCAGGCAGGCGTGCTCTCCCTTCAGGCAAACACAGCTGCCAGGCTCACAGTGGCGCCAGGACTGTGCAGTCCTCAGGTATCAAGGACCCACAGCCGCGCTTCACTGGCGATGCCGGGTGACACTGGCCCGAGAAACCTGCCAGGGTCCTGTCCCGTTAGCCCAGCTCCCTGGGCAGAGGCTTCGCTGACCGTACTCCTGACCTAGACGCCTCCTCCCTCCACCCCCGTCGAGTCCATTTAACTTCTCTAATCTTGTTCCTTGTGTTATTGTTAAAAGGAGCATCTCTAGCAAGAACCCACGGTTCTAAAGAAAAGCAATCCGCTAGGTGCTCTGTGCAGCTACGACTTCCTGTTTATACTGCTTTATCGCCGTCGGCCAGTGCCGTGGTCGCTGCCGCGTGTGGCTTTTGGGGCCTTGAGAGGTGGGCCCTCTGAGTTGAAGGTGCTGTAAGTGTAAAATACACACCGGTGTCAAAGACAGGCCCAAAAAAGCCGAAACCGGTTTGGCTCAGTGGATAGAGCGTCGGCCTGCGGACTGAAGGGTCCCAGGTTCGGTTCCGGTCAAGGGCATGTACCTTGGTTGCAGGCACATCCCCAGTAGGGGGTGTGCAGGAGGCAGCTGATCGATGTTTCTCTCTCATCGATGTTTCTAACTCTCTATCCCTCTCCCTTCCTCTCTGTAAAAAATCAATAAAATATATTTTAAAAAAAGACAGGCCCAAAAAGAATGCGAACGGTCATTAACAATTTCTGTACCGATGACATGCTGGTCACGTCTTGGACATGTTGGGTTCAGCCTTACCAACTTGTTTCTTTCCACTCCCTTTTAACGCGACCCCTGAAAAGGTCATCTTACCCACGTGCTCAGTGGTGGCTGCGTTGTACTTCTATTGGATGATGCTCTTTCGGGCTCTTAGATTCTTTTTCATAACGAACTTCCTTTCCTCTTTCTCCCAATTCCTCCCAGGAAGTCACTCAAAAAATCCTGGACGCCGTGGCCAACATTGCCGGCTCTTCCTTAGAACAGACCAGCTGGCTGAGCAGAAACCTGGAGGTGAAGGCGCAGCCTCAGGTCTCCCTGGAGGACTCGGACGCCGAGGAGGATGTGTGCGGTAGGTGCAGGAGGTCAGAAAGTGGTGCCTGCTGCCAGCTGGCGGGTCTAGCTTTTCCTTAAAAGTGAACTCTGCCTGTACTCCTCACAGCACAAGTGGGATGTGTAATGAACAGCAGGGTGCCACTCAGTGTCCCGATGACTGTTAACCCCCCACCGAGCCTGCATGGGGGTCCAGGGAAGGGTCTTCCCAAGACTCAGTGATAGAAGTCTTTGTGGGGTTAGAAAACATCGGAGAATGTGTGTGAGGTTCCAGGAGTACTTGAGCAGGAAAAAGAAAAAGACATGGTCCAACCTGCCTGGTGGCTTAGTGGTGAGTGTGAAAGCTGGGGGCTTGTGACTCACGTTCATGAGGGCTCCGTGGCGACCCGTCCGTCATGGTTACACAGATACTCCTTCGTTAGCAGATGCTGCTGCTGCTGCTTCGGCCATGGTGTCGGCGTCCGCCCCCTCGGTGTACAGCGTGCAGGCCCTCTCTCTGCTGGCGGAGGTGAGCACACGCCTGAGCGCCATCCCTTGGGAAGTGCTTGCGCCCCGAATCTTTGGGAAGATGCCTTCTCAGTGCCAGTGGGCTTGTTGGGCTCGGCCCCGCTGCTCTGGGAGGTTCCTGTCAGGCTGCTCACGCCTTGAGGACTGCATCCGTTCCTTCCCGTGGTCCAGAAGATTCTCTCGTCTCGCCACCCCCTCCAGGTTCTGGCGCCTCTCCTGGACATGGTCTACCGCAGCGACGAGAAGGAGAAAGCCGTGCCGCTGGTCTCCCGCCTGCTCTACTACGTGTTCCCTTACCTGCGCAACCACAGGTGCCGGGCTGCGTTGTTCCTCCGCCTGGGGACAGCAGGTATGGGAAACCGTCCGGTGGCTTTCCTAGGCAGCCTCTGACCTTGACCCCTCCCCTGCCGCCCCATTTAGTGCCTACAACGTGCCCAGCTTCCGGGCGGGCGCCCAGCTGCTGAGCTCTCTGAGCGGCTACGCCTACACGAAGCGGGCCTGGAAGAAGGAAGCGCTGGACTTGTTCCTGGACCCCGCGTTCTTCCAGATGGACACGTCTTGTGCGCAGTAAGGAAGGCGGTCTGCCCCCTGTCCTCAGTCCCCACCGGGGAAGCGCCTCATAAATAATCCCACACCTGCGACAGCTGCAGAGTCAGCGTCAGCCCCGATCCTGAGACATCGGCCACACGCCGGTCTCACTGGGTATTCTGGGGCAGGAGTTAATGTCAACGAAGAGATGGTATTATTCGGAAGCGCTTGCTATGGGGTCCCCGCAGTGCTTGGGCCCGCGCTGCGTTGTCTTGTAATCACGGGCTATTGGCACTGCCCGTCCTTGTCCCCCTTCCCCACTCACACTCACGAGTCCTCAGCTTATCCTGCTGTGCCCGGCCCTGCCCGGACAGCCGAGGTCCGGGGAGATCCAGCTGCGAGGTGAACTTCCCACGCCTTTTTCTCAGAGGCCGCAAAACCCCTCAGTGATGTCCTCCTGCGTGGCTGAGCGTGTCTATTAATGGAGGAGGAGGGCAGAGACTGGTCAGCTTTCTTGGTGTGGCCAGAGACGGTGGCTTGCACCCTATAACCCTGTTACCCTTTGGGGAGCCCACTGGAAGACACGTATTTGTCTTCACTGCTCCCCGTTCTTCCCGTCAGCACAAGTGGGAACGTATTTGGGGCAACCTCAGAAAAGCCCGAGTGCCTGACAGTCTGTTTTCCGTTGTGGTGAACTGGGAGTTACTCATTCCATTAGTTACTCCCGGTCACGCTTATAAATGAAAAGCCCTTGCTTAGCTCTCCCTTAGATAAAAACTACTTCACTTACTTTTCAGAATGTGGTTTTTAATAGATCTTAAAGGGGCAGGGTCTTTTCTTGATGCTTTTAATCAGACTGTCATCTTCTGCACATTTAACTAATTTTGCTTTTTTTAAATATCCAGTTGGAAGTCCATTATTGACCATCTTCTGACTCATGAGAAAACAATGTTTAAAGATTTAATGAGTGAGTTCTCTGTTACTTGCACGTAAGTCACACTTTGAGGGACCAACGCCACTGTCGTCAGCTTTGCCCACGTAGTTCAGAGCCCCACCCGCACCTTCATGCGCCACGTGAGCCGCAAACCGCGGTGTGGGGAGTGCAGTACGTCAGGGCCAGACGAGGACCTTTCCAGCTCCCGGCGTGGGCTGCATTCGGTAGCCAAGCTCTCTCGCAGTGTATTGTGGAGAAAGGCGTCAGAAAGTCCTGATAAGTTGTTTACCATGATTTATTAGCACTTTCCTAGGCCTCATATCTTCTCCTAATCCCTCATCACTAAGTCTCATTAAAGATATAAGTATTTTGCCCAGCTAGTGTGGCTCAGTGGGTTGAGCTTATGCCCATGCGCCAGGAGGTCACTGATTCAATTCCCAGTCAGGGCACATGCCTGGGTTGATGCCTCAGTTTCCAGTAGGAGGCGTCAGGAAACATCTCCGATGTTTCTATCTCCCGCTTCCTTCCTCTCTCTGAAATCAATAAAAACCATTTTTTTCCTAAAGAAATAAGTATGTTTACAAATAAATATGCAAGTAATTAATCAAGATCGTGGTTTTTCACCAGGGAAGCTAAGAATCACACTAGTATGCATTCCCTGACACTTACCTCTAATTGTAGTTTTCTCACTAAATGGGACTTATTTCCTGTGTTTGTTGTAGGCATGCAGAGCAGTTCCTTAAAACTGTTCCCAAGTTTTGAGCAGAAAGCCATGCTGCTAAAGCGCCAGGCTTTTGCTGTCTTCAGCGGTGAACTCGACCAATACCACCTGTACCTTCCTCTGATACAAGGTAAGAAGGCATCACCCCACCAAGGCCCTGATCGGGGACTGGAAAGATCTGGAAGTGACACTGTTCCCTTTAAGCTGCGAGAGTCTGGCTCCCCGGTCCACGGCGCACTTCCCTTCCCTTCCTCGGGGTCCTGCACAGATCAGCTCTGCGTCCACATCAGGATGCCCGAGCTCAGAGACTAGCATCTGCCCAGGCCGCAATGAAATTTTAAAAAATAAAGTTTAACCCCACGGACCTCACCTCCAGGTCATTCCTTGAGTCCCCAGGTTCCTAGCCAGTCCTGCCACCTGGCCCTCACCTCTCGGTTTTCTGCTGGTTGGTGTATGTATTTTGTTCAAGGTGGTTGTTTAAAATTTCCGTTAGGGAGAGAACTAGGAAGTAATGTACTTACTCCATCTTGTCCGAACCAGAAGCAGAAACGCTCGTTTAAATGCCAGCGTGCTTGGCAGGTATCCGAGCTGTGCATGTCCTTTGTGCTTGCAAAGGCGACAAGAGGACACCAGTGGGCGAGCTCAGACAGAGAAGGGTATCACTGCGGTGCTGCGGCGAGTCGTAACCGGCAGGACGTCGCTCAGCTGTTTGCTGTGGCAGCTTATGTTCCTAAGAAACCTCAAGTTACAGGGAAAATCACGTTATACAAACCATTACTTCCGTAGACAAGTGGGAAAGACTGTTAGCGGCTGCAGAGTTGAACTCACAACATTTTTTTCCCTGCAGGAATTAAAATTGTTGTCCTGAGTGTGAAATACACACTTTATTGAATAAATCTATTTTATTCACTCATTCCACTTCCTACTTCTCACCACCAAAATGTAGTGCCACCTACCAACCAACCTATATGGTCCTGTGGTCCCACCCCTCACCCAGCACCGTCTTTGGTTTCTGCGCCTCCTGTCTCATACTCTCAGGGGAGATTTAGGCGGTCATTGATGAGCCAATGGCTTTCTGGCTTGAGCCAAAAGTCCATGCCTTTCTCCTCCATGTGGCAGGGGAGTGAGAGCCACGGGAACCCCTTCCTTCAGCAAAGGCCGAGAGCGAGGAGGCCGGTGCACCAGGGCTCAGACTTCTTCCCAGCACCGCTTCTGACCTGGGTGGTTGGGAAATGTGAAGCATTGACACTCCCATTTTTCTTTTTTGTCTGCTGAGAAACTCCAAACTGCATATTTGTGTGACGTCTTCAAAATCTTCTTTCCTTAGAACGCCTGACAGACAATCTCAGAGTTGGACAGACACCCCTAGTTGCTGCTCAGATGTTTCTTTTTTTCAGAGTTTTGCTGCTAAGAATATCTCCCCAGCATTTGACTTCCCTGTGGCCAATAATGGTCTCTGAATTAGTAAGTACAAGCCACGTTGGAGCTCTCACAAATACAGCTTTTTCATATACAGTCATTCGCTACTTGATAGTGGGGATGCGTTCTGCTAGGCGAGTCCGTGGTTGTGTGGACATGATAGAGGCCCTTACACACCTAGATGGCACACCTGGCTGTCCGGTGTGGTCTGCTCCAGGCCACAAGCCTGTGCAGCACGTTACTGCACAAACAACATGAGAGTTTTGGGGGTTTTTTTTTTGAGGGTATGTTTACCAAAGCTGGACAGTAAAACAAGGAAGGGCCGAGGATAGAAGAAGCAGCAGAGGGGCTGAGGGGGGGCTGCTGTGGCTCACTGGGAAGTCAGAGGAAAGGGGGCCTTGGAGACAGGTTTGGGGTTGAGCCCAGGATGAGCTGCCACTGCCCGTTGCTCCCCTGGTTGCCAGTCTCTTGGAGCCCCTTAGACTCCGGGACATGGAGCCTGAGAGGGAAGCAAGGTGTGGGCATGCTCGGGAGGGAGAACAGGCTGGGTTTTCCGGTTTTACTGAGCTGTAAGGGGCATACAGCAGTACGTTAGTTTAAGGTGTCCAGCATAGTGATCTGACTTACATGTGTTGAGAATGATTGCCACCGGAAGTTCCGTTACTTTCGTTATCTCCTATAGATACAAAAAGGGAGAGAAAGTTTTTCCTTGTGATGAGAACTCAGGATTTCCTCTCTCAACAGCTTTCATGTAAACCATACAGCAGTGTTAATGGAGGCCTAATGTTGTTATAGGGGAACAGAATTTGTTACCCCAACATCTATCTCTTTGGCATCAGTATTATTTTAGGCTAGTTACCTTTAAGACACAGCAGGCATGGAGGAGCTCTGAAAACCAAGTGGAGGCTACCCTTTGAGGGGAATCTCCATGTCAGGGTGCTTCCTCCTGCAGCCGGCAGAGCGGGCCACCTGGTCTTTAGAAACTTAGTGCAGAAGGTACGGGCGGGCGAGGGGCTCTTGGAAAAGAGAAAGGATTCCAGGACACAGAATGGGAAGGGCTTTGTCAGGCAGATTGCCTGCTCTTTTGGGAAATGGGGCCTCGTGACAGATGACCTCATTGGTGTTGACCAGAGAATTCCAGACTGGTTGATTAAGATGGTTTGGAAGAGGTTGCAACCCCACCTACTCCTGGTATTAAATCTAAGTTGGATGTCACTGGCTTCAGCACAAGTGACGCCATTTTGGTCCTGTGGTTTTCTCTCTAACAGTTGGGGTATCTTTTCATTTTGTTGATTGTTGTTTTTTTTGCTCAGTTTGCTACTTTTTATAGATATATGAATTTTAAACGTTAAGCTAGGTTTAATTTCTCTCAAATAGTAACTTGAATTCACATTTTATTTTCAAGATTCAGGCATTCATACAGCTCGAGGACGATCTGAAAGAGGATGAGGAATCATTGAGGTAAGGAAGGGTCTGTGCACACACATGAAGGTTAGTGGATGTCACTCTATGATGTAGGGGTACCCAACATCATGCTAAGTACCATTTTCTTGAAGTTCTTGTGAAAGGACCAGCTATTTTGATAATTTCTTAAAAGGAAAAACCTTTTTTATGGGCATTATGATACCAGTCCTAAGTTGGTGTGCTTCGTAAGGCCAAAGCTCAAAACGTCAGAGTTTGGAGTAAGGAAAGTTTATTGATCAAGAAGGGACCAGCCTAGAAGATGGGACTTAATGGTACTTGAAATTCATCTTAAGAAAGTGCAGAGGCTGAGACCGGTTTGGCTCAGTGGGTAGAGCGTGGGCCTGCGGACTCGGGGGTCCCGGGTTCGATTCCGGTCAGGGGCATGTACCTTGGTTGCGGGCACATCCCCAGTAAGGGGTGTGCAGGAGGCAGCTGATCGATGTTTCTCTCTCATCGATGTTTCTGACTCTCTATCTCTCTCTCTTCCTCTCTGTAAAAAATCAATAAAATATATTTAAAAAAAAAAAAAAAGAAAGAAAGTGCAGAGTTCAGGCTTCTTTTATGTCAAGGGATGGGCAGGTGGGAGGGGCAGAGGTGATTGACGACCGCAGGCATGGGGTGGGGGAGGTTGTGCTTAGTCTGTAGACCATAGGTTCCTGCAGATCTTTGATAAACAATGCATGCTTCCCTTATCTCCTGGGAGAGGCAGTTTCTGCTAAGGGCCATTTTTGTAAAACTCAAGCCACAAGCAGAATTCCTCTAAGGATTTGCATGTCTGTGTGCAAAAAGCTGTTTGCCTGAAGGCCATGCGAACAAAGCCACTTGAACAGGTGGAGTCAGAGAGGCCCAGCACTCCACTCTGTTATAGCTGCATCCGGAAAGGGACTGCAGCAGATTCGAATGAGCTTCTAACGAGTTTCTTTGCACATTTATAGAAACAGCAACAAAATCAACAAAACAAAAGTTTCAGTTCCTGATGGAAACGGGCCCTCAATGGGGGAGATGCCGCAGAGTGAACTCATCTTCTATTTGTCAGCTTGCAAATTCCTGGACACGGCACTTTCTTTTCCACCTGACCAGATGCCCTTATTTCAGACGTAAGTCAGATAAGACCACGTGTCCTCTAGAAGTAGGAGGGGCTTTCCTGTACAGCATATGAGAAGCCACAGTGCAATTCCTGGTTGCCAGTGAGCCTGCTCAGCACACTGAGGTTCAAATTACCAACAGCTGTGGTTTTGTGAACTTGGCTCACAGTAGCATGTTATGGGTGTGTGTGTGTGTGTGTGTGTGTGTGTGTGTGTATTTAGGTGCTTTTTGCTAGTAAATGCTTATAAAAACAGGAGTTATGCACTGGTGGTCCTCACTGCATTTGTGTTGATTTGTTTGTGGTCTTTGTTTTTCATTAAATAACTAGTGGCCTGGTGCACTAATTTGTGCACATTGAAAGGAAATTAATTAGAAGAGATATTTTAATATTGCTATTCACCCTTTCTCTATAATGGAAGTGTCAACCAAATTCACGATCAACAATGACAGATGGAAACACATGCATGCGATTGGTGCCAGCAAGAGCTTTATATGTATGGCGCATGTGCAAGTCAACTTAACCTTTTATAGATATAGAATAAACTTGCTTAATTAGACCTGCTTTCTGATTGAGCTAAACTTTTTCCAGCCCAGTGAAGCACCCCAACTTCTCTTTCAGGTAATTGTCAGCAACACAGCAGTAAATACCAACACGAAGCAGATTATTATTGTAGATCACGCAGGGAGAACAAAGGGTAAAATATTTAACTGCAGCAGTGTTTGACTATAATCTGTGCAGTGAGAAAACCTGAAGTCATTTTCAAGGTCCACCATTTCTTACTCCTTTTCAGTCGGGTCAAGTTTCTAAGCTTTCTAAATCTCTGTTTTCCGGCTAATGAAAAGAAAATAGGATTCCACCGAGTCCCCTATCTACCTACTCCAGGACTTCTGTGAGGATCAAATGAGATGAGGCACAGGAAAACGCTTCACAGACATTTGGTTACAGTGTGAAATGTTTCCACCTGGCTATAAAGCAAGTCATGTTCCTGGGCTGAAGAAATTCCAACGAGGCTAGTCGCTAGGGAGAGGAAGCCGGGTGTTGCTATGTGATGTCATTACCTAGTGCCCACAGCAACCGTTTAGGGCTGGGCTGGGCTGTGGACCACATTTTGCGCCATGGGGTCTCAGCAGCATCGTCTGTGATTTGGTGGGGTGTCACTCCGGGGTGGTGGTGGGGCCTGTGTCCCACTTGGGGGAAGCCAAGTGTTGCTTTGTGGGGGCCAGGTCCACGGTGCCGTTTCTCTGTGCGTGTCACAGCAGCTCCTGCGTTGAGCGTCTGCCCCCTGGTGGTCAGTGCACATCATAGTGACCGGTCAGACAGGCGGAGGAGCTCTTAGCATATTCGCCTTGTATAAATACAGATTTATGTATATAGATTGGGACATACCGTCTCCAATCACATTGCCCCTCTTGGCTCACATTTCCTGTGGGCTTCACACAGCTGCTCATCATTTAGTTTTGTGCCGGGCCCAGACGCCACTCCTCTGTTCCATTCCATAAGGAGAGTCATCATGTGGGAATGTTTGTGGTTAAAAGCGTGTCCTTAAATGCTTGTTACCACATGAAAGAAGCCAATGTGAAAAGGTTACGTGCTGTGTGATCCCAACTACGTAACGTCCTTTAAAAGGCAGGACGAGGAAGAGAGTAGGAAGATCGGGGTGCCCGGGCCGGGGAGGGAGGCAGAGCACGGCTTCTTCGGGCGGTGGGACTGCTGCATGTGCTATCGAGTAGGTGGTTTTATTGATCGGAGTGATTGCTCCCGAAGAATGAAGCCACAGACCAAAGGTGATGGGTGAAAAGGACGCAAACTTTATTGCAAGCAGACACCACCTCTAGAACCTTAATTCTGAATGCTAAGCCTAGCCCTAGCTGGTGTGGCTCAGTGGATAGAGCATCGGCCTGCGGATTGAGGGTCCCGGGTTCGATTCCGGTCAAGGGCACATGCCCAGTTGTGGGCTCCATCTCCAGTGGGGGGCGTGCAGGAGGCAGACGATCAGTGATTCTCATCATTGATGTTTCTATCTCTCTCCTTCTCCCTTCCTCTCTGAAATCAATAAAAATATATTTAATAAATAAATAAATTCTAAGCCTAAGACTCTGTCCCTCTGGACGGACAGAGGGGCACCTGAGGAGGGTGACCGCCGCTTTGTCTTGAGGCATGAGACCCCCCTTTCTGTCGTGGGGCCTTAGCCCTGTACTCAGCTTTCAGGACCCCAACACTGCACTTTTCCTCGTCGGGTCCTCTGTGTAGCTTGGCGTCCCTGTTGGTTGATCTTACAGCTCTCCCAGGTGCTGCCAGAGAAAGCCGAAGCTTCCGCCTCCCACTCCTCAGGTCAGGGCTACTGTTGGCCTAACCCAGCGGTCAGCAAACTCCTTAGTCAACAGAGCCACATATCAACAGCACAACGATTGACGTTTCTTTTGAGAGCCACATTTTTTAAACTTAAACTTCTTCTAACGCCACTTCTTCAAAATAGACTCGCCCAGGCCGTGGTATTTCGTGGAAGAGCCACACTCAAGGGGCCAAAGAGCCGCATGTGGCTCGCGAGCCGCGGTTTGCCGACCACTGGCGTAACTCATGGTCACGTTAATTGCTCAGGCCAGAGATGCCCCTGTCTGCCCTCGGCTTATGGCTGTCTCAATCGCTTAGGCCAGATGAGTTTCTGTCTGCCTGTGGCATTTCTCTGTCCTCTGTCCAAGTAAGACATACACTGGCGCCTAAGTCTCATTCCTTCCCATGGACCATCTTCATTCCTAAAACTCCCTAAACCTGCCTCCTCTACCCCTAAAACTGCTCTCACTATAACAATGGCCCGTGTCACTGCGTTAGTCCAGACCCTCGGATGCCTAGCAGCAGCGGGAGGGAGCCGTGAACCGTGCCCTCGTGCAGGATCACCGACGGTTAGGTGTGCACCGCTCTGGTGGGGGATGTGATCATGGGGAGGCCATGCCTGGGGGGCAGGGGGTGCATGGCAACTCTGTCCTTTCTGTTCAGCTTTGCTGTGAACCTAAAACTGTTCTTAAAAAGAAAGACTTTTTAAAAAGTGGGTTCTGATGTACATGAATATGCATAGCAGCAGCATTCATAGCAGGCAAAGGAAGGAGACGCCCCACTGTCCATCCGGTGATGAGTGGAAAGTGGGGTCTTTGGTGATAAATACGAATGAAGGACTGGCACCCGCCACCACGCAGGGTCCCTGACGGCACGGGTGAGGGAAGAAGCCAGCCACCACGGCCCCGTGCCCTGTGATTCCTGTGGTGGGAATGCCCGGAGTGAGACACTCAGGGCTAGAAACGGGGTGAGTGGCGCCTACAGGGGAGGCGTGCAGGGCACTGAGGGGGCGTGCGTCGAAGATTGATCATGGTGATGGATGTACAATTCTGCGATACACTGGAAGCCATTGAGTTGTACACTCTGCCCAGGCGAACTGTACGGGGATTTTAGCTCAATAACACTGAGTCGAAGAGGCTCTCAGCCGCGTGCTGACCTTGCATTCTCCCTGCAGGTACCGGTGGGCGTTTGTGCCCGAAGTGGACACGGAGGGCCCCGCCCTCCGGGCAGAGCTGGAGGAGGGTCAGCAGGAGTGCACACCCCACACTGTGCGGATTCTAGAACTTCTCAAGTTAAAATATGGGGTAGGTGTTTTCCTTTCCGAAATGTCTACTCGTGGAAGACGGGAGGAGGGCTGAGGGAAGTGTGTCCGTACGCCACCTGGTTTTAGCCACTTGGAATCATTTTCAGAATGTGTCTGAGTATGAAAACTTGGAGATGGCTACAAATTCCATCTTTAGTTTTCATTTGTATGTCACTCTCCCGTCCCAGCTGCTCAGAGGCCAGGCTCCCTGGCTAACGCAGACATGTGGACGCAGTTTGTTACTTAGAGGAAGGGCCGCGAGGAAGGGCAGGGCCTCTGTGGGCGGGGCTTTGGGTGGATCCTGGTGGGAAGGTCGCTTGAAGACCAGCCTTTGCGTGTCTGCAGCTGCCCTGGAGCCGACATGAGGTGCGTGGAGAACCGTCTCTTGGGACTGGCCGCCCGCATGCACTCACTTGGATCTCTGGCCCTCAGCTGAGACGTGTCATTTACATGGTCTTTTCCTTTTGTGTTTGTTTTTGCCAGGAACTCAGCAGCTCTGATGAGATCACCGTGAAGAGTGGATTCCCTCTTCTGCGCCAGCACTCTGTGTCCAGCCTGCGGCAGCTGATGCCCTTCTTCAGGACGCTAAACTGTGCTTTTAAAGCCCAGAGCAAGCCGCCCGCGGACACCCGAGAACCTCCCCTCGTGGGGGGCCCTGTCACGGACAGCCCGAGGGTCTTGAAACAGCTGGAGGGGTGTGTGGAGGGCGATTTTCTGGAGCATCTGGAATGTTAACCTCCGAGACAGCTGGTCCCGTCCCTTTCCTGAGCCTCCAGCGTAAGCGGCAGACTCTGTGCAGGGAGCGGCCAGGCAGGCTCTGCAGACACGCTAGTTCCACTGGGACGCGGACTTCAGGTCATTTCCTGCTGAGCAACAAGTCCCACCTCCCCAAAGGCCTTGTAATATATGTGGATTGAATTATACGTTTCTTCCTCAATTTATGTAAAGAAAATAAAGTTAATATATCATCTAACGATCGCACAAAATCTAAGTTGAAGTATGAAGAGTCATTCTCTTTGTCAGCATAGACACATGGGTCTGCCTAGCCTGTTACTCTAAAAACTGTAACTGGTTGAATATTATTTTTAACCTTTTACACACATTCCTTTAAAGTATCTATTTTAGTGCCACATTTTAGAACTAAAATGTATTTTCTGAAAACAATAATTGCCCATCCAGCAGTGGGTGCTTGAGGCGGTCACCTGAGTGTATTAACTCCTGCCATTAAAATCACGTGTTTGCACCGTTCAGCTGCCCGAGAAATGCCTAGTTTTCAGCTCTCACAGCTGTCACCTTAGGTATGTTCCACAGTGACCTTGCCAGCACGTTCCAGTTAACAGGCCAATCGGCGGGGTCACGGAGCCTCTGGGGCCCCAAACAGCTCTCAGGGAAACCCCCTCTCAGACTCTTCCCTCCCTCCCCCTCCTTCCGGGGCCTCTGCCCCTGTGCACACCTCGCTGCTCATTAAAGTGACCCCTCCCCAGGCACAGACCCCCCAGCCTGGCAGCATGTCACCCACGGTCTCCAAGCCCGTGTGTCTTCTGCCAACCTCCCCCCGTGGAGGCCTGGCTGGGCGCCCTCTGCTGCGGCTGGCCTCCCAGACCCGCCTGTGTCGCGCCCGTGTCAGCCGGGAGCGTGGAGTCCCTCCCCTGGCCCAGTGCCGCCTGCTGTCCTGTCCTGTCCTCCCCGCAGACGGGTTGGGGCCTGACGAACGATGGCGAAGTTTCTCCTAACTTCCCGCTACTTCCTAGTCGGTGTGCAGGGCAGCACTTGGTGTCATTAGTCCCAGCAGAGGGTCTGGGGAGCACAGAGCCACGTGGTTCCCCAAATAAGGGCTAGAAATAAGCACCCAAAGGCGCCACTAGACATCATCCTATAAAACCAAAGCCTGATACGCACATTGTCCCCTCGGCAGTCGTTCTGCCAGGAGTTTGCGTGGGAGACCAGGGGGTTCGACAGCTCGCTATGATGTGTGCTGACCACTAGGGGGTGGCGTGGAACGTGGTGGGCCTCGGCAAGTGGCACTGGCAGTGGAGGCGCTGCCAGCCCTGATGGGCCCCAAGGAGAGTGGAACCTCGGCGGGATGGTGGAGCAGGAAAGTGGGCGGCGCCAGGTTAAGGTGGGGTGCAATTTGGGGCTGTGAGCCTGGGGCACAAGCTGGGGTCCAATCCCTGCAGGCCACCCCGAGGGACCCCACCCGTGCACAAATTCGTGCACCAGGCCTCTAGTGACAGTTACACAAACAGGTGTTAAAAATCACAAGGGAATTGTTTTTGGGTGTCAGGGGATAACTTTGAAAACATTTGCAAGTTTGGCCACTACAATTTTAAGTATTAAAGGATAGAATTATAAATCCTCTGTAACATACTATGCATTACCTGTAATCCAGGCTTTGAGGAGATAACTGTGCTCGTTAATAGTTAACATGTGGGTAGGTATACGTGTTCCATCCGTCAAAATTTACAACAAAACTAATCGCTTATGAGTGGGTAAAAAGCTGAGGTACATTTATACCATGGAATACTATGCAGTAGTAAAAAAAATATATAATCTCTTACCCTCTGAGACAGCATGGAGGCACCTGGAGAGGACCATGCTGAGTGAAATAAGCCAGTCGGAGAAAGACAAGTATCACATGATCGCATTCATATGTGGAATCTAATTAATAAAATAAACTGATGTTCAGAGTGGATCCAGAGACATGGAAGCATGGAACAGGGTGCGGGATCTCAGAGGGAAGGGGGGGAGGGTGGGTGGGAGACCTTGGATGCATCTGTGCATCACCCATGGACGCAGACAATAGGGTGCTGAAGGCCTGGGAGGGGGGGGGCAGGGAGGGAGTAGGGGCGGGCTGGAGGGGGTCAATGAGGGGAAAAGGGGACAGGTAATACTTCCAACAACAAAGATTGATTTTAAAAAACCTAATTGCTTATTTATAGCATCAGTAGCTATGACGCCATGAAAGGTAGTGCTTATATCTGTATTTAGATATACAAATTTTGTTTTTCTTTTTTTTTTCTCCAGTATCTAAAACAACTTAATGGTCTCTGATAATACCATATATTATTTAATCCTTATTTAAGATAAATCTTTTTTGTTATTTACGTATATTTTTTTATTTTTTGCTCAACAGCTTTTATTTATACTGTATATTTTTATTTATTTCAGAGAGGAAGGGAGAGGGAGAGATAGAAACATCAATGATGAGAGAGAATCATTAATCAGCTGCCTCCCACACACCACACACTGGGGATCAAGCCCACAACCCGGACATGTGCCCTGACTGGGAATTGAATCATGACCTTGAGGTTCATAGGTCAACGCTCAACCACTGAACCACACCAGCTGGGCTTTTCAGAGAAATCTTACAGGGCAGGGCCGGGATTCAACAACACACCCCTGTTTCTCATAGAACACAGAAAGTCTTACAGTCTGGCCGGTTTGGCTCCGTGGATAGAGCGTCGGCCTGCGGACTGAAGGGTCCCTGGTTGGAGTCTGGTCAAGGGCACATGCTGGGGTTGCAGGCTCGATCCCCAGTAGGGGGCATGCAGGAAGCAGCCGATCAATGATTCTCTCATCTGTGATGTTGGTATCTCTCTCCCCCTCTCCCTTCCTCTCTGACATCAATAAAAATATATATTTAAAGAAAGAAAAAGTCTTACAAATGCAGAGTACATTCAATCTCTTCTTTTATCAGTGTGCACTACAGTAGTTGAGGATATAGGCTCCGTCGTCAACTGGCCTGGGTTTGACATCAGCTTCCCCACATACTAGCCTGGGAACATACTTTGTGTCTGTTTTCTCATCTGTAAAGTGGGAATGTCAATGGAAACCACCTCTTCAAGTTGTAGCAACCACCATCTCTGCCACCTCTGTGTTTCATATGAACAGGCATTTTGTTTTTGTGGTTGTAGTTAATCCTGACCTGACGATATTTTTCCACTGATTTTCAGAGAGAGTGAAAGGGGGAAGAGAGAGAGATGTGAGAGCGACACATTGATTGGTTGTCTCCTGAACACATCCATATCGGAGTCAGGGATGGATTCTGCAACCCAGGTACATGCCCCTGACCAGGGATCAAACCCTCAGGCGATGCTCTGACCACTGAGCACACCGGCCAGGGCTATAGGAACAGTTTGATCGTGCACCCATCAGTAAAAATGAAGTCTGTGCCCCCCCCCGCAGTATCCATAAGCCTACGTGGTACAGTAACTTACCTGAGTCCAACAGACACTGTATATTTTATAAAAGAGGAAATTGGTATTTATTTAAAATATATTTTATTGATTTTTTACAGAGAGGAAGGGAGAGAGATAGTTAGAAACATCGATCAGCTGCCTCCTGCACACCCCCGACTGGGGATGTGCCCGCAACCAAGGTACATGCCCTTGACCGGAATCGAACCTGGGACCCTTCAGTCCGCAGGCCGACGCTCTATCCACTGAGCCAAACCGGTTTTGGCGGATATCGGTATTTTTACCTGAAGACAAACTATATTGTGTATGTCCTAGGAGGAAATGGAGGAAGCTAGGAGGAAAACGGAATTCACGGCTCTGATAGCGTCTTCTTCCTCCCTCCGAGCGCCCTCTGCACCCGCCTGGGAGATGACAGCTCTGACCCGGCTCCTCCCAGGGAGGGGGTGCCCCATGCCACCCAGCATGCCAGGGCCGCTGCCCTGAGGGCCAGCAGGGGGGCAGGACAGGGCATCGCCGCGGGTGCCCCCCCCCAGGGACACCGCTGTTCTCCCGGCTGCAGGGGGCGCGGGAGGGTGTGGTGGGAGGTGCCTGTCACTGGGTGCTCCGGGCTCCACCGGGCGCTGCTGTGTCACGTGCCTGGCGTTCTCTCTGACCCCACCCTTGGGAGGTGCGGACTGAGCCCCAGAGCCAGGAAATGAAACCTATCAGCCCAGTGCTGAGGAAATCACACAGGAAACCTCGAGAAGCTGCGGGGGGGGGGGGGGGGGGGGGACTGCCTGGAGGACAGTCCTGAGCCCGCCCCGCCCCCCTGGCTTCCCGCAAAGTCACCGCGCCGAGGGCCACAGCAGGGGGTGCTGGTGGCTCCCAGGAGTGGGGGGCGTGTGTGGAGGAGAACAGCCTGTCTCCCAGGATGTGCATGTGGTGCAGTTCACTCAGGAGGAGGATTGGCGAGGTCTGTGGGAATAGGTGATGGGGTTTTATTTATTGTTTTATTTTTATTTTTTAAAAAGTAATTTAAATAAATTTATTTGCAGGAGAAAAACATCTGAACATCAGCAGGTACAAGTCTGATCCACAATGACCCAACAACTGCCTAACTTGTCCTGGGTACTCGATGGTGACGGGGTTGTAAACGAGGACGGGAGACCGGACAGAACGCTGTGCCCCCGGACTGACAGGCTCCGATGCCGGACAGAGCCTTCCACCAGCCACCGTTTGCAGCTCAGCGGCTCAGCTGGCGGAGCGTCACCCGCGCACAAAGGTCACCGTGTGGGTTCCCGTCGGGGCAGGTTGGGGCGCCTCCCCGGGCTGTGGTTTGGTCCTGGTCAGGCGAGAACAGGAGGCCACTGACGAATGTTTCTCTCACATTGATTTCCCCCCACCCTCTCTCTTTACCTTCCTCTTTCTCAAATCAGTTTTTTACAAAAACATATATTTTTTTAAAAAAGATGATCTTTGAAGACAGCACTACCACAGGAGTAAAGCCCAGGAGCTAAAAGGAAGCGTCCGTTAGATCTGAAGAGGACAATTAAAGGCCATACATACGCTGTAACTTCTAAGATACTCTATGCATTTAAGGGAGTCCCCCAAGAAATAACATTCGGAATTTTGGAACGACATAAACTCATTTAAAAATGTTCCAGGAACAATAGGCAAAAGTAGCCAGAAACTTTCTAAAGGGGAAGAGCAATGAGAGAACTCACCTGGGCAGATCTTTAAACACCTCATGGAGCTGACATCCTTGGTGTCGGTGCAGGAACAGAGAGGAGGCCGATGCGGCGAAACAGGAAGTCCATCTGCAGTGGACATAAAGGGACAGAGCAAGTTGGTGTATAAGAGGGACACGGTAAATCCAAAGGGGGAGGAAAAGTGGCTTATTCAATAAATAATGTTAGGAAAACCGGGTAACGAAGGGGAAAAAAGTTAGATTCATACCTCACATCTTTCACCAAAATAAATCCCAAACAGATCAAAAATACTGGAAGGAATCAAGAGAAAATATTTACACAAGCAAAGAATGAGGATGATCTTTCATATATAAATATTAATTCCAGAAGTCATAAGAGAAAGTTTTATAGTTTTGACTATATAAAATTTTCTTTTTAAAATTCTGCGTAACAGAAATCATCATAAACAAAGTAAAAGACAAATGGCAAACTGAGAAAAAATATCTGAGACTCGTATTACCAAGGGCTAGTTTCTCCAATACTTAACTCCTATTGAAAGAAAAAAACTGCAAAAGAAAGGGACAAAAGATATGTACAAGGAATACACACATAAACACACATACACACACACATACAACATGTGGCTTTTACACATGTGAAAAGATGCCCAACCTTACAACATGACGATAAAAATTAAAATTGCTCTGAGATATTATCCACAGACTCTTTCAGCATCTGTCTGTCATAGGAGAAAACAGGATCCCCGCTGCATTGCTACAGGGAATATACAAACTGGTACCCGCTATGTGGAGGAAATGCGGCAATTACCATCAGAACTATGAGTGGATATCTCTTTTGACCCAACAATTCTACTTTCAGGAATGAATCTGATATACCTACTGTGGGGTCCGAGCCCCGGTGCCGGGGACTGGACCTCCTGGGACGCCAGGTATTCGACGGAGAAGCCATGAGAAGTTGTGGGTATAAGAGAGTCTTCACTGTAGGAGCCAATGGCCATGGAGCCATTGCTACGACCGGAGCTACTAGACAAAGCAGTTCTTCCGAGCAAAGTCCCTCCAGCAGCGGGGACCCGCACACCGGCTCGGTAACAATACACCTTGCCCACGGAGGAGCAGCTAGCCTCCAACATGGGGCCCTCCACCAGCCCTCAGAGGAGCTACAGCCTCCCT
Organism: Eptesicus fuscus; assembly: GCF_027574615.1. Lineage (NCBI taxonomy): Eukaryota > Metazoa > Chordata > Mammalia > Chiroptera > Vespertilionidae > Eptesicus > Eptesicus fuscus. The sequence goes on from NC_072475.1 coordinate 3,360,053, forward strand.
GAGCAGCCCCCTCCCAGCGAGCTGCCTGCGGGTCTGTACCATCTATCATACTAAAAGCATAATATGCTAATTAGACCAGACATCCTTCCAGGTGACCTTCTGGACGAAGCCACCGAGGTGGGGGCCAAGGCAGAGGCGGCCACCATGGCGGGGGCCAAGCCCCTTGCACAAATTTCGTGCATCGGGCCTCTGGCACTGTAATACTAACTGAGACAAAAGAGGCTTCAGGCCAAATGTGACCTCTGTCCTTTGGGTGATAGCAGGGCAGCTGGCGCAGCCCACAGGCAGGGAGATGGCTGTGTCCTTGCTCCTTGCCCCCGAGTGTCGCCTCTTCGCCTTGAACACTCCCGATTAGGATTCCCGCGCCCGACGTGGCCTTGACCATCCTTTGCACTCTAGACAGGCCCCCCCCCCCCCCCCCCCCGTACGTGCAAAATGACGTATGCACAAGTGACTCATCGGAGCATTATCGATCAGAGCCAACGTTGGAGACTCCCTGTGTCCACAGTAGGAGATGGGCTCAGTAACTGACATCAACACAATGGAATGAATGTGAGGGAGCTCTTTCCGGAAGGTTCTCCGAGATACACTGTTCAATGTAAGAGGAGATGCGTAACTACAGGTTTGTGAAAGCGACCCAGTAGTGTGCAGAAGCAGTGGCTAAGCCTCCCTGCAGGGCGTCACAGCTTTGGCTGTGGATCCTGTCTCCTTTACTGACTATAAATAAATAAAACTACCTGCTGACAACCATGTCTCCTTTTTTTTAAATATATATATATATATATATATTATTATATATATATATTTTATTGATTTTTCACAGAGAGGAAGTGAGAGGGATAGAGAGTTAGAAACATGGATGAGAGAAACATCCATCAGCTGCCTCTTGCACACCCCCTACTGGGGATGTGCCGGCAACCAAGGTACATGCCCTTGACCGGAATAGAACCTGGGACCCTTCAGTCCGCAGGCTGACGCTCTATCCACTGAGCCAAACCAGTTTCGGCCATGTCTCCTTTTTGGATAGAACACCCCAAGCAAACCCCTTAAATGTGGTAACTATTTCACATTGTGTTTGATTTTTATTTATTATTTTTTAACACGGGGTGGGCTGGAGAGGGGCTGGAGAGAGGGGGAAAGGTACAGGTCCCCTGGGTCTTTGGGGGCAAGAGAGAGGGGGAGGGGGCAGGAGTCTGGAAGGAAATGACGTGGGGAGGGGAGAGGCCACATTGTGCTTGATTTAGACCGGTCAGATTTTATTTTCTCTGACCAAAATTTTATTTTTAATTAATTAATTAATTAATTAATTAATTAATTGTCTCACCCTTATTTTAACCTTCGTACAGAATTTTTGAATTCCTCTCTCCTTGTTTTAGTGGGTTTGGGCTGCTATAATAAAAATATTATAGCTACTGGGTAGCTTGCAGCACACATTTTTTTCTCACCGCTCTGGGAGCTGGGAAGCCCAAGATCAAAGCCCCTTCCTGGTCCTTGCTGCTGTGTCTTCCTGGCAGGAGGGTTGAGGGACCTCAGCAGGGACCCCTTTATAAAGGGCACTGATCCTGTCATGTGCATTTGGGGAGGGGGCATTCACGCAGCACTCCCCAAACAAGATAGTTTTGAGTCACAATAAAATCACATCAAACTCAGCTTTGACATTTTAAAAAATAAAGGTTTCCAAGTAAACATGAGTTTGTCTGATACAAGCTTTTTAAAAATATATATATTTTATTGATTTTTTACAGAGAGGAAGGGAGGATAGAGAGTTAGAAACATCGATGAGAGTGAAACACTGATCAGCTGCCTCCTGCACACCCCCAACTGGGGATTTGCCTGCAACCAAGGTACATGCCCTTGACCGGAATCGAACCTGGGACCCTTGAGTCTGCAGGCCGACCCTCTATCCACTCAAACCGGTTAGGGCTGATACAAGCTCTTATACCAACCTACTGTAAGCTTAGCCTGTACACGCCTGCCTCACATTTCATCCATAGGAGTGAGCCTTGAGAATGTAGGATTCCAGTTTCCTCAATTGTGTTTTTTTTAACAAAAGGGGAGTGTGCTTTCGAGATGAGATGAGATTGGCCTGGATCAGAGTTCTGCTGAGACTCACCCGATTGACTTCACCTCTCACTAAGGGGCACAACTTATTTCACAAACACAACCCTGACGTCCTGGAACGGCTCCGTTTCCGTGGCTCCCTGAGCGCCTGACTGCCAGGCGGGACGGCACGAGCCTCACGTGGAAGAGTGCCGTGGTCCGCGGTGCTGTGGGCTCTGGTTCTGGACCTGGCGCAGGAAAGATTTCACCAGGCGAGTCCTGGTGGTTCTGAGAGTGCGTTCCCTAAAGCGGGACGGGGAAGCAGAGGGAGGGCTGACGGTGGAAGAGGCAGGATCACACCCACGGGAGGGAGCCTGGGGGGGCTGCCTCGGCCCTTCAGAAAGACAGGCACACAGGCCCAGGGAGGGGACTGGGCTGCTGGACTCACCAACTCACAAAGGGCCCTGGGGCAAGAACAGATAAGGGCCCAAGGAAGGACAGAAGGTGGGGGAGGGAGAGAGAGCAGGGGAGAGAGAGAGAGAGAAAGAGAGGGAAAGAGGGAGGGAGAGAGAGACAGAGGGAGAGAGAGGGAAAGAGGGAGGGAGAGAGAGAGGGAAGAAGAGAGAGAGAGAGGGAGAGAGAGAGGAAAGAGAGAGAGAGAGAGGAAGAGAGGAAGGGAGGGAGAGGGGAAGAGATAGAGGGGAGAGAGAGAGAGGAAAGGGAGGACGGAGAGGGAGAGAGAGAGAGAGGGAAGGAGAGAGAGAGAGTACACTCACACGCCCTGGTCCCTCTGTCTGTAGGATTTTATGTTTTCTAAAGGCAGGAATTTTAGGCGAGTTCTCAGGGGAGGATCTTTTTAAAAAATTTTGCTGTTGTTGTTAATCCTCACCCAATGTTTTTTCATTGATTTTTTTTTTTTTTTTTTTTTTTTAGAAAGAGTGGAAGGGACAGGGAGACAGAAATATCGATGTGAGAGAGACACAGCCTGCAACCGAGGTCCCTGCCCTTGACCGGAATCGAACTCCGGACCCTTCAGTCTGCGGGCCAGCGCTCTATCCACTGATCCAAACCAGCCAGAGCTTAGGGGAAGATCTTAATGGAATATTCATCAGCTTCCCAAGGTGTCCTTTTGGGGTCACGGGGTCAGGGTGCTAGGGTAGGGCCATTGGTCATTGCATCGCCCTGAGGCCGGCCATGGTGCTGCTTTCATCTGGTTCTGCAGCTTTTCTGGGCCTGGAGCTGAACCACGGCTGAGGCCTAGATGTTATCTCTAGTTTGACCAGAACTCTGTCTCTGTGGTCAATGGACCTGAGTCTTCGTTCCTAAGATCACTTGATGCTGGTTAGGAAAACCTCAGGGTCCTGAGGGCTTCAAGCTTAAAGGGTGCTCATTCCGGGGAGAAGGAGCAGGGTGCCTCAGGGGCAGCTGAGGCCAGTTGGTCCCAGTTCCCCATTCCACCTGCCAAAGATTTTCCTGGCTTCTTACTATCCTGCCTCCCAGCTCCTTTTTTTTTAAAATTTTAAGATTTTAAAATTGAGTTTTAGAGAGAGAGGAGGGGAGAGAGAGAGAAACACCAATGGGCTAAAACATCCATGGGCTGCCTCCTACAGCCCCCCCCCCCCACCCCCCACCACACACACACACACACACACACACACACACACACACGCACACACACACACTGGGAATCAAGCCCACAATCTGGGCATGTGCCCTGGCCAGGAACTGAACTGACAACCCTTCGGTGCATGGGATGATGCCCACCATCTGCACCTCACTGGCCAGGACCTGGCTCACAATCTTTTTCTTTTTTCTAAAAATATTTTTATTGATTTCAGAGAGGAAGGGAAGGGGACAGAGAGACAGAAACATCAATGATGAGAGAGAACCATTGATCGGCTGCCTCCTGTCCGCCCCCTACTGGGGGGGGGGGCGGGCAGATCAAGCCTGCAACCCAGGCATGTGTCCCTGTCCGGAATCGAACCCTGGACCCTTCAGTCCACAGGCCGACGCTCTATCCACTGAGCCAAACCAGCCAGGGCCTGGCTCACAATCTTGAAGCTGGAGGAAACCTGGTCAAGTACTGAGTCCAGAGCATTTCAAATAGGATGAACTAGCACTCTCACTCACATGACTCATATTACATCATTTACCCAAATCTCAGTGGTTAGGGTGACAACAGGACACAGGTGTTTTAGTTTTTTTTTTTTTTTTTTTTTTTTAACATTTCCTCATACATTTATTTATTAACTAGAGGCCCGACGCACAAAATTCGTGCAAGAGTAGGCCTTCCTTCTCCTGGCTGCCGGCACCGGCTTCCCTCGCAGCCCTGGCTTCGTCCCGAAGGATGTCCGGTCTAATTAGCATATTACGTTTTTATTATTATAGGTTAAAAAAGGTTTTAGTCCTTACAAGCCTCAAAGTCGACACCAAATAAGTGTGCTTGAGTGAAAGGACTTGAGGCAGGATAGTCAGAAGCCGGGAAAATCCCTGGGCAAGTAGGATGGGGAAACTGAGACAGGAAAATTAAACAAGGCCAAACAGTTTGGGCAGTGTGCAGCCAGCTTGTGAATCCCCAGACTGTGCCTTCCCCAAGTAAGGACACTTGAGAGCAAGGGTTAACTCCTCTCCTCCCTAACCCGAGAATACATAGCTCAACTCACCCTGGCCTGGGAAAGCAGAGAATGAAGACCCCATTAATACCATCTGTGCCAGCTAAACCCGAGGACAAAGCACTTGGGGGATGTGAGAGCAGCAAAGGGGGGAAAGGGAGCTTTATCTCACCCACTAAACAGAGATGTCAGCCGCCTTAGGACTTGCCAAACATGAAGACCAGGTGTGTGTACAAACACTCCAAGATCAGCCACAGCAACGTAGAAGGGGACTTTGAAACCTAGGCTGCCACCCAAGACCTCAGGCAGGGACACTGAAACTGAAACCTAGAGGGAGAAAGGCATGAAACCCCTTGACCCTCCACCAGGTGTGTGCTCAGGTAGTTGAGTTGCCTGCTTGTGCTATAGGCCAAGGGTACCCTTTATAATGAAAGAGTCGTATGCAAATTGTCCCCTTGACCAGGAGTTCCACCAGGGGGTGGGGCCAGCCGGGGGAGGTGGGGGGAAGGGAGGGAGCTCAGCAGCTAGGGACCCTACCAGTGCACGAATTTCATGCACTGGGCCTCTAGTTTTGAATAAAGTTGCTTGCTTTGCTTCAAGGCTGCTGTTTGCCACGCCTCTGAAATCTTTCTTATGAGATTGACAAGAGCGGGGAGGAGACCACAGCCCCTGGGTCTCAGGGGGCTGCCCCGGGACAGGCTCAACAGGCGATAACGCAGGAAAGGACTCTTATCAGGGAGAAGGATGATCATTTTCAGGGTGAATCCAAAAAGGTGCAAAGTCTCCATTTCGTGAATAAGCTTTCAAATCACGTGGACACCGGTGGGCGCGGGATGGCTTTTCTCCGCGCAATTCAAGCCTGGCAGGTCCAGGCCTTGGGTGTATCTCTGTGGGCCACCAGCGCCCATGGCGCCGGGCTTCAAACGCAGGACCCTCCGGCCTCCAGGTCCGGTGAACGCGGTGACTCCTCGGCACCCGCCCCCGGCTCCGAGCCCGGACCGCGGACTTCGCCCGCTGCCTTCCCCGCCCCGCCCATGTGTCTTTCCCACACCCAACCCGCCGGTGCCCGCAGGCGGAAGTGAGTGGGCGGGGCACCCGCCGCCCCGCCCCGGAAGTGGGCGGGACCGCGCGCGCCCACTGCCGTCCCCGCGGCTTCCCTCCCAGTCGCGCTGCGGCGGAGGCCGGCCCGCACTGTGCAGCTCGCTCAAGATGGCGGCGCAGCCTCCCAGCGGGATCCGCCTCAGCGCGGTGAGCAGCGCGAGGGGTGGAGCGGCCGCGTCCCAGGAGGGCGGGCAGGCAGGCGGGCGGGCGGGCGAGGGGGGGCCGCAGTGGGCGGTGGCGACTCGGCGGCCGGGCGGCTGGGGCCGCGCCAGGGTCGGGGGACGGGGCGGTCGCCTCGGCCCCGCCGGCGGAGCGCTCGGCGGCGGGCAGGGCCAGGGCCAGGCCGGCGCGTCCCGGGCTGCGTCCCGCGTTCTCCGGGTTCGGTTTCTGTTTTGCGTCCGAGGCTCTGGGGCGGGCCCGGCCGCGGCCCCTCCTCCCGGCTCGGTGCTGGCGGGCGGGCCGCCGTGTCCTGCGGCGAGGCCCCGGGGGCCGGCTCGCCCGCCTCGGACCGCGGGGCCCCGGAGCCTGCCCGGCCTGCGGCCCGCGGGCACTGGGGGTGGGGGACGGGGACGACGGGCTGCGGCCAGGACCGCCGGCGGCCTTGACCTCCTGGCGGCGGTGCCGGTGCCGGTGCCGCGCGCGCCGGAGCGCGTCTTCCCGACGCGGCGGGGTTCCTGCCGCTGCCCGTAGCGCAGCCCGCGGGCCGAGGCGCCGGGTCCTCCTCCTCCTCCTCCCCCGGGCCCCGCGGCGTTTTTGAAAACCCTGCAGCGTTTTCTGAACCCGGGAGTCTAAGATCGGAGGGAGCGGTCACAAGATGAATTAAAATTCCCCTTAACCTGTGGGCGTGGCTTCCCCACCTGCTTATCCAGAAGGAAAGTTGGCGGCGTTTATCATGCAAACTCGGACCTCCTCCCGAGAGGCTGTGGACTCCGGCCCCGGGATGGCCGCTCCAGCCCCTTCCATGCAGTGGTCGCGCGGTCACCCCCGTGGCCCTGGGGAGGGGGCATCGCCCTCGCCCCGCTTGCCCTCGCTCGGCCAGTTTGTGGGCAGCACCTGGCATTGCCCGACTTGATGGCTGAGTGGGGAGTGGCATCTTTGCATTTCCTTGACTGCTGGTGGAACGGAAAGTTTTTCGTGTTTCACTCTTTTTGTTGTTTTTGAAAAAGAACTATCCTTTGCTGGTTGTCCTGTTTCCTTTTTCTGTTCTTTCTTTTTTCTTTTCTTTTCTTTTTTTGTGTGTGTGTGTGTGTGTGTGTGTGTGTTAATCTATTGATTCCAAAGCGTTCTTTGCATGTCCTGAATAAAGGTCCTTTGGTTACGTAACTGGTTTATTGTATGAGATAGCATTTACTTTACTAGTGTGCATACAGAGAGAAACTTGATTCTTTCTTACTGTTGCCTTTAAACTTTATTTGCTAGTGGTTCCTCCCCACACCTGGGTGAACCTGGGCAGATTCTAATGCTTTCCAGTTAGCCTCAGGTACTGTAAAGTCTGATCTCATCTGGTTTAAAATCTGTGACTCCGACCCCGCCCTCTTAGTGGATCCAAATTCAGGCCCAGAGACCTGTGATGGGGCAAAGCAGCGAGCTGGTTTTTCCCGTGTGTGCACTTGCATTCTCCCCTCCCCTCCCTCCCCGCCCCTCCCAGGTAGCTGTGTCTGCCCTTCAAGGTTGAGGTAAGGAAGAAAGCAGAGATACGGGTCAAAACCGTCTTCAGAGGCCCCTATTGTTCCCCGGCTGGCTGGGTGAAGCAGTTGTCCACGTGCTAAATCTTTGTTTTGTGCGCAATATGGGCTGTTTGGAGCCTCATTGATGGAAATCTCCCATCTGCAGCTTCTGGACCGTCTCCACCGGCCTCCTTGCTTTAGGACAGGAATTGGCAAACTCCAGCTCATGGGCCACATCCAGCCTGCCACCTGTTTTCGGTATGGCCCAAGAGCTAAGAATGATTCTTAAACGGTTACCAAAAAAAAAAAAAAAAAAAAAAGAATATTTCATAATACTGGTATATAAAAATTATGTGAAACAGACATTTTAGTTTCCATTCATAAGTCTCATTGGAATATAGCCATCTTCATTCACTTATGTATAGCTCTCAAATGCTTGCATTAGGAGAGGGTCTAGGAATATGTTAAAAACCCTGAGGCACAAAGGGTGAACCATCATGTATGCAGATCTTTAAAAAATCACTTAGTAATTTAGGAGATCCCGGAATGGAATGTGGAGTGACAAGAACTTACTGAAATATTTGCCTTTTGCTTCCATATTACTAAGTAAAATGCTTATTCCATTTTGTTGTTGTTTGCCAGAAATCCTGCTGTGCATTTAGCTGACACTTACCCACACTTCTCATCTCCTCCCATCCTTCCAGTGCTCCTAGGTCTCTGTTTTTGGTTGAATTACTGTGATTTATCACTCATTATTATTCACAAATGAATCAGCCAGAAATATGGTCGTGTTTTCTTTGCTGTACAGCTTTTTGTTTTCCCTGAAGTTAATAATTGATTTGTATTTTGTTTGCTTGTTTGCTTAGTTTTCTCTGTATTGATTGATCGATCACTTTTTTATTCAAACTTTCAGGGAACTGGGAAATCTCTTCTAGGTGTGTTCAAGACACCCCAATATTTTGTCTATTTTATTGGTTCAGCTGTGATTTGAGGACTTCCCTTTACTATTCTTCTAGAAATTTTCTTCCCCTTTTTGTTGTGTCTCCATCCTACATATTCCTCTTTTGAGGTTTTCTCTCTTGGTAAGCGCAGTATCTTAGTGACGGAGAGCAAGGGGCTGTGGAACCACCTGCCTGGGTCCAAATCCTGACTGACAAGTGGATATGTGACTCTGGGCCATTTACGTCAGTTAACCTCTTTGTGCTTGAGTTTCCAGTCTGAAGTCTGGGAAAATCACCTTACCCACCTCGTAGTGTCATTTTAAAAATTATGTGAGCTACCAGGCCGATAAAGAAAAAAGTTTTTTTGAGGTTAAAAAAATGACTTTATTGTTGAGGATTTTACAGATGTCTTCCTTTATTCCTTTCATTGCTTCCCTCCACCTTGTTCCTGCCCCGCCCCAGGCCTTTACCATCCTATTGACCGTGTCCATAGGTAATCCATATCCTCCTATGTAATAAAAGCCTAATATGCAAATTGTCCCCTCGGGCGGTCATTCTACCGGGAGTTCGACCACTTGCTATGACGTGCTCTGACCACCAGGGGGCGGTGTGGAACATGGTGGGCGCCAGCGACACGGCACTGGTAGCAGGCAGCAGTGGAGGTGCTGCGGGCCCTGATGAGAGTGGGATGGCGGTGGGATGGTGGAGCAGGTGAGTGGGCGGCGCCAGGCCAAGGTAGGTGCAAGTGGGGGCCCAATCGCCTGGCAGATGGCTACCAGCGGCGGTGGCGGGGGGCCTGGCCCCAATCGATTGCCCTGCAGATGGTGACCAGATGCAGCAGCGGTGTTGGGGCTGCCTCCTGGCTCCCAGGCGCTGAGGGGAGAGGGGGGCGCGAGCTGGGGCCCGATCCCCACAGGCCACCCCCAGGGACCCTACCCGTGCACATATTCATGCACTGGGCCTCTAGTATGCATATAAGTTCTTTGGTTAATCTCTCCCCTCCTGCCTTCCTTCTGAGATTCATCAATGTGTTCCATGTTTCCATGCCTCTGATTCTATTTTATTCATCAGTTTATTTTTTCATTTAGTTTTAGATTCAATTGTTGATACATATTCATATTTCTTCTTTCTTGAACTTTTTTCTTTCTCCTCCACCTGTTCTTCTAATACCCTTCAACATTTCATGTAATTCTGGTTTGGTGGTGATTAACTCCTTTAGCTTTTTCTTGTCTGTGAAGCTCTTTATCTGACCTTCAATTCTAATTGAGAGCTTTGCTGGGTAGAGTAATCTTTGTTGTAGGTTCTTGCTATTCATCACTTTGAATATTTCTTGCCACTCCCTTCTGGCCTGCATAGTTTCTGTTGAGAAATCAGCTGACTTGTTTGGGTGCTCCCTTGTAGGTAACTAACTGTTTTTCTCTTGCTCCTTTTAAGAGTCTCTCTTTGTCTTTAGCCCTTGGCATTTTGATGTGTCTTGGTGTGGGCCTCTTTGGGTTCCTCTTGTTTGGGACTCTGTGCTTCCTGGACTTTTTCTTTCTTTATTTCTTTCTATTTCTTTCACCAGGTAGGGGAAGTTTTCTGTCATTATTTCTTCAAATAGGTTTTCAATATCTTTCTTCTCCTTCTGGCATTCTCATAATATGAATGTTGTTACACTTGAAGTTGTCCCAGAGGCTCCTTATACTATCTTCAAATTTTTGGATTCTTTTTTCTTTATGCTCTCTGATTGGGTATTTTTTGCTTTCTTATATTCGTTGGTTTGATTCTTGAAATCTTTTGCTGTTGGATCTCTGTAAATTATTCTTTATTTCAGTTAGTGTATGCTTAACCTTTTGCTCTCGATGTCGAGTGTGACTCGACACGGTTAGCATCGGTAGCAGCTCTTTTTATGCTCTTTGAATGTATCAATAACTTGAAATATAAAAAAATCCAAATAAATAAGTTTGTATGAAAAGAAACTCGTTTTTTATTCTACTGCCGCGCTTTGTAAAATATGGGGTATTTAAAAAATTAAATCCCGAGTAGAATAAAGGAATTGAGAAAAAAAGCAAGCGAGTGCAAAGGGTTAATTTCTGACTATTCCTTTTTCATGTCTTTGACGTTATCACTAAGATCCTTGAAGCTCTCATTAAGTCCTTTGAAGCTCTCATTAAGATCCTTGAGTAACCTAGCCATTGTTTTAACTCTATCCAGTAGTTTGCTCGTTTCCATTTCTTTCATTTGTGACATGTTTCTTTGTCACTGCATTTTGGCTGCTTCCCTATGTTTGTTTCTATGTATTGGGTAGAGCTGCTGTGTCTCCTTGAGTTGGTAGAGTGGCCTTGTGTGGTAGGTGTCCTGTAGGGCCCAGTGGCTCAGCCTCCCAGTCACTTGAGCTGGGCACTCAAGGTGCGCCCCTGTGTGGGCTGTGTGCACAGTCTTGTAGTTGAGCCTTGATTGCTGTTAGTATCACTTGGAGGAATTGCCCTCCAGGCCAATTGGCTGTGAGGACCAGCTGGGACTACAGTGGAAGAGCAGCTCTGCAGGAGACACCCCTGTGGAGCAGCAGGCCTTGCTTCAATGGGGCTCTGGTGCTCACTGAGTCTGCCCCTTGAGTGTGTCCCTTGTGGATGTGTAGAGTTGTAATCTGCTATGGTCTGAAACTGTCCATTGGGCGCACTGGGTCTGGGGCCTCCCGGGAGGTGCAAAGTCAGCCACTGCCCAGGGCCACCCAACAGCTACAGAGAGGTCTGCAGAGGCTGCTACTTGTATTGGGCTTGTAAGTGCCCAGGTGAGGCAGGCTGGTGCTAGTGCTGGGTCTTGGGTCTATTATTGATAGGTTGGGGCATGATGCTTGTTTGAGAGATTTTAGCAAAGTCTGAAGCCTGAGCCAGGACAGGCCTTTCAAAGGGAAAAACTACTGTAGTCACCTTGGGTGGGGCTGCATATTGGATGGGGCGGGGTCTCAGGGAATCACTAGAGCAGAGTGAATAGTGTGATCCAGGCTAATGGGGACTCAGGTATGGCTGCCAGTCAGCTCTGCGAAGGGGGAGGTCTCAGCATAGGAACAGTCACTCCTGTCTGTAAGAAAGCTGCCCCTGAGTTCTTACCCTGATGCTAGACAATCCAGTTCCTCCCTGAATGTCCCTGATTCCTTTCAAGCCACTGCCCCAGTGCTGGAGCCCAGAGGTAGCGAGTTTGTGTAAGTTCGTGCATCAGCCCTTTAAGAGGAACACCTGGGTCTCCAGCAGCCCCTGTCACTCAGTCACAATCTGCGCTAGTTTTTACAGTCTGAAGTTATGGGGACTTTTTTCCCCAGCTCTGGAACCCTGGACTGGGGGGCTGGTGTGGGGCTGGGTCCTCATGTGCCTCATGGGCAGGGGAGAGGGGTACTCTGCAGCAGAAATATCCCTCCTGATTAAAAAAATGGCGCACATGGTGTCAGGCCAGCCATTTCCATGCCTTCGCCCTTCCTACCTGTCTCGATGTACTTTCTTCTTCTATAGTTGTAAGATTTCTATTTAGCCAACTTTCAGGTGGCTCTGAATGCTGGTGGTTCTGTATTTCAGTTGTACTTTTATGTGGTTGTGGGAGACAGTGTGTACCAGCATTTACCTAAGCTGCCATCAAGAAAATATTTTAATGCCTGGTGATGATTAGCCTTCTGCTTATATTTCTTTCTAAGTGAGACACTAACACAAGGCGACTGAGAAATGTTCGTGCCCGAGTAGAGCTGGCCCTTTGGGGGGCTTCAGTGTTGTGTGATCAGGTAGGAAGGAGCCAAGTTTTTTGTTGGGGGCACTCTGTCAGTATCTATCTATAGACACTAAAGAATGGGAATGTTAGACTATAAAATAAGTATGTTTAAAATAGAAAACATTTTTACAGTAACTTTGAAAAAGTGAGAACAATAACAAAAACATGTTATCCAGAAAGAGGTGTAAAAGAAGCAAGCGGAACTTTTAGAAGTCGTTCTGTCTCCTAGAGAGGACCTTACAGTTAGCCTCCTGCTCCTGCCGGCCGGCCTTCCTGGAAGCTAAGCAGGGGGAAGGAGATAGAAGCACCACACTGTTCATCTTGCTAGCTTGGTTTCTGTTGTGGTAAAATACACAACAAGATTTGCCGTCTTAACCATTTTCAAGTGGACAGTTCAGTAGTGTTAAGTACATTCACATTATTGTGCAGCCAGTCTCCAAAATTCTCTTCATCTTGCAAAAATCGACCTCTTCTACCCGCTACAAAACGACTCACTGTTCCCCTTTCCCTCAGCCCCTGACACCACCATTCTGCTTGCTGTGAGTTTGACTACTTTAGGAACCTCATATAAATGGACTCATAAGTCTTTGACTTTTTGTGATTGTCTTATTTAACTTAGCTATTGTGAATAGTGCTGCTATGAACATGGGTGTACAAATATCTTTTTAAGACTGCTTTCAGTACTTTTCAGTATTTTCTCAAAAATGGAATTCCTGGCTTATATTGTAATCCTATGTTCAATTTTTTGAGGACCCTCCATAGTGGCTGCACCATTTTATGTTCCCTCAAAGCGTGCACAGGAGTGCGTTTCTCCACATCCTCCCCAGCATTTCTTACTATTTTCTAGTTTTGTTGTGTTTGTTAAGAGTACTTAGTTTTTTACTTTTGTGTTTTTAGTTTGCATTTCCCTAATGATTAGTGTGCTGTGAGCATCTTTTCACATGTGCTTAGTGGTCATTTGTACCCCATCTTTGGAGAAATAGCCATCCAAGGCCTTTCTTTGTTTTTAAAATTAATTTGTTGTTGAGAAGTAGTTCTTTATATTTTCTGGATTTTAATCACTTATTAGATACTTGAGCAAGTCAGCAAAAAGGCCAGATGCTTTATCCATTCTTTAGGTTGCTTTCTCACTGTTGATTTTGTCCTTTGATATACATGAAGCAGAATTTTTGGACTGGAACCCGGATTCTTTTTTTTTTTTTTTAAATTTCTTTATTGATTAAGGTGTCACATATTTTGGAACCCGGATTCTTTATCCGCCAGAGTCCAAGAATGAATCCACGGACAGAGAGTAGTATGACAAAGGTGGAGATTGATTGAAGAACAAGTACGGACTCCCACGTGGGGAGAGGGAAAGAGTCCCACAGAATGGACTCCCCCGTGGGGAGGGGGAAAGAGTCCCACCAACTTCCTGTTTCCATGGTTTATAAAGGCTGTAGTTCCTGTGTCCTGATATCCCCTCTGATTGGCCACTATCCCCCTTTTTGATTTGGTCACTATAGCAACTCCTGAACTCAAAGGTCAACCACATGGGACCTCCCTCATTGTTCTTTCCTTTCTGGGCTTTCTTCCTTCTTTATTTTGTAAACATAGACCTTTTTGGCTACTTCCAGCTCCTTGTCTTATGTAAATGCAACTGGCTGCTCCCTGCACCTGGCTTGCTTGTGTAATGGGGATGTACCTGTTGCTGCTTCCTTGTCTTATGGAAATGTAGCTGCTCCTGGCTTCCTGGTGTTATGGAGATGTACCTTCTCCCAGTCTGTAGCCCTGTGATTTTTCCATGGACCCCAATTCTAAAAATTCCCTAAGCCTGCCTATATTCCCCTAAAATTCCTGTTTCATACAGAAGTACAATCTAATTTATTTTTTCCACTTGTCTCCTGTGCTTTGGTGTTATATCTGAGAAATCATTGCCAAATCCATTGTCATGAAATTTTCCCCCTGTTCCTTCTAAGTTTTATAGTTTGAGCTCTGATGTTTAGGTCTTTTGAGTTAACTTTTGTATATGGTGTAAGGAAGGGTACAAATAACTTCATTCTTTTGCATGTGGATATTCAGCTTCCCAGCTATATTTGTTGAAAAGGCCCCCCCCCCCCCCCCCCCGCCCTCCCAGTGAAATGATCATTAAATTTTTAGGAAAATCATTTGACCATATATATGAGAAGGTTTATTTTTGGGCTGTTTGCTGACCTGCTCTTAACATCGTTTTGAGTTGTGCCTGAGCCTGCCATCACTGATTCCTCCAGAGGACACACTCCAGGCTTTGACAGGGTTGCTGAGGGTAGTTGCAGGGTTGGGTTGCTCAGGGTGAAAGAAGGATCTCAGGGATTCTTAACTGATTCTTGTAAAGACTTTCAACCTATCTTGTTTTCATATGGCCTCCACTACCTTTGATTCTGAAGGCACCAAAGTCTAATTCCTAAGCTTCTTAGGGTTCTTTCAAGGTTCCTGGCCTCCTTCTTTTTGGGTTTCTTATCTCCTGCTTCAGATTTTTCTCTTTCCAGGTTATTAAGTCAGTTAAGATTTCCAATTTCCAAACTACTGACTTTTGTCTACTATTAATTCATTTTGTTCTTCTGGGTTTATGTCTTTTTTCTCCTGCATCAGAGAGCAGATTCAGGACAGAAGAGGTAAACACTGTCTGTGTATTCAGGTTTCCATGTTTAAAAGTTTTATATTTAAGTTATTTAGCCCAGCTGATGTTGCTCAGTGGTTGAGTATTGCCCCATGTACCACATTCGATTTCTAGTCGGGGCGAATGCCCGGGTTGCTGGCTTGATCCTCCAGTAGGAGGCTCACAGGAGGCAGCTGATCAGTGATGTTCCTTTCTCATCGATGTTGCTATCTCTCTATTCCTCTCCCTAAAAATCAATACAAATATAAAAAATTTATTTAAAGTTTGTGATTATTGGTTTTTTTAAAAAAACATCTGTGTGGTCTTCATCACATCTCATTTATGTGTGCGTGTGTGCACGCCTTTTTTGGAAATTACTTTTTAAATGTCTAGTGATTTAAAGGGCTATTTTGTAGGGTGATGTCTTTTACCTAGTATTTAGAGGGGTGAGTGTCACATTTTCTCCTGGTGGATTGAAGTGTTAGATGTGCCAAATATCCCCCAAATAACCTGGGGGATCCTGTGCTGTCTGGTTGGGGCAATGTCTGCAAAGTAATTCTGCAGGTTATATAAGCGGGGCTGCTCCACAACCCAGGCACGCAGGCGAAGGCCTGCTCTTCTGCAGATCTTCATGTTATGCTTTTTTTTCTTCAATACCTGGAGTCCAGACCAAACAGACAAAGTTTGCATTAGGCAGGTCCCTCCTTCCTGTCTCTTTTATTGAGGGGGTGCGAGGCTCAGTGTGTGCTGCTTTTCTGCCAGATCAATCACAGGGTCGCCATGAAAACTGAAAGCCTGTGTTCCCTGTAAGCACCCCAATCTAACCTCCAGTGCGTCCCCATTTTCAAATCTTAGTTTTGTTCTTAATCTTACCTTCTTTACTTGAGGTCCTTGAGGATTTTCCTTATTTTTATGAATTAGTTACGCCTTTCAAGGGATACATTTTTAAAAAAAATTAATTCCAGAGAGGAAGGGAGAGGGAGAGAGAGAGAGAAACATCCATGATGAGAGAGAATCATGGATTGGTTGCCTCCTGCACATTTCCTACTGGGGATCGAGCCCACAACTTGGGCATGTGCCCTGACCAGGAATCGAACCTGGGACCCTTCAGTCCAAGGGCCGGCGCTCTATCCACTGAGCCAAACCAGTCAGGGCTAAAGGAATACATTTTTAAAACACTTATAATGCTTATGTTCCAGATATCCTACGCATTTACAAATACTAAGTTATTTAATTCTTCTTAACAATCTTGTAAGTGGATACTGTTAACCTCATTTTTACAACTTGAAGCACAGAGGTTAATTTACTGCCCAGGATATACACTTAATACATTCCACATCATGGTCTGCTTGTGTGAGTGTGTGTGAGTGTGTGTGTGTGTGTGTGTGTGTGTGTGTGTGTGTGTTACACTGCTGCTTTGGCTGTTCAAGTGGTTTTCTTTCCAGTTACTATAAAAAATAGTTGAAAATTGCTGTGATTCAATACCCAAAAAGCCACTGTTTAGCATTCACTGTTTCTCACTGATGCCTTCTTTGCTTTGCTCTCCTGGGACTCTCACTCAATAACAATTTGTATGGTGTCAGTTTGGAGCCTGTGTATACGATGAAGTCATTAAATGAAATTTGACATTCCTACCACCACACTGTGCCTTACATCTACAATCAAAGTATTGCAACATGGGCCCAAATACCACCTTGCTAACTCCCGATTTCACACTGACAGAAAGGCATGAAATAGAGGCCAACCCTAAGGGTTCATGGTGGTTGATTAATCATATTCTTCTTTGGAAGCTAAAGGTTTTATGCCCTAATGCCATGTCCCATAGTAAGATTTAGAAAGGTGGAGCAATACGCCATTTAAAAATATAAATTGTAGAATGACAATTGAGCAAGGAGCGGGGACTCTGAGTGCTGGCGCATTCTCAGGTAGGTTAGTGGAGAAGAGGCTTCTTGTGCAAGACGAAAGTCTGGACATTGGTTTTCATGAAGGGCTGGCTCTCTGTGATGTGTGCTTTGGAAAGTCTGATTGCCTATGTCCCTCATTGCATGGATGCATGCTGCAGCAGATCCAAAGGACACCGCCGCCAGCCGGGCCACCATTCCTCACAGCGTACTTCAACCTACCGCTGACCGAGTTCTTGGGGATTATCCAAACCTAGTGTGGACAGAGGAAGGCAGACCTCTGACACCTTGTGGCCCATTTAATTTGTAATCGAATCACATTCTAGGGCTCTTCATAGGAAACACTTGAAGTGCCTCTCTTTCCCCTTAAATATGATAGAATCTGTTCACATGAATGCATCAAGTCCTCGTTGCATGAAAAGCCTCTGCATGTTGAAGTGTTCAAGCCTCAGCCTTTTAAAGCCATTTGTGCATGTTTATACATTTGATATTTACATTACTCAACAATGTAGAGACCCCTATTCGGGAGGTTGATTGGCATATTCTCTCATACTTTATTAATGTGAATTAAATCAAACATAAAATCCTTGGAAGTGAAGAAGGTCTGTTGTATTTGAACGTTGTTTAAAGGGTTTATAGATGTACACTACTGCCATAAGGACAACTATGATGACTTTTCAAGAGCCCACCAGAAAAGCCTGTTGATAAAAAAGCGAAGCCAAGTTTACCAAGCCTAAGGGCCCTAAGTACAAAACACCCCTTGACCCAGCCTTAGTTGTGTCACAGTAGCGATTAGGAAACCTTGGCTGGGTAATTTTGAGGAAAGTCTTGCAAGGTTGGTAACTTTGGGGTTGGGCAATTTTTGATGTTATGGCTTTGGGTTGGTGGATATTAGGAGGCAAGGGTTTTGAAGAAAGTCTTGATGAGTAAACTTGATGATTAACAGTCCTATCTTCCAGGAATCTTACCTTCTCGGTACTATTTCCCAGGTATATCCTGAAAGAAACAGCCAAGTTACTACTTTTACTGGGTCTCAATGTTTAATGAAAGGACAGAACATTACATTGATTTTGTTAAACAACAAATTCTCATGGCTGAAAGCTGTTTATTGAGCCAAATGCCAGCCAGAAAAGGACCAGGTCCTGGGGCAGGAGGTCTCAACCACCAGCAGCAGGCCAGGTGGAGGAGGCAGACATGTGCCCAGTCCTGGAGGTGATGGGCACTATGCTTTGGGAGAGACAGATGCACGTTGCTTTGAGTTTACACCGGCTCCAGACAGAAGGGTGGGGTGGGGAAGGTGAAGCGGCCGTCCTGGGTGTGCACAGCCTGTCAGGAAGAGATGCTGAGCGCTGAGATGGGCTGTGGGGAACCGCCCTGAAAGTTGTGCGTTAGGAGGATGCTGCAGGAGTTGGTGCGCAGCTCCAGCGCCGTCAGGAATGTGAGCCGTCCGTTGTGAGTTGGTCACAGGTCTTGGCTGGTTACTTTCACTCTCCTGCTCACTGTGTTTTATTTAGCACCTCAGAATTTTTCTCTCAGTTTCTGTTCCTAAAAGTGAGACCTGAATTAATTTACATGAATCATGGGTTTTTTCCAGCTTTGCCCGAAGTTTTTACATACCAACTCTACTAGTCACACTTGGCCATTCAGTGCAGTTGCTGAATTAATAGGTATGTAAAATTGACATTTCATATGTAACCTATTGCTTGCAATTGAAGTTTAAAAAAAAACTTTTCATTGAAAAATATTATATAAATGTGCTTTATTAAAAAAACGTATCTTGAATGATAACATTATGGGTAAAAGTTACTTAGCATGACAGTTGTTCAAATGGATGTCAGATTAGTCAAATTAATCACTGTTCAACTTTACTATACTACTGTCAAAGTATTTTAATTCACTGAGTTCATAAAGTATTTATGTTGAAAATATTTTTATTCTGTTTATAAAAGAACTAGATCTACAAGAAATAAGTAATATGTTTTTAATAGTTGGGAAGGTTATTTTTCCCAATGATTTTTAGAGACAGTGGAAGGGATGGGAGAGACAGAGAGAAACTTCATTGTGAGAGAGGAGGATCAAGCCTGCAACGGAGATACGTGCCCTTGTCTGGAATTGAACCTGAAACCCTTCAGTCTTAGGCCGATGCTCTAACTATTGAGCAAAACCAGCTAGGTCTGGTGTGGTTTTTTAGCACAAGGAACACCATTTGGGGCCTGTGGTTTTCTCTTTATTGAAAAGAGACACGATTTGAAGAACTCTGTAGAAGGTAAACCTTCATCTGTGTTTGCAGCTTAGCAGAAAATGTGTCTCTTCTACATCAGCTGAGTGCTAGCTGACACCAGCTCTTAGCTTCCCTGTGATAGTAGCCAGGCTGGTCTGTGGGCAGAAGACCTGCTCATCTTGCTTATCTCTGTGGACAGCGATGCCTGCTTTTGCACTTGCCCAGTGTTGTGAGACCGGGACTTGCTCTCTGTATGGAGGGCTTCGGAAAGAGTTAATTCTGTCATAGTCAATGAGCGATATATAGCACGGTACAATGCTGTAGTTTTATGTTTTTAAATCTCAGAAGTTGTTAACATTTCAACTTTTTAAATGTCCTTAAAGTATGGTATTCTGTTGCTTGTTAAAAGATTGTCCTGAACTAGTTGCCTTTTTAAAAAAATGCAAACACAAAATTTCCCAAATTTTGTTTCTCAGATAATGCATATGATCCTGATGTGAATGCTAAACAGATATGGATTGACAAAACCGTGATAGATAAGCACATATGCTTGACATTCACTGATAATGGGAATGGTATGACTTCAGATAAATTACATAAAATGCTAAGGTATGTGAAGGTGTCACATTTCTTAAAATCATTGCTTTTACCTAGTTCAAGGGTTTCATGTGTTAGATTCTTGCCCATAGTTTTTGTTTGTTAAAAACTCGCAGTGTGCTCTATTCTCTGTTTTCCTTCATTTCTACTGTTGGGTTAGTAGGCAATCCCTACCATTCTTCTCATCATTCCCCCATGTCCGAGCTAATCTAGAATTCCACCTTTTATAGAGCTATAGCACATCGGTATCGGTTAGCTTATACTATAGTGTAAATTAGTTTTAACCGGTATTTCCAGTGAAACTTACCACTTTGTGCTGGGACGGTAATTTCAAAGGGATTCTTCAGAGGGTGAGGAAGCAGCATCAGAGTCATGAGGCCTTGGGCTCTGGGGTCACAGTATGAAGCCAAATGTGCCTGAAGTGGAAACGAAAATGCTTAGCCACAGGTACAGGGCCGAGGGAGAATGTGGTGGTGGAGGTCTTTTACTAAGGTCCTCAGACACTCCTTACGCTGCCCAAGGTCAAGGCCACCCCATGGGTAAACATACTGCCGAAGGCTTGCTGAGAACAAGAGTCATCCACACTGACAGGAGAGACTTCAGGGGGTGCAATTTCAAGGGCCCAGGGACCCAAATGATAACTCGGCCGTTTAGCCAGGATGTGCCAGGCCACACGCTCCTGTTTTGGTGTGTGTGATCCTTAAACACCCCTATGATGTAGACTTGTTTCCTTCATTTCAGAGGTGGGAAAACATACCAAGGCAGCTTAGCATTTACTTGCCCAAGATTGTAGATCTAGAAAGGATGACGCCAGCATACAAAAACTAGGCTCTTCACCTATTATAGTTTTTGAATTAAAAACATGAAGGTTTTACATACTTATTTTTAAAATCTGTCTTTTCTCTTTAGCTTTGGCTTCAGTGACAAAGTCACCGTGAATGGTCATGTCCCAGTTGGATTGTATGGGAATGGTTTCAAGTCAGGTTCCATGCGTTTGGGTAAAGATGCAATTGTTTTTACCAAAAATGGAGACACCATGAGCGTGGGCCTCTTGTCGCAGACCTACTTGGAAGCCATACAGGCAGAGCATGTTGTTGTCCCAATAGTGGCCTTCAACCAGCACCATATCCTTTTGATTTGGAAATGGAGACAATGTAGAAACTGACGAAATAGTGTGAACCATTCTGTCCTTGTGCCTTCCTCCGGATTCTCCCCTTCTAGCTCCCATCCCTGCCTCTGCCTTTATCTGTGGCTAAGTGTTGTCCCTCTGTTCTCGGCGGGAATTTTGCCATGGAAGTCCTTAACTGTTAGGCGGTTGCATTTCATGTTGAGCTTCTGTAGCCTTCCTCTCTATTTCAGTCTCACTGTGCTCTAATGAGACTTGTGGTCTGGCTTGAAAATTTCACTAATTACCATGACAAATAAGATATCTTTAGGAAAATATCCTCTGTATAACCACATTTCAAATATTGGAAACATTACATTAGGTGTAATAAACTTGCTCATACTTCATCCTGGGTATTCATTTGAAATAAGACTGCCATTTTAAGTTTGAGTTGGTTTTCATATTGCACTTGTGGAAAATATGTTATTGGTCTAAGTCTTTAACTTAGGATATACGCCAGATGATTAATTTAGCGGAATCAGAGGCAAGCCTGGCTGCAATTATGAAGCATTCTCTGTTTCCGACGGAGCAGAGTTTACTAGCAGAACTGGATGCTATTATAGGGAAGAAGGGGACGAGGATCATCATCTGGAACCTTAGAAGGTAAGTACAGACCACTGCGAGTTGTTAACCATTGGGGCGGTCAAGTGCACCTGCAGGAGTGATTGTGTTACCTTCATCCCTGGATTGTCAGACAGTAGAAATGCATTGAAAGGGGCTTGTTTTTTGGTATAGTTCATGATTTCTTTTCCAAGGATGTTTTATTGAGGCCACTTTGGCTTCAATTTGGAATAGTTTCATATTAAAAATAAATTTCCTAGCCTTGAGGTTTAGTCTCCATAGCACTCTATTCTTACTGTTACTCCACCCCTCTCCTCAAAACAAATAAATGAGACAATAGAAACCCACCTATTAAAAGAGAAATCTTTGTCCATTTAGTCCATTACTTAAAGCTAAGCATGAGTTAGCATCTGGTGAGAAAAAATACTGATGAGACTTCTGTTGCTGAAATTATAGTTCTTTGTCCTTATAATGAGAATAAGATCCTTTGCAAATAAAAGTTTTAAAAGTTAGGATGAATGTGTAATATAGAGATATCTAATACATATTGAACCATAGGAATAAAGCACAAATAATGGTAAACTAAAATTACGTTAAATCTTGTGCTTTCTGACCTCCTGTATTCCCTTTTTCTTTTCTTTCTTCTTACTTTTGCTTCCCTGTACCTCCCCGTTTTTCTTTCTTTTCAGTTTAAACTTTTTTTATTTTAAGATGATTGCAATTCGTGCTCAATTGTAAGAATAATGACAGATCTCATGCACACGGACCTAGTTTCCCCCAGTGGGAACATCTCGCAAAACTGTGGACACTTACAGGCATCGTGCAGGATGTCTTTATTACTACGGGGTTCCTCAGGTTGCCCTTTTATGTCCATAGCCGTTCTCTCCTTCATCCTCGGCAGCCTCTAATTCTCCATTTCTATAACTTTGTCATTTCAAGAATGGTGCATAAAAGGAACCACAGTGTGAAACCATTGGCTTCTTTCATTCAGCATAAATCTCTGGAGATTCATGCAGGCTCTTGCGTGCGGCAGTAGATTGCTTCCTTTTTCTTGCTGAGTAGTAGCCCGTGTGGCTGGAGCACAGGGTGTCTAACCAGGCACCTGGTGAAGGCCATCGGGTTGTTTACAGTTGTTGGCCATTACACATAAACTCTAGACAACTCTAATGCATGACAGGCTTTTGTGGGAATATAGTCTGCATTTTCTTTTTAAAAATATATATTTTATTAATTTTTTACAGAGAGGAAGGGAGAAGGGTAGAGAGTTAAGAACATCGATCAGCTGCTTCCTGTACACCCCCTACTGGGGATGTGCCCGCAACCAAGGTACATGCCCTTGCCCGGAATCGAACCTGGGACTCTTTAGTCCACAGGCCGACGCTCTATCCACTGAGCCACACCAGCTAGGGCTCGTCTGCATTTTCTCCGGTGAATGACCAGCAGTGTGTAATTGATGGGTCATAGGGGAGTTGCTCGTTTAGGTGTTTTTTAGGAAACTGCCAGAGTGTTTTCCAAAGTAGTTCTACCATTTGACCTTCCCACTAGCAATGTGTGCAAACAAAGGTTTTATTTATTTATTTTTTCATTTTCTTAGATTCCTTTTCTTTCATTTTATTTCTTGGCCCCCCTTTTCTTTCATTTTATTTCTTGCCCCCCCCCCCCCCATAGTGCCTACCCTGTATATAGATGTTTTGTTAATTAGTAGTATTTCTTTGCTTATCTTGTTATGAAGTTAAAATTTTGTTCCTTCAAAAAATTAATTTTACAGCTACAGAAGTGCAACAGAGTTTGATTTTGAGAAGGATAAATATGACATCAGAATTCCAGAAGATTTAGATGAGACAACCGGGAAGAAAGGGTACAAGAAGCAAGAGAGGATGGACCAAATTGCCCCAGAAAGTGACTATTCCCTGAGGGTATGTATCCAGGCTCCTGTAGAAGTGAGAAAAGCATCACATAATGGAAGATATGTTGCCCACTTGTTATAAATGCTACCATTGATCTCTGAATGCAATATCTCAGACGTGCGTCAGCATGAGCACACTGGTGGTTTTATTTGCTTAGAAACAGTTTTTAATTGTGAAGTCATCAGTTCTAACCACATTCTCTCACTATGTGATTAAATTATTTAAACTGAAAATAATGGGATAAGTATATCCTATTATGGCCATATTGATTACTCAATCAAAAATATCAAAGTCAGAGTTTCTTTTTTTTTTTTTAATTTAAAATACTCAAGAATATACACACAATGACATCCTAAAGCAATAAATTATGTATAGACTAGAGATAATATACATTAATATAATTTTGTGATAAATACCTCTGAAAAATGACCTGAGAAATGTTTGTGTTTTTGAGATTGAGGAAATTAATATATTAATATAACAATCCTATATAATAAAAGCCTAATATGCAAATCGACCCACCAGCGGAACAAATGCCTGCTATGACGCACTGACCACCAGGGGGCAGACGCTCAACGCAGGAGCTGCCCCCAGCCCACAGGCCCCCAACCCGGCCAAGGTGGTTGCCAGCGGGGGGGCCCCTGATCACACTACCAGTCACCCCGAAGAGGGAGGTGACTGGTGATGGCAGCGGGGGGCGGGGCCGGTGAGTGGGCAGCGCCAGGCTGGCCAAGGTGGGTGCCAGCGGAACCCCCCAATCACCTTGTCGGTCGCCCTGCAGATTGGACCTGATTGCTGGCCAGTCCTAGAGACTCGACCCATGCACAAATTTCGTGCACTGGTCCTCTAGTATATTGATACAATAAATTAAAGTTTCTTAGTCACTGCAATAAGATATATCATACTAACTGTTCCCTTTATTTTTGTGCTGCAATTATTCTGTAACTCCAAGCTGAATGATCCATTGGACATTTACAAGTTTACCATATAACTTTTTGTTAACATTTAAAAGGGCAGATATTACTATTTTATATACCACAATGTGTTCTTGAAGTATCTCCTAATTGTTAAGAAAATCTTGCTAAAATATGAAGGGTCTAGAGGCAGCCAGAGCAGATGGTGTGGTTTTAGTGTATCATGAGTACAATGTTTTAAAATATCATTAATGCATGACAAAACCACTAATTTTGAAATCAGGAGACAGGGAATAAAAATAAGCCCTGGCCAGTGTGGCTCAGTTGGAGCGGCGTCCCGTGCACTGTTCACCATCCCATTCCTGGTCAGGACACATACCTAGGTGTAGGTTGGTCCCTAGTCGGGGAGAGTATGAGAGGCAACTGGTGTATCTCTCTCACATTGAAGTCTCTCTCTCTCTTGCTCTCTCTTTCCCTCCCTCTCTAAAAACCAAATTTTAAAGAGTAAGAAAACGTTCAAATTTTAGTTTTACATTGAACCTTTGTCTGTCCTTACTTCATTTCCTTTGGAGAGTTCTGATACATTGGAGGTAGGCACAGAAGAGCATATTTTAAACATGTTTTAGGTTGCAAAACTTGTTAAGGTTCTAAAATAAACTTTCATGCATTAAGAATTTAGAACACATTTACATGACTACTGATTATTACAGCCCGCTTTATTTTATTTAAAAAAATATATATATCTTTATTGATCTCAGAGAGGAAGGGTGAGGGAAGAGAGAGAGAAACATCAATGATGAGAGAACCGTGTATCGGCTGCCTCCTGCACTCCTCCTACTGGGGATCGAGCCGGCAACCCGGGCATGTGCCCTTGACTGGAATCGAACCCAAGACCCTTCAGTCTGCAGGCCAATGCTCTATCCACTGAGCCAAACCAACTGGGGCCCTACTTTATTTTTTATTTTTAAATATACTTTTATTGATTTCAGGGAGAGAGGGAGGGAGAGATAGAAACACCAATGATGAGAGAGAATCATTGATTGGCTGCCTCCTGCATACCCCCTACCGGGGATGGAGTCCACAACCCAGGCATGTGCCCTGGACCAGAATCAAACCCAGGACCCTTCAGTCTGCAAGCTGACGTTCTATCCACTGAGCCAAACCAGCTGGGGCTATAGTTCACTTGTGAAAAAAGTATTGTGCTTGTCTATTCTGTGTGTTGGTTTTTTATTTACAACTAGAGGCCTGATGCATGATATTTGTGCATGGTAGGGTCCCTAGGCCAGGGCCAATCTGCGGGGTGATCAGGATGGGGGCGTAAACCTGCTGGCACCCACCTTGGCTGGCCTGTGGACTGAGGGCAGCTCCTGCGTTGAGCGTCTGCCCCCTGTTGGTCAGTGTGTGTCATAGTGACTGGTTCTTCTGCCGTTAGGTCGATTTGCATATTAGGCTCTTAATATATATAAGGATTTTTTCCTTTTCCAACTTGGAACTGTCCCTTTTATTATGTTTATTTTTGTCTAAATAAAACTTGTTTTTAAAATTATAGCTATACTAGTGGCTCAGTGCACAAAATATGTGCACATTGAAAGGGAATTAATTAGAGGAAGCATTTTAATATTACTATTTGCCCTTTCTCTATAATAGAAGTGTCAGAGATGAAAGAAAATTAGTAAAACGTATATGAAAATCTCCCTCCTGTCAGAGTCTGGGGCACGCTGCGGGACCTAGAGTCAAGTCCCCGCCCACTACCCGCATGAACTTCGAAAACACAGGAGACCCAGACTTGGCTGGCCCCACCCCTGTGAGGCCCTCTGAGCAGGGGGTGCAGCCTCAGGTCTCCCAGCCTGGTGCAGGGGCAGGGGGCGTGGCCTGGGGTCCCCCATCAAGCCCCACTGGGCGAGGGTGCGGCCCGAGGTCCTCATCAAGCTCCGCGGGGTGGGGGATGTGGTCTGAGGTCCCTCGCCCCGCCCAGGCACCCTGCAGCCTCAGGTCTCTGCTGTTCGGTCATGATGTTATGGCCTCTTGGCTAATTTGCATATTCATCTATTATATAGATAGATATATACTTGACAGAAGAGTCAGAACATGTACATGTATACGTTTTTAAAAATTGAAATGAGATACCATACATGCTGTTTTGTAACTTTTTCACTTAACATAACATAGGTCAATAGATTGTTTTCTGCAAATCATTTTTACTGGCTATAATATGCTGAATTTGTTTTTAGTGAAAAGTATATATAGTGCATATTATTTTACTGGAGTTAATGGTCCTTTATTAAGTAAGTCGGCAGCTTCTTTTTAAATGCATGTTTAAGTAGTGTTGAACAAATCTATAGATAATTATTTAAAAAAAACAGATAGTGTTTTGTATCTTTCCAGGCTTACTGCAGTATATTATATCTAAAGCCAAGGATGCAGATCATCTTACGTGGACAGAAAGTGAAGACACAACTAGTTTCGAAGAGTCTTGCTTACATTGAACATGATGTTTACCGACCAAAGTTTTTAGTATCCTTTGTTTTCCTCTTGATGGTGTCTTCCAGAGCTGTATTAGTGTGTACTCCCTTACCACCTTGCCTCCTCTTCTCATACTGCTTCTGACCCTCTCTGACTTTGCCCTTTCTTCTGTACTTTCACACTCAGTAATTAATGAAATAGAAAGGATGACTTGAAGGGAGGGAGGTGATGTGTTCAGAATTTTCCTTAATTTTTAAGACAAGAACAGTGAAAATTACTTTTGGATTCAACTGCAAAAATAAAGAACATTATGGGATAATGATGTATCATAAAAACAGACTGATCAAAGCTTATGAAAAAGTTGGATATCAGTTAAAGGTAAGCAGGAAATGTCTATCTTTCATACGTTAGGATAACTTGTCATTGGGTCAGATGTGAAATTATATGCTTTTTGCCTAATGGCTTCTACATGTCAGTGTTTTAATAGTGTTGGTGTGGCTTTTGAACTTAGAATCCTGTGATATTAGTTTCTGATTTGATCCTGAGTCATGTTATGAGGGGACAGAATACTGTGTGTCTGTTTTACAGATGAGGAACCGGGCTCAGTAACATGCCCTAGGCCTCACCATGCAGACCTTTTGATGCATTTGGATCTGGATCCCTGCTCATTTCCTGCTGGAATGAAATTGGTTGCTTTTCACTAGTGCTGACTCAATAGCCTGAAAAAACAGTATCTGGTAGGTGATTTACTTTTTTGGAGTTAGTTCCTAAATAAAATAGAGCCTTCCTCCTAAGCCATATCCATTGTAGAATTCAGTTTCGGGTGATGGACATTGTCCCATGTCATTCTGTTTGTCCTTTACATGTTTTCACAGAAAGGTGTTTTGTTATTTTTGGTGTTTGTGTGTTAATTCAGTGATCAATTCTGAAAATCATCTTCTTAAAGGTCTTATGTCTAGGCATATTTTGTTTTCTAATTCTATGACTTTCATTTTCAATTTATCTTACTTCATTCTGAATTCTTTGTAAAATTATGTGAGCTCTACATGGTGTGATAGTATGGGTTTAACTTGAATGTTAGTCAACGGGTTGTGTCTTGATTACATATTTTCACGGCACAAGCTCAGAATAGAGCATTTTTGCAAAAGTAAATGAATGTCGGGCTCTTTATATTAGAATTTTACTGGTAATTGGAAATGCATTTTTGGTAATAGGCTTTAGTTTCTGAATTTTACTGGTAATTGGAAATGCATTTTTGGTAATAGGCCTTAGTTATCAAGTGCTTTGGGATTCAAAAGAAATAATTGTATCTGCCACAGAATGTAAATTGTTTTTATCGTTTACCACTTACGAATTGGACTGAAGTAACAGACATAGCCGTTTTCCCACCCAGTTAAATTTGCATATGTGTAATTTCTGGTTATGCTTGACCCTGCACAAAATAGTCTTTACAACCAACTTTTAATGTTTTTTGTTTTTGTTTTTTTACCAGATGATGGATTGGAACTAGTATTTGCATTCTGTGGATTTAGTAGACCTGATTAAGTAGGTGTGTCAGATAGTGGTATGATTTCCTGTGCTGGATCTCAGCATAGAGATATGATCAGACACGGAACAATCAGAGAAGGCTTCTTGGAGAAACTGGTAGTTGACATGAGTCTCAGTGACTCCTGTGTTGGAAGTCTGGCGGGGCCTTCCAGGCAGGGAAAATTCTCTCCAAAGGAAGGGAAATAAGGTTCTGAGACGATGCCACCTCTAGGGCAGTAATTTACTGTGCCTGCATTAGATGATAAGTGGGAAAGAGAGTAATGGAAGCGAGAGGAAGAGGAGGCTGGAAAGAAGGTGAAACGAACTACAGATTGCAGGGTACTGTGGTTTATAAGTGTGTGAGAGTGGACCACTGATGGATCTTCATGGAGTAGGGTTATGCTAACATTTATATGGCTTCATCTGCAGGGCGGGGCAATAGTAGGTGTACAGTTGTTCATCTGGAAAACAGTACAGTAAGTCGTAAGTAATTCATAAATAATATAAGAATAAACTCTGGCCCTAGCCTGTTTGGCTCAGTGGATAGAGCATTGGCCTGTGGACTGAAGGGTCCCGGGTTCGATTCTGGCCAAGGGCACATGCCCGGGTTTTGGGCTCGATCCCCAGTAGGGGGCGTGCAGGAGGCAGCTGATCAATGATTCTCTCTCATGGATGTTTCTATCTCTCCCTCTCCCTTCCTCTCTGAAATCAATAAAGAAATATATTTTTTTAAAAAGAATAAACTCTTGTTTCTTGTACTCACAACTATAACCCTACTTTTGCACCACTGGTATTATATTTATGGAAATTTTCATTTTGTGCCTTGTCTGGTTTGTCTCAGTGGATAGAGCGTCAGCCTTCAGACTGAAGGGTCCCGGGTTCGATTCCGGTCAAGGGCATGTACCTTGGTTGTGGGCACATCCCCAGTGGGGGGTGTGCAGGAGGCAGCTGATGGATGTTTCTCTTTCATCGATGTTTATAACTCTCTATCCCTCTCCCTTCCTCTCTGTAAAAATCAATAAAATATTTAAAAAAAAAGAGAAAGAAAATTTTCATTTTGTAAATTATATTTTCTTTCACTTTGTATGTCAACTTGGAAGTAAA
Organism: Eptesicus fuscus; assembly: GCF_027574615.1. NCBI lineage: Eukaryota > Metazoa > Chordata > Mammalia > Chiroptera > Vespertilionidae > Eptesicus > Eptesicus fuscus. The sequence goes on from NC_072475.1 coordinate 3,389,123, forward strand.
CCACAATTATGTCTAGCTGGCATCGCTCAGTGGTTGAGCATTGACCTATGAACCAGGAGGTCACGGTTCGATTCCCTGTCCGGGCACATGCCCAGGTTGCGGGCTCGACCCCCAGGGGGGTTATGCAGGAGGCAGCTGATCAGTGATTCTCTCTCATCATTGATGTTTCTCTCTCTCCCTCTCCCTTCGTCTCTGAAATCAATAAAAATATGTTAAAAAAAAAAAAGTAAATTACAATAAAAATATTACAAAAATATTTGTTATATACACACATAGATAATCAGAATATGACTTGTGCTTTGAGTTCAGTATTTTAGCTAGCAGAGTAAAAATTAAAAAATTATTTAATAATTTTTTACTGATGTAGATTTTCACTTGCCATTAACAGCTGGATGTGTAATTGGGATAAATGACTTTAATTTTTAAAATGCGGACTTTAAATAAACATGGAGTGCTGAGTGCCAGAGCCTTTGGGCTGTGGGTGACTGAGTTGTGGGTTCCTGTCTGAGAAGTGGCACACCAGCCGAGGTGTCTTTTCTCCTTTTATAAAATCGGGGTGATCAGACTTGTCTGAAGGAATACTTGACAACAGTGGATGTGGTTTTGGAGGAAGGCTCTAATATACATAGGAAGTAACTCCCAGAAAAGTGAATTACCCTACCAGACGATGTTTTTCAGGCTAAATTTCATGAGATAAAATACAGGAAAATGTTTGATACAAATTATAAATCTTTATGGAGGGGTAATTATGTTGGCATCATGTCTTATGCTTAAAATGCCGATTTCATTTTCTTTTCCAGGCAAACAACATGGGTGTTGGAGTAGTGGGAATTATAGAGTGTAATTTCCTAAAGCCAACTCATAATAAGCAAGATTTCGACTATACTAATGAGTACAGGTGTGTTGCCTATTTAACTTTTTGCCTTTTCATATTTTATTTTGGAAATGTTTTCATAACTTTTTCTAAAGATTTTTTTTTTTTATCCTATGAATGTTTTTACTTTGTGGGACATTAAGAAAAGGAGTAGATGAGAGGCTTGCACAGAAGACACATTTAACCGTCGCCTTCCATCCTAGGAATTGTGTCCTACAAATAGAAATATATTCTCCTGTCTTTACTAATGAAATATTTCTGAGAGTCCCAGAAAATATGGCCATTAATGTTAGTTGTAAAGTAGGGCCGCACAAACAGTCCTAATGAGATTGGCCCTCTCCTCAAATAAAGAAAAAAAAAACACACCAGAAAACGGAAGGAAGGAAATAATAAAGATAACTGCAAAATCAGTGAATTAAGAACCACATATAATATAGAAAATAAATATTATCACTCAGAGTTCAGTTCTGAAACAGCTAACCCTGTTATCCGAACAGGGATAATTTAATACAAGGAATTGTTAACTATGTCAATGTAAGAAAAGTTCAAACCTAAAGAGAATTTTGTAAGTTTATTGGAGCCAACTGTGGACAGTTACCAGGAAGCAAAAGTCTCAGAGGATTGAGAAAATGCTCCAGAGAAGCGCAGTTTTGTACCTGATTTTATACATTGCAGTCTGAGGAGCTGGAGAAAGCGGAGGGGGAGGTGGGAACCTCTGGGATGGAAAAAGGAAAAGGAATGGACATGCTTCATACCTTTGTGGGTGTAGGATAGTTACAGTCAACAGTGAGCACTAATGAGGAACAAACAAGGGTTCTGTGGCCTCTGCTCTGGTGCAGGCTGTGCCCGGAGGGGCCCAGCGAAAAGGAAGTTACTTGACATTCCAAAGGTATGTTATCCCACATACAAAAGACAACAGATAGGCTCAGCTAAGGGTGAACATCGACCTTTGTCAAGGAAGTTACTGGCCTTAGGACATGACTACCCGCCATGACTAGTTTGCAGTTGGGACGTTTTAATTTCAGACCATCCTGTGTGGTTGCTTTCGGTGTGTGACTTTCAGTACGTGGCCCCCTTTTCTTGCCCACATCTAGAAGAGTAGAAAGTGATTACTAAAAGGGGTACAAGATAAAAAGAGGAGCTGTTACCTCTAGGTTGAAAAAGGGGAAACAGTCAAGGAACTAGGAGAATGCCCCCCACCCCCTGAAGCCAGAGGTTCCGATCTCTCTCTGTGGAGGTCATGAGAAACAACAAGCCGCCTGCTTGCCCAGTGCTGGCCTGTACTGGGGCCTGCTCTTGCCAGGGCTGTGGTGGGCTGGAGCTGGTTGTGCAGATCTGGCTCAGCTGGAACCCGGGCCTGCTGGGACTGGTCTCCTGGCTGGGGCAGAGCGAGGTCAGGGCATGCCGGGGCTCCTCTCAGGCTGCTGGGCCCGGCCACGTCCGCACTGGAGCACTAGGAGCTGCTGCCCCTGGCGGGCCCCTCGCACTAGCCCAGCTAACCGGGCTCAGGTGGCAAAGGCACACGGTTACAGGACCGAGCTCTAGCATCACAGAACCGAGCAAGGAGGACCGGCTTTGAGCTGAGGGACAATAAATGGATAAGTGACATAATAAAAAAGCTCCAAGTTTCTTCTGTGATAAGATTAATAGTCTGTATCTGGTAAGACGAAGTGATTAAGGAAATAAAGGAGAAAACCACAATTGTCAGTATCAGAAATGAAATAGAGGACAATACGTAGGTCTACAGACACAAAACTTTATGAAAGGGATAGCGTAATTTGTCATTTTAGGTGATATGGACACATTCCTTTGAAATTAAATCAATTTTTAGAAAAATTATTACATATGAAATTCAAAGATTTAGGAGAAGTCCTTTATAAACTTGCATAACTTTGGTAATGAACTCATGAATATGTTACAAGAAAATAAATTGATGTCAATCTTTCCTGATCAGGATATAAAAATCTTAAAATAACAAATAGCATCCACTGAAATGTAAAAAGTATGATACATTTAAACCAAGGGGATGTATTGCAAGATCGCAGGGGTGGTTTTTAACATTCAAAATTCAATGTTATTCATCACACTGATTTAGAAAACTCTGATCGCTATTTTCATAGGTACAGAAAAATCAATTGATAAAAACAACACCCATTTGTGATTTAGGAAAAAAAGGGAACATTTACAAAACCATTAATAGAAAGGGCATAGTAACAATAGTTATTTACAAATAACAATACAGAGTATTTACAAAAAGAGCAGGCATCATTTCTAATGGTGAATAATCAATAGCTTCCCCCCAAGAGTGAGAATGAGATAAAGACATCAGCTATTTACAGTTGTTCTGGAGGAAATAACCCATACCATAAGGCAAGAGAAAGAAATGAAAGTTAGAAGGGTTGGGAAGGAATAAATAAAACTTCTGCAGATGATAATATGTAGAAAGTCCAAAATTATCTGTAATTGGAATTAATTAAGGAACAAATAATATGTATTCTAAAGTTGCTGGATAAGTAATCCGAAATCAGTGTACTAACAACAATAGCTAAACAACATGAAATTAAAAAAATCAATAAGAGCATCATAAAGACACGTACTTGATATACTGAAAACCACAAAACATTGTGGAATGAAATTTAAGACCTAAATAAGTAGGTATACTACTTTCAAGAATTGGAACACTGGGTATTATGAAGTGTCAGTTTTTCTCCAAAATAATTAAATGCAATTTCAGTTTTAAAAAAAGAACTAAAAAACCCATCAGGTGTGTGTGGGTGTTGATAGATTGATAGGGTTAATCTAAACTTCAAGTGGACAGTTAGAAGACTGAAAACAGTTAAGAAGACTCATACTACTAAATAACACTTAGAAAGCTGTAGTAGCTAAGAAAGTGGGTGTTAATGAAAGGGTAGACAGTCTAGTGAAATGGAGTAGAGAAGTCAAAAAGCAACCCCACTTTTCACACACACGGTCATCGGCTGTGGCAGAGGTGGCATTGGAGTGTGGTAGGAAAATGGTCATCTTCCCAAAAGAGACCAGGTCAGTTGGCTGGCTGTACAGATAAAATGAACTTTAACTCCTGCCTCTCCAATGAAGCGAAAGGCCAGTTCTTCGATGGATTGTAGACCTAAATGAGAAAGGCAAAACCAAAATGGGAACAGGCATACTTTTATAATCTTTAGTTAGGCAGGTTTTTTAAACAAGAGGCAAAAAGCTTCCATCATAATGAGCAAAAGTGGATAAATTATTTACAGTGAAGAAAACAAGCAAACGCCGGCAAGGTGCAGGGCAGTTGGAGCTCTCCTCGCACATCGCTGCGGGAGGTAAAACTTGATTGTTCATTTGTGAAAACTATTAGGCTGTCAAGTAATGCCCACCCCGGACCCTGCCCTTCCTCTCCTACGTGTATTCTCAACAGAAATGTGTGCAGTGTCCTGGACTGGGGAGGAGAGGTGATGAGAAAGAGACGAGGGAGAACTGTGGCTTTAGTCTTGTTTATTTCAGTAGGTCCCATCGATTTGCTTTTTAACATCTTATGGGGCTTGGGGTGGTGAACACAGTGCAGTAAACACATGATGTATTATACAGCTGTGTACGTGTAACCTATGTAATTTTATTAACTAATGTCATGCCAATAAACTCAATTAAGGAAAGACATCTTCCTGTGGGAGAAGTGCAAGTCTTTAATTGTGGGACAGAAGCTCTTTGAAATATACTTGCTGGTAATGATTGCATACTTTCATACACAAAAAGTTAGAGTTTGATTTGAATTGAAGCTTGGACAGTTGGAGTTGAAATTCAGAGAGCCTGTGGTTGCCCCATAATTGGTGGCCGCATTCTTTCACAACAGGGGACCCAAAGTGTTACATTGTGTCTTCCTTCCCAGAGGACCCTCGCTCTGCACTAGGAGCTTAAAAAGGTCCTTTCTAGAAAATTGCTGTTACGTTGAGTGTTTTTTATTAACTGTACTTTTGGGGGTCCTTCGTCCCTACTCTCTACCCTCCCAGTGTCCACCTGATCATTGCTAGGTTGTGCTTTCTCTGTGTTTGACAAAGATTTAATCTGATCATTATTTTTCCTTAAATTGGTTTCATAATTTACTTTTCAGGCTTACAATACTAGCACTGGGAGATAAACTGAATGATTACTGGAATGAAATGAAAGTGAAGAAAAATGCAGAATACCCTCTAAATTTGCCTGTTGAAGATATACAGTAAGTTTACATTAAAAAGTCAGCCCTCTCTACTATCAAGATGTGATGTTAGAGGGTACAGCGACTGTGCAGTGTTTACAGTTGACTCTGACCCAAAGTAAGGAATAAATTCTGTACTTCAAATCAGCAGACCATAAAATGACATGATGAGTAGGCCTGGCCAGGTAAACTCAGTTGGTTAGAGCGTTGTCCCTGTGTGGCAAGGTTTTGGGTTCAATCTCCAGTCAGGGCATGTACAAGGAGCAGCCAATAAATGCAGAAATAAGTGGAACAATGACAATGTTTCCCTTTCTCCCTTTCTCCCTCTCTTTCTAAAAACCAACAAAACATTTTAGAATAGTGAACTAATGAATATATGTATTTATACGTAGTCACAAAAGATTCATGATGAAAAAGTTTTTACCCATGTGTTGTATTATCTCATAAACCAGTCTTGAGTTTGGATTCTAGTTTTGCTGCTTAAGTAACCATGTGACATTGAATTTCTTACATAACCTTTTCTAAGCTTCCATTTTCTCCTAGAATTGTAAGAATTCCTATATAATAAAAGCCTAATATGCAAATCAAATGAACAGCAGAACGACCGGTGGAACGACTGGTCGCTATGATGCTCACTGACCACCAGGGGACAGACGCTCAGTGCAGGAGCTGCCCCCAGCTCACAGGCTCCAGGCCAGCTAAGGCGAGTGCCAGCAGGGCCCCCAATTGTCCCGCTGGTCGCCCTGGAGATGGGCCCTGATCACCAGCCAGGCCTAGGGACCCTACCCATGCACGAATTTCGTGCACCGGGCCTCTAGTTAAAAGATATGATGCCTGACAAACACTCAGAAGTACACTGAGCACACATTAATCCTGTGAATGAGTACTGATGTGTACTGTGTGTACCGATGGGAAGATATTCAAGATGTATAATGAAAAACAAAGATAGAGCCCTAACCGCTTTGGCTCAGTGGATAGAGTGTCGGCCTGCGGACTGAAGGGTCCCAGGTTCGATTCTGGTCAAGGGCATGTACCTTGGTTGCAGGCACATTCGCAGTAGGAGGTGTGCAGGAGGCAGCTGATCGATGTTTTTCTCTCATTGTTGTTTCTAACTCTATTTCTCTTTCCCTTCCTCTCTGTAAAAAGTCAATAAAACATATTTAAAAAAAAGAAAAGAAAAGAAAAATAAAGATACAACTCGGTGTATTAATTTTTCATTTATTTTGTGTGTGTCTACACATGCAATAATGTAACCTCCTGAAATCAGTTTATATTTATTTACAAACTTCTGGATTGTTTGAAGGTTCATCTAACTGTAATTGCATTTTTTAAAAAAACTGCATTTAAAAAGTTACAGGCATTAAGGTGAAGTCTTCATACGTTAAATGAGTCTCAATTTTTTTTTTACAGGATCAGTGTAATTTTTAAATGATAAAAATAAGGAAGTACTTTATAAACTGAAAGAATATATAAATTTTAAGTTGTTCAGACATGTGCTATAATAGAGGATAAAAATGTAATACAATTGTAAAAAGTTGCTTAAACTGAAGTAATACAACTTGTCTGTACCTGGTGATTTGTTTTGCTAATAAATATACTAGAGGCCCGAATTCGTGCATGGGTGGGGTCCAGCTGGCCCGGGCCCAATCGGCGGATCAGGGCTGGGCCTTTGGGGAGGAGGAGACGGCAGGAGGTTAGCCAGCCGGCCTATCCCAATTGGGGACCAATCGGGGCCGGGTTGGCTGGGGGTAGGGGCTGCAGGCAATTGTCTGGTGGGCCTTGCCCCCAATTAGGGGGGACGATCAGGGGTGGGGCTGGCTGTGGGGAGGGGCTGTGGTCCTGTCGGGGTGGGGTGGGCCGGCCCCACCCCCTGATTAGGCTGGTTTGCGGGCGCAGTGGGCGTCATGGCGACCGTTTGGTCGTTAGGGCGTTCCGGTTGCTGGCTTTTAGATATAGATTTGTCTTTGCAGGTACTAACACGGAATTTCAGAGCAAGGCATTTGAAATATGTTTAGTTGTTTGAGTTTTTATTATCATGGAGCAAGTTTAATAGTATGCCATTAAATAATATATTTAAGTCATTTTGCTTAAATTGGCCTGTCATTTTTAACCATTTGAAGGTGATCAAAATTTTTTTAGTTTAACTTGCTGTACACAATAATAGATGTCATGAGTTTTCAGAGACAGAATTAAATAAGAGGGGCATTTTATTGTGGAAATGATATGGAAAAGCTAATGGAAGTGTACTTAGCATCCATGTTTCCATGCTAATATATATTTTTTTATTACAGGAAACGTCCTGATCAGACATGGGTTCAATGTGATTCCTGTCTAAAGTGGCGAAAATTACCAGATGGGATAGATCAACTCCCAGAAAAATGGTATTGCTCCAATAACCCTGACCCACAGTTCAGGTACCAGATAGTTGGGAGTGTCCTTTTTTGGAAAGGAGGAAATAATTGTTCCAGGTGTATGACTAGGCACTGCTGACCTGTACTTCCTGTGATTTTTCTGACTAGAAATTGTGATGTTCCAGAAGAACCTGAAGATGAAGATTTGGTGCATCCGACTTATGAAAAAACCTACAAAAAGAGGTGAAGGTGGCACTGATTTGCAGTGGGAAAAGAATTAATGCATCTGCAGTATTCGCTGATTTGAACAGCGGGGTGGAGGTTGGGGGTTAGGGGCGCCTTACTCCTGCTGTCAAAAATCTGCCTACAACTTAAGTTGGCCCTCTTTGTACGTGGTTGGTTGAACCTGCAGATGCGAAACCTAGGGATACAGAGGTCTGACTGTGTTTATTGAGAAAAAGTCCGTGTTTAGGAGTACCCGTATAGCTCAGACCCTTGTTCAGGGGTTGTGTACAGCCAAAAAGATTATGACCCAAGGAAAGATTTTGTTGGGTGCATAAAAGCAAGTGCTTTTTACACAAAGTTTATGCTGTGGACACCTGCTCTTTTTGTCATCCCTGTTTATTGCTGCCCTATGTACAAGGTAGTTTGCATACAGATAGTTTGTCTTTTGGGGCCACACAAAGATGCATCATAAGTGAATACTGCCCTTTATGAGCTTACTAGAGGCCCGGTGCATGAAATTCATGCACGTGGGCGAGTGTCCCTCAGCACAGCCTGCACCCTCTTCATTCTGGGATCCCTCTCACAATCCAGGACTGCTGGCTCCCAACTGCTCGCATGCCTGCCTGCCTGATCACCCCCTAACTACTCCCCTGCCAGACTGATCGACGCCTAACTGCTCCCCAGCCGGCCCGATTGCCCCGTACTGCCCTTCCCTGCTGGCCTGGCCACCCCTAACTGCCCTCGCCTGCTGGCCTGGTCGCTACCAACTGCCCTTCTCTGCCAGCCTGGTCACCCCTAACTGCCCTCCCTTGCCAGCCTGGTTGCCCTCAACTGCCCTCCCCTGCTGTCCTGATAACCCCTAACTGCCCTCCCTTGCCAGCCTGGTCACCCCTAACTGCCCTTGGCCTCCCCAGCCGGCCTGGTCATCCCTAACTGCCCTCCCCTGATGGCCTGGTCACCTCTAACTGCCCTAACCTGCAGGCCTGGTCCCCCACAACTGCCCTCCCCTGCAGGCCTGGTTTCTCCCCAACTGCCCTCCCCTGCAGGCCTGGTCACCCCCAACTGGCCTCCCCTGCAGGCCTGGTCCCCCTCAACTGCCCTCCCCTGCTGGCCTGGTCGCCCCCAACTTCCCTCCCCTGCTGGCCTGGCCGTCCCTAACTGCCCTACCTGCCATCTTGTGTCCACATGGGTGCAGCCATCTTTGACCTTATGGGGGTGGGCATCTTGTGTGTTGGAGTGATGGTCAATTTGCATATTACTCTTTTATTAGATAGGATAGTCTAACAGGGAAGGTGAGATGAGAATATTACCACTTGGAAGTTAACAAATACCGTGCAAGGCATGATCTAGTCCAGTGGTTGGCAAACTCATTAGTCAACAGAGCCAAATATCAACAGTACAACGATTGAAATTTCTTTTGAGAGCCACATTTTTTAAACTTAAACTTCTTCTAACGCCACTTATTCAAAATAGACTCGCCCAGGCTGTGGTATTTTGTGGAAGAGCCACATTCAAGGGGCCAAAGAGCAGCATGTGGCTTGCGAGCCGCGGTTTGCCGACCACTGATCTAGTCCTATATGGGAAGGCCATAAGGAAGATTACTTCTGGCCCCAGGATGCAGAGGGCAACATGGATCAGGAAAATTCATGAAGGACATTTTTGTAATAGGCCCTGAAGGTAGGAGGAGAATGTACAGGGCACAATGATTTGTCGGCTTAACTAGAGGAAATATGTGAGTGGGCAAGTGGAAATGGACGTGGGCTAGGGACGCTAGTTAACGAGTGATGGTGGTCAGCCTTGGGGAACTTAGACTAATGTGCTGCACACATAGGGCAGAGTTCACAGAACTTTCTGGAACTTTTGATTTATGGTGCACTGTTTAAATCCAGCAGGACGGAGGTCGACAGACCAGTGGAGGCCTGTGTGGTATTCCCATTCCAAGGCCTGTAAACAGGGGAGGACAAGCTGAGGCCCGGGAGCCTTAGTGGTGGGAGTTAGAGGTGGAAGGAACACTAACGCACCACTGATTCTGGCGTGCACATCCCAGGGACTTGGGAGTGAAGTGTCGAGTCTCTGCAAGACAAAATTGAATAGTCATGGCGAAGTAGATTTAAATATGTTTTTCTTTCTTTTTTTTTTTAAGAGACAAGGACAAATTCAGGATCAGACAACTGGAAAGGATCCCTCAGGTAATGAAGCCTTCCATTTTATAGCCGTGTCTTATATTGGGTAGAGATTACTTTAACAGTTTTTTTTTTGTTAATCCTCACATGAGAATATTTTTCCCATTGTTTTTATTTTGTATTTTTTTAATAGGAGTTGCCCAAGGGGTCGGGGGAAGGAGGGGAGAAAAAGAGAAACATCGATTGGTTGCCTCACAGGCCTCAAACCAGGCTCTTGACTGGGAATCAAACCCAAGACCCTTCAGTCCGAGGGCTGACTCTCTAACCACTGAGGCAAACCGGCGAGGGCACAGATACTTTTAAAGCTTAGGAGTTGCATGCAGATTGAAGTGATCTTGTTCTTTCAGTTCACGTGTTTCTCTTCTTGTACTCCTCCTTGCCCTCTTTCCAGCCCTGACTTCTTAACCCAACAGCTTCATTCAGTCTGTTCCAAGAACAACAAAAAATTTTTTAAGAGAAGAAGGGAGAGAGAGATAGAAACATCACCAGTGAGAGAGAAACATTGATTGATCGATCACTTGACTCCCTCCCTGCTCACCTCCTACTGGGGATCAAGCCTGAAGCCCTGGCATGTGCCTTGATCAGGAATCTGCGACCTCTTGGGTTGATGCTCAACCACTGAGCCACACTGGCTGTGCTAAACTGTTCAGTTTTATTTAGTTGCGCATCATCTTTTTTTTTTTTTAATATCTAATTTTATTGATTTCAGAGAGGAAGGGAGAGTGAGACAGGGAAACATCCATGTTGAGAGAGAATCATGGATTGGCTGCCTCCTGCACACCCTCTACTGGGGATCGAGCCTGCAACCTGGGCATGTGCCCTTGACCAGGAATCGAACCCGGGACCCTTCAGTCCACAGGCCGACGCTCTATCCACTGAGCCACACCGGCCAGGGCAGGGCATCTTCTGAGGAATGGCAGGCATTCTTTTTCTTTTATTTCTTTTTATTTATTTTTTTAAATTTATTTTTTAAAATATATTCCATTGAATTTTCACAGAGAGGAAGGGAGAGGGACAGAGAGTCAGAAACTTCGATGAGAGAGAAATATCAATCAGCTGCCTCCTGCAACACCCCCCACTGGGGATGTACCCCCAACCAAGGCACATGCCCTTGACCGGAATCGAACCTGGGACCCTTCTGTCTGCAGGCCAATGCTCTATCCACTGAGCCAAACCGGTTAGGGCGGCAGACATTCTTTTTAGAATCCTGTTGCTAGGCAGTCAAGGAAAGGTACGCAGGAACACCCAGGAGCCAGGTTCTAGTCCTAACCTGGACCGAAGCTGTGGGGTTTTCTTTCTCTTTGCTGACCACTCTCCCTGCCCCTTTCTTTCTTTCTATGGCTTCCTGGTGCTGAGGAGCCTGTTCTGAGTATGTGACTAGGTGCTCCTCCTTGTGTGGGAAGGTTTGATCTGCTGCAGATGTGTATGTTTGCTTATAATTATGTTGAAATGTTTTCTTGTATAAAGCTTAGGATTAGGGGGTGAGAACAGAACTGGGGGGTAAGAATAGTGGGTTTACTTGTTTTTAAAGGCAGTATCTTTATGACTATCTTTAACTTATTACTCTTAGGAAAAAAAGTTTTTATTCTATCTCCGTACGTTCTAGATATAGTACAGGGCCAACAAATCTTTTCTGTAAAAGACCAGATAGTGAACGTTTTGGGCTTTGTGGACTACACATAGTCTCCGTTGCATATTTTTCATTTGTTTTGTTCACACCTTAAGAAACATAAAACCATTCTTGGCTCACTTGCAGGATGGATGTGGCTCATTGGCCTGTCGTATTTTGCTCCCTAGTGTAGCACAAGGAAGTGACAGGGTAGGATAGTTCTCAGCATCTTCTGCATAAGGGGAAAAGGGAAAATAATGTATTGTGTTTTGGGCCTTGAACGTTAAAAAAAATTTCTTTAAAAAAAAAAATTCCTTTAAGAAGTTTTTTTTCCCTCCAACAGATTGATACTGAACTGTTGTTTCGAACAATCTCTTTGCCAAGTCCAAGTTTTTCTCCCGTGAAGGACAGTGTTCCAAGAGGACATATTTCAGAAGCAGCGAACACTTATGCAGGAAGACTTGTAAACAGCAGGGGTTCACCCCAGTCTGAGCCTGAGAGCAACAGGTCAGTGGCAAAACTGTGCTTCCCGTTGGGGGAGACAGAATTAAACAGAGCCTTTCCTGGGCACTTGTAGGCACATCTAAGAAATTGTAGTTTAGGTGCATGTTAAAAAGTCTTAAGGACAGGTGAATGCTTATAGTATTTACATGTACTTATCCTATCCCACTTATGCCACCTATTTAAATCAATTACAAATATTAATGGTATTTATTGTGGAATTTGATTAAATTGTTACCTCTTTGTGATTTCCTATAGCATGAAATTTTCTGCTTTTTCTTTTTTTACTCCTTACCCGAGGATGTTTTTATTAATTTTTTTTTTCTTTTGAGAGAGGGGGGGCGGGGAGAGAGAGAGAGAGGAACATCAATGTGAGAAAGAAAGATTGGTTGCCTCCCTTACATGCCCTGACTAGGAATCGAACCTGCACATTTTTGTTATATGGGGTGATGCTCCAACCAACTGAGCTACACTGGCCAGGGTGGTTTCTGCTTTTAGGATTGTCAGTAACTAAGTAAAGAAGAAAACAAAATAATTAACAGTATTCTGTATAATAAAAGACTAATATGCAAATTGTCCCCTCTACAGGGAGTTCAACCAGGAGGTGGGGCTGGCCAGCCAACCGACTGCAGCCCCTCCCCCTGGCCTGCCATGCCCCGATCAGCCCCACCCCTGCTCCGGGCCTGAAGGCCGGATCCCATCTGTGCACGAATCCGTGCACCAGGCCTCTAGTAATATTATAATGTCAGTTGTGATCTATACATTTTTAGCATAGCCCGTGACACTATATTTTGGGTGAGTGGTTGGAGAAGGAAGGGAAAAAAAGGATGAGTGATAGTGGTTTGAACTATTAGTTAGCACTCTTGACTAGAATGACTGGGAAGGCTTCGTGATGAGGTTGTGCTTACTTCAGTCGGTTCCTGAAACCCTGAATGCAGAACTCTGTGCACAGGGCCCGTTCAGAGGGAATGGAATGAACAGGTGAGGAAAGAACAGGTGAGGCGAGTGAACCGGTGGACCAGACTGACCACACCTGATGCTTATTGTTGAAAGAGAAACATTGGAAAGAGGTTCTCTGAGATAGTGAAGCCAGATTTTTGCAGATTTTTGTGACCTTCATTAAATTCTCCAAGGGATTTGTGACCTTAGGAAAGATAGAAATAATTGCCTTTATGCATATGTACATGGAGCTGCCCTTACAGCTCACATTTAGGGGACTACTTTTGGGGCTGGACTACTACTTAACTAAAAACTTGTGTGAATTTTTAAAAACCAGTCTCCTTTGTATTCTTGGTTTTTCTTCATAAAAATGATTCCAGACAAAGTTAGAAAAAGAAATATCTGTAGTTTACAGAGAAAAAATGATGGAATTTATTTTTAAAAGTTGCTATCATTAAAATGGAAGAAGAGAATAGAGAACATTTTCATTAATTTTTAAAGCCTATATTCCTCAAATTCATAGAGTCAAAGTCTGTGACAATGACAAATTAGGAATAAGCCTGGTAAGAAAAATAATGGGGCAATTTCCAATCATCTGGTTAACTCTGGAGATCTCTGGACAGACCAGAACTTGGAAACACCGGTTCTTCCGAAGGTGGAAACTAGGCCGAGAACAGGAGGCTTGCTTGCTCTCTTGCTGTGTCAGGAGGTTGGAAGGTGACCTTCTGGAGCAGTTTTTTCTGCTGAAGATGTCAGTGCACCACTGTTTTGAAAATAGGAGTGAGCAAATATTTGAATACTGAGCAGTGAGAAATCCCTCTCTCTTCCTCCCCTCACTGGGTTCCCAAGATAAAAGCTCTGGATGTGGAGTGTTTGCGTGCTCTTGAATCACAAGCCCAGCCCTCACTCTGAAATAGAAAGAGATGGCCAAGGATCACCATGTACAAACTGAAAGGAAGGGAGTGAAGAAACCAAGTGACATTGACTGGGAGGTGGGTAGATGTTGGACAAGTGAGCCTCTTAGAATGGAAAGGTAAGCAGTTGGAAGGTAGAAAAAGAGGAGACAGGAAGGTCAGCATCTGACTAGGGAATCCGAAAACAAAGGGAGGAAGTAATGGAAGAAAGCCTTCATTCCACTACACACACAGCATAATGTCTGGGGAAAGCGTCGTTCCACGTTTTTTTGTTTTTGTTTTTAAATATATTTCTTTATTGATTTCAGAGAGGAAGGGAGAGGGAGAGAGAGAGAGCAACATCAATGAGGAGAGAGAATCCTGCAGGCCCCCTACTGGGGATCGAGCCCACAAACCCGGGCATGTGCCCTTGGCCGGAATCGAACCTAGGACTCTTCATTCTGCAGGCCGACGCTCTATCCATTGAGCCAAACCTACTAGGCACGTCATGAAGTTTTAGACACAGGGGAACAGAGCTGCTGTTAGAGCGGAGGAACAAACTGCACAAAGGCAGGGTGAGGCCGCAGACACACTGAGTGTAGACGGGAATCAGTGATGCTTCTACAGTTTTGAGAAAGTAACTTCCAACCGGAAAGTCTGTATAAAACCCAGCCAGTAAACACACGAGGTAAATAAAGACATCTTCGTCAGCAAAATTTTACATTTTCTATGTCCTGTGTATGCCTTCTCAAGATTTTATTAGAATTTGTACCCCTTCGATAGAGAATAAGCCGAGAAAGGAAGTTCTTTCTTTTTTTTAATCCTCCTCTTAGGATACTTTTTTTATTTTTGAAAGAGAGGAAGGGGGGAATAGAGAGAAATATTGATGTCAGAGAGAATCATCGAGCCATTGCCTCCTGTATGCAGCCCTTCCAGGATCGTTTCTGCAACCTAGGTATGTGCCCTGACTGGGAATCGAACCAGCAACCTTTCAGTGCAAGGGATGATGTTCCAACCAACTGAGCCACCTGGTTGGGGCAGAAAATCTTAAATCAAGGAAACGTGAGGTCTGACACAGAAGGCCCAAACAGGAAACTAGTACAAATATCCCTTTAAAAGTGGCGCAAAAATTAATCAATTGGTGAGAAATTCACAGAAACCCAAGGAAATGAAGAAAATGAGGCAATTTTAAATGAGAGAATATTGTTTTCTATGAAAGGATAGGGCATACTGGTTTGCTTCGTGGCTCACTTGATCACCGAACGTTGATACAAATCATGATGGGCAGATAGGGATGGCAGCGCCACTCCCTGAGCTTTAGAATACAAAGGGCGGACCTGCGGTGGTGGTGCATTCTGGTTTGGACATGGGTACCTTGAAATGCCCAGAGGACAGCAAATGAAGAGATGCTGGCAGTATACAGATCTGATACTTTAAAGACATCTCAGCAGTGTTTTTTCAGGTGTAGAGGGAGAAGAGGATCTGTACTCCATTAACTCATTGGGTAGTACTGTGCAATAATGTATCAGTGTTTTAAAAAATAAGCATGAATAGTTCTTCAAATTTTAAGGTAGAATAATTCAAAGTCATCTATTTTGTTCATATCTATATTTTGTAACTTAATTTGCGTATAAAATCTTTTGCAGCATGAAACGGAGAATTTCTACTCCTCGTTCCTCAATTTTGAATGCAAAGACTCCGAGATTGAGTAATCAAGCATTTGAAACCCCAGCTTATAAAGAGGATGATGAAGATGTCATCATCCTAGAAGAAAACAGTACTCCCAAGCCTGCCGTAGAGCATAATGCTGAAGCGAAACCAGAACAGAGTCACATCGAGCAAAGTACTGTTCAGGATGAGCCTATGGGTGACAGTGAGCCTTGTGACCAGACGAGTTCAACAGGCACTTTGCCATCCAGGTGTGAGCAGGCAACTGCTGTGGCCACCCAGACTGAAGTCCCAGGCGTGGTGGTTAAAAAGGAAGAAACTATTGAAGATGACATCAATATAAGAAACGATACGGCTGCACCGCCATCCTGTGTGGAAGCTGAAGTGAAGCCACAGGAAACGCCGGAGACCTTTGATAAAGCTGTGGGCGATGCTGGGTGTCAGATAAATGAACTAAGAAATGAGCTGCTTCTAGTTACCCAAGAAAAAGAAGATTATAAAAGACAATGTCATATGTTTACTGACCAAATCAGGCTGTTACAACAGAGGATACTGGAAGTGAATGATAAATACGTGAAGAAGGAAACTTGCCATCAATCTACTGAAACCGATGCTGTGTATTTACTTGAAAGTATTAATGGCAAATCTGAAAGTGTAGACCACATGGTATCTCAGTATCGGCAAGCTCTGGACGAAATAGAAAGGCTGAAAAAACAGTGCAGTGCTTCGCAGCACGTGAAGCATGAATGTAGTCAGTGTTCCAATAATGAGAGTAAGAGCGAGATGGATGAAATGGTTGTGCAGCTTGATGATGTATTTAGACAGCTGGACAAGTGCACTGTGGAGAGGGACCAGTATAAAAGTGAGGTGAGTTCTGTCACTCAGCATCCTGGTGGTCGTGGGAATCCAGCACAATCTCAACCTGAGACCACTGCCGGCTGCCGGATTGAAGTACATCGCTCAGTACGAATTTCCACTGATCACATGTCACGGTCCTGGTTCTCCACGGAGGATTAGGCCTTCTGGGGGCATATGAAAATGTGTAGGGTAGTTTTGGTTCTTAAACTGTCTGGAGATAGATGGGCATTGCTGGGATTCAGCGGTGGTGATGGGTCTGGTAAGTGTCCTGTAGTGCACAGGACATTGCTTTGTTGCTTTGCTTCACAGTGTGCAGTTGTGGTCGGAGCTGACATTTCAGGCCCAGCCCTCATGTAGCTAACATTCCAAGGAGAAGGGAAGAGGAAGATGCTGTTCCTGAAAGTTGTATATTCCACTGTTGGGACTTAAGTTACCGGGCTAATGGATGCCTTGGAACTGCAGTCTATTCGGGGGTTCTTTACTTAGGAAGAAGGAGATTTAAGTATCAAGAATTAAGTATTGGCTTCTGCACTGCCTCCAGGTCAAATTTGGTAGCTCCTAAGGAAAATTATTTTACGTATCACTAGAGGCCCAGTGCACGAAATTCGTGCACTCGGGGTGGGGGTTCTCTCAGCCCAGCCTGCACCCTCTCGCAGTCTGGCAACACTCAGGGGATGTCTGACTGACGGCTTAGGCCCGCTCCTGGCGGGGAGCAGGCCTGAGCTGTGAGTCGGACATCCTTAGCGCTGCTGCAGAGGTGGGAAAGGCTCCCGCCACTGCCGCTGTGCTTGCTAGCTGTGAACCCAGCTTCTGGCTGAGCAGCGGGAGTGCACTGACAACCAGGGGGCAGCTCTTGCATTGAGCGTCTGCCCCCTGGTGGTCAGTGCACGTCATAGTGAGCGGTTGAGTGGCCTTAGCATATCATTAGCATATTATGCTTTGACTAGAGGCCCGATGCACAAAATTTGTGCACAGGGGTGTGTGTGTGTCCCTCAGCCCAGCCTGCACCCTCTCCAATTTGGGACCCCTCGAGGGCAGTCGGACATCCCTCTCACAATCCAGGACTGCTGGCTCCCAACTGCTCGCCTGCCTGCCTGTCAGATTACCCCTAACTGCTTCTGCCTGCCAGCCTGATCACCCCCTTACCACTTCCCTGCCAGCCCGATTCCCCCAACTGACTCCCCTGCTGGCCTGATTGCCCCTAACTGCCCTCCCCTGCAGGCCTGGTCCCCCCAACTGCCCTTACCTGCAGGCCTGTTCCCCCTCAATTGCCCTCCCCTGTAGGCCTGTTCCCTCCCAACTGGCCTCTCCTGCAGGCCTGGTTCCCCTCAACTGCCCTCCCCTGACGGCCCGGTCACCCATAACTGCTCTCCCCTGTTGGTCTGATTGCCCACAACTGCCCTCCCCTGTTGGCCATCTTGTGTCCACATGGGGTCGGCCATCTTTGTCCACATGGGGGTGGCCATCTTGTGTGTTGGGAGTGATGGTCAATTTGCATATTACCTATTATATAGGATTGGTTGAACGGCCTACTGGACTACCAGACACTTAGCATATAGGGCTTTTATTATACTATCTAATAAAAGAGAAACATGCAAATTGACTATACCTCTGCTATGCCTAGAAGCCATGCCCACCAGCCAAACAGGAGCATGCAAATTAAACCAACGAAGATGGCGGTTAATTTTCATATCCAGGCATAGAGCGAAGACTGAAGACAGCATAGAAGGAAGCCAAGCGCTGCAGAAGGGAGCAAATCTGTGGAGAAGCAGGCAGGGTGGCGGAGACCATCGCAGGAAGCCCTATTGCAGGAATCTTCCTGCAACAGACCTCTAGTATAGGATATGTACATCGTGTTTGAAAGGAGGGTTTTTCTCTGCTAAGTAGAACTTGGAAACAACATGCCTGTTCCTAGAAATACTGCTGACATAACTGCTCAGTCAGACTTCCCTCTGCATGTTACTGGCTTAGAAGCTAGATGACCTTATCGCTCACAATCAGTCTGAGGTTTGTGTTTTAACCTTGAGTGGGGGAGTGTGCCCGAAACAACCCCCTGTGGCATCAGCGTCATTTAGGCATTTTAATCTTGGTTTCCTGGTTTTTAGGTACCATACATATTTTTAGTAAGTTGTAATGGACTTTTGTTCCTTTCAATGTACAAAAATGGGAAAATGAAACTAAACATTGAAAGCCATTGGGGGTTTTGTCTAATGTTTTTTTGTGGTAATTTTCATCAAGCAGGTTTTCTACATTTCTTAGCTTAAATTTGTACTTTGATATAAGTATTTCTAAATTTTACAGTAACTTTAATTTTCTTGTCAGGTTGAAATACTGCAAATGGAGAAATCACAAATTCGTTCACAGTGTGAAGAACTGAAAACTGAAATTGAACAATTAAAATCTGCAAATCAACAGAGAGGAACAGATGTTTCAACTTCAAGTAACATTGAAGAGTCTGTAAATTACGCTGATGGGGAAAGGTAATTTCAGTTGAGCCACTTTGCTGCACTATAGTTCTGCTCATGAGATACTAATTTGCTATCACACATCTAACAGCTACTCTATCCAGAGCAGTTACTGACTGCTGTGACACCAACATTGTGATAGACAGAGAAAGAGAAGTGCATATTATCATCCTACCCTTCAGAGACTAACAGTTTAGGTCCAACTTAAGTGAAATAGGAGCTCCAAAGGACTGAAGCTCCGGATTGGTCAACGTGGTTTGGAATGTTTGATTTCTTTTACTTTTGTGTTTGGCACCATTTCTTTAAGGTCTGCTATCCTCCTTTTACTACTACGTGCCTTCCCCCATCTTAACTTTTGGGAAATCCCACCGTTAACTAAAAATTGCCATAGTACAGGTGATTATTAGGAAGAAGTTCTGTGAAAATCCGAAAACAGCAAATGAATGATTACCCCCACCCTATCTCAGTAACGTATAAAATGGAACTGGGTTTCTGTTTTGATTTGTTTTGTTTTTGAGAGTGGATATGTTCAGGTGGTGGGGGACAGTGTTGGTGCTGTGTTGATAGTTTGCCATTCATAAATAAACATTACGGGCTAAGATTGTGTAACTTTTTTGCTAATATGATAGGACTTCAGAGCTAAAGGTACTGTTGAGAAATAATCTACTACCCTCGCTTGACCATCATTATATTAGTACTGTTTTCTAGCTTAAGTTTTTGAAGGACTTCACTAGATCTGTTATGTGGAGTGCTACAATAAGCATGGAGGGAAGGGTTCAGGAAAAAACTCCCCACTGGGGTTTCTAAGAACGGGAGCCACAACATCTATGCTGCTTGTAGAAATGCAGGTCCGTGGGCCACAGTGCAGTTTATTAAACTGGACACTGAAACATCCCAGATGACTCTCTTGCACACTAACCTTTGAGTAACTGATGATCTTTTATTTAGTTTTTAATCCTCACCTGAGGATATTTTCCCCCATTGCTTTTAGAGAGAGTGGAAAGGAAGGGAGGGTAGAGAGAGAGTGAGAGAGAGAGAGAGACAGCGATGTGAGAGAGACACATTGGTTTCCTGTAAATGCTTTTAAAAAATGGATAGTCAGCCCTAGCCGGTTTGGCTCAGTGGATGAAGCGTCGGCCTGCGGACTCAAGGGTCCCGGGTTCGATTCCGGTCAAGGGCATGTACCTTTGTTGTGGGCACATACCCAGTTGGGAGTGTGCAGGAGGCAGCTGATCGATGTTTCTCTCTCATCGACGTTTCTAACTCTCTATCCCTCTCCCTTCCTCTCTGTAAAAAATCAATAAAATGTATTTAAAAAAAAAATGGATAGTCAGTGACCTTTAGCATGAAGTCTTGCATTTTAAAAAGTCTTGTTTAGCATTAATTAACCCAATGTTTTATGAGCATCTTTGATCACAGAACCATTTCTTTTTTTTTTTCTTATATATTTTATTGATTTTTTTACAGAGAGGAAGGGAGAGGGATAGAGAGTTAGAAACATCAATGAGAGAGAAACATCGATCAGCTGTCTCCTGTACACCCCCTACTGGGGATGTGCCCGCAACCAAGGTACATGCCCTTGACCGGAATCAAACCTGGGACCCTTCAGTCCACAGGCCGACGCTCTATCCACTGAGCCACACCGGTCAGGGCACAGGACCATTTCTTTACAGCGATGGATATCTCATGGGACATGTGTTATGGAACAGTTCTGTCTCCTTTCTTCACCGGCAGCTGAGTCAGAGATGCACTCTTATCCTTAGACCAACCAGGATTCTCGCTGTTCTGTCACTGTTTGCTACGTGATGAATTACATATTTTACCAGTCCATGTTTTCTCCAGGCTCAAGTCAAAATTGTAAACGTTGGAGCCAAAGAGCCACTAGTGTTATGAAACACTACTGACTACCAGTAGATACGTAATTATTACATTGAATTATGAGTGATTAAATCAGTGGATTAATTTCCCCTTACGTATTAAGCCCTACATGGATATTAAACTGTATTGCAATGTTTATCTAATAAATGTAACATTTGTTTTTTGTTTTTTTAAATAAATGTAATATTTGTATTTGCAGCTTCAAACTGCGATCTCTCAGAGTTAACGTGGGACAACTGCTGGCCATGATTGTACCTGACCTCGATCTTCAGCAAGTGAATTACGATGTTGATGTCGTTGATGAGATTTTAGGACAAGTTGTCGAACAAATGAGTGAAATCAGTAGTTCTTAAAGTCTATATTATGCGAGATAATAAAACTATTTGCTCAGTCCTTTTGGTTGTCCAGCTGTCAAAATGTAAATAATTTTGTTGTATAGATGTGATAGGTGACAGACTGAAGAACCATAATCTTTACTGTATCCTATGCATTCAAATGTGGCCACAAACATGCGGTCACATTATCACACCATTTGAAATGCCTGTGAATCATTGATATTGAGCAACTGAATAGCTAACTCATGTTTCTGTTTTACGATGTAAATATTTGTAACTAAGTCTGCACATATTTTTTTATTGCCCTGAAGGACATAAGTGTTTTTCACCAAGAGGTTTTCAGGTTGCCCCTAACCTTGTGCAATCTTTTCTGGTTCCCCAAAGTATTTTTATTGGAAGTGAGGGCTGTGCCATCCATAAATGCAAATGGAAATGCTACCTTTGGTTTTCTTACAGAGAAGTTTAAACAGGCATTTGTAAAAAATGGATTAACACTCCTGATAAGTTGTAAGTGAATTGAGCATTAACGTTTCTTTTCGATAACTGCTTATCTCCTGGAGTATTTTTTTCATGAAAATAAGGTAAGCAGAAACTGTCTCCATCCATTTTGCCGGGATATTTTCTGTGCTGAGATCGCCAATCATTGTTAAAATGTTTTTATACAACAAAGAAATAATCTTTAGTATAAAAAATTATCAAGTATATTAACTGTCTGATCATGTTTACTTTGAAGCCCATTTTTGGCTGCTTAGCATGGAGTGGGCACAATAATTGCTAATATCCCTTTTAATGAATTTCCTGTGCAGCCTTTTTTATAGGATCACTACAGGTTAATGTGCGTTGGGGAAGACAATCTTTCTCAAACACTACTGTATACCTTTCATTGTGTTACAGACTAAGTGTTCCATGTCCTGGAGTTAAGCAACAAATTGCCCTAAGATTACAGTATCACATGCCATAAAAATTAATGCTTTTTTTGGTCCCTTGTTTTGTGCAATTTTAAAGCAATGGCTTTCTATTAAGTTTAACTGTGTATATATAATTAGTTTTCCACAACTAAAATGTGCATTATTTTTTCCAATGTTTTATCATTGCTATTTATTTTTACTTTTGTTTCTGAACATTCAATACATGTTTTTTTTTTGTGTGTATGTTTAATTACGTATCTGTCATATAGAATATCAAATTTTTACTGTACATTAAGTTCTAGAAAAAGCAAATAAATGAAGATTGTTTTATTTGCTTGATAAATTGAAAGTGTATTTTTGGTATGAAGCTGGTTTTCTGTCACAATTGTATCTGCCCAAAACTTAAAAGTTCTTATAATAAAATAAAAATATATATGATGGCTAACTCTTCAGATATTACTTTTAAAGAATTCTGTATTCAAATTACATTTTGAGAACTAAAATTGTGTTCATTAAGGACCCTAAGGTTGAGCTCATTCTGCTAGTTTTGTTTAGAACTCGGACTGCTTCCATTAGACTCCGAGACTGAGCTCCTGTTGAGCGAGTGTGAGCTGAGTGCTTAAGCTACACTCGCGCAGAAATGCTCGTGTCTACACCATTCAGTCCAAAGAAGCTGTTTAAGTGGCAGCAGTCCAAGTGTGTGAATATCTATGTAGCCATTCTTTCTGGAATTTGCTATTTTTTTCCTTCCTTTTCTTGCAAAAAATGTATTTTATGGATATCTGGCTTAATGGGGAAGTATTTACATATTTTTCATCCTTTAAGAAAATATTGCTAAGATAGGGTTCTTTTGAAGATATGGCTAGCAGATGTTTTTAAACTGCTCTAGTCAACAAGAGAGCAGCTTTAGTGAGGCCTCGGGGTCACAGGATTCAAGCAGAAGGCCGCCTGTGGGCGGAGGAGGTGGGGGAGGGGCCTTACTCAGCCTTCTGGGGGTACAGGTTGTTGGTGCGGCCGCACTTCTTGAGAAGGTTGACAAAACGGGGCTCAGGCTGGTCATTTTGTCGCAGTTGTACTTCGGCGGGAGCCGGTGGAAGGAGGCTCTGCTGCATGTTGTAATCAGAGAGAGTGCGGTCATCCTCCAGGTGTTTGCCCACAAGAATCAGACGCTCCTGGTCAGAGGGATGTCCTTCTTGTCCTGGATTTTAGCTTGGACATTCTCGATGATGTCACTGGTCTCGACCTCAAGGACAGTGGCCTTACCAGTCAGGGTCTTCACAAAGGTCTGCATCTTTGCATTGGAGACGCTGCCTGGCTGCCTCATTGAAGAGGAAGATGGCTAACGAGTTTGACCAAAAGCCTTGTGGACTCTTTGGCACATATCCCATTTAGGTAGAATAACCTATCTTTTTTGTTAAGTTACATTTGTAAGAGGCTAGTGTAGGAGGGCGGTGTTGCTTTAATTAAAGACAGAACAGCACGAGAAGATAGTCCTCAATCCCAACAAACCGGACCCACTCTAGTCGGCTAAGGCTACAAAATCAGTAAAAGCTGCGAGCTGACACAGCAGGCAGGAGTGGTGTGTCATCTAGATGGCCATCACCTGGGCCCCACATTCCTGATGTGCAGATGCTGCTGCTGATGGCACGTGGTCCGGATGCTTGGTTCTTGCTGTCACACAGCCCATTCGGTCATTAGTCACTGAGGAATAGTTAAGATGGCATATACTGGTTGTTTGCTGCATATTAGAATCACCTGGGGAGTCATGTAGACTCCCAGTCCAGGCTGCACCCCATACTAAGAGTCTGGGATTGGACCAGATATTGTTTTGTTTTGTTTTGCTTTGTTGTTTTTTTTAAGGCCTCCCAGTAAGCCATCAGAGCCAAGAACCATTGACAGGGCCATTTGCAAATGTTGAACTCGGGTGGTTCCTGAAACAAACTCAGGACAGGTGTGGCCACTTTCTCACTGGGGTGTGCAAGGATGGGGAGGGGGGACAGTCAGAACTGGAACAGAATGGTAGAGTGAAAAGACTTCCTCACCACCTCCCTAAGGGTAACCACCATTGTGTTTTGTATGTCCTTCCAGGAAATATTAGTTGCACACATTTAAATGCGTTCAGTTTATATTTGTTTTTATCTCTAGATTTGATATATATTTGTAAAGTCAAACAAATATGCTCCTAATGCTCATTTATTTCTTATCCTTTGACATAAAAAAGGTTACTATGGGAATTAATAAATACACAAACACTTTTTAAAAAATACATGTTATTGATTTTTTACAGAGGGGAAGGGAGAGGGATAGAGAGCTAGAAACATCAATGAGAGAGAAACATCGATCAGCTGCCTCTTGCACACCTCCTACTGGGGATGTGCCCGCAACCAAGGTACATGCCCTTGACCGGAATCGAACCTGGGACCCTTCAGTCCGCAGGCTGACGCTCTATCCAGTGAGCTAAACCGGTTAGGGCCACACACTTTTTCAAGTGTGTCCTGAGTATAAGTCCCAAATCTTTTAGAAGCCAATATATAAAGAACAAATCTCAACATTTGTTTGCAAAAGGATACAGACCTGGTTGATTTCAGTGTCATGACATCCAGGAAGAAAGAGGAGGGGAATGGGGGGTAGGAGAGTCCCTGGGGGAGGCTTTCTTCCAGGCTGCACAGGGGGTAGCATTCCTTTTGCGAAATCCCTTAGCCTTGAAGGCCCTGAAACCTGCTGTTAGCACAAGGGGTGTGTCCATCTGCCAAGGCCAATGCCCTGTCCGCCAAGCTCCCAGACTAATGATGCAGCCAGGACTCCAGTTAATTTACAATGAGAATCAAAATAGCCTTGGAAACACCTACCATTCGACCTGCTCGTTCCCGTTGCAAAGCGTCCAGGGCATTGCCCATCCATCCTTTCCCATCACAGGGCCCACTGCCCCCACTTTGTGCTGTTGCCAACCGTGAGTCCTCATTTCCCAGCTGCTTGTCCCAAACTCCATCACCCGAAGCCCACTTTCAACGCCCCCTTCTCTTCCAACTTCCTGTGAGCCTTCACATCCAATAACCTTGCCCTTGGGACTGTAAGAGCACAAGGTTCCGTCCACTTTTCCTATTTTTTAATTTGTTTCGGAGAGGAAGGGAGAGGGAGAGAGAAACATCAATGAGAGAAACATGGAAGGGCTGCCTCCTGCACGCCCCCGACTGGGTATCGAGCCCCAAACCGGTCCATGTGCCCTGACCGGAATCGAACCCAGGACCCTTCAGTCCGCGGGCCGACGCTCTGCCCACTGAACCAAACCGGCCAGGGCCACTTTACCTCTTTAATATAATTCCCCGCGTACATGACTGCAGGAGGTCGGGCCTTTTATTGATTGAAATTCCAGAGACTAAGGCAGGGCCCGGTACGGGTTGCAGCCCAAAGTTCGCTGCGCCCGTGGAAGACGGGGCGTCTCGGGCGCCTGAGTTCCTGCCCCGCAGGACCGCTCTTCCCTCCCCGCGGCCGGTAAGTGTCCCGACGGCCGGTCTGCGGCGGCTTCAGCAGGCGGCGGGCGCGTAGCCGACCGACCGGCCACGTTTGCTGAAAGAGCGAATCAACGCGGGAAGAGCGACTGAGCGAATGAACGGACGACCCACCCATTCTCCCACCGCGAGCGCGCTCCGCGGGGCCGGCAGGAGCCAGCCAGCCCTGATTGGACGACTCGGCGGCGCGGGGCCACCACGCTCGGCGTCCGGGGCGGGGCGTCCTGTAGCCCCGCCCACGGGGAGGCGGGGCCTGCGGCGCGCGGGAATCGGAGCGCGCGCTGGAGCCGCTGAATGACCGCGTCCCTGCAGGTAAGGTCTCCGCGCTGCTGGCTCCCGCTCCCCGGCGGTCTCTGAGCCGGGCCGGGCCGGGCCGGGCAGGGGCGAGAGGCTCTCGCTGAGGGCAGGCGGCGGGGGGCAGGGATGCCTCCGGAGCGGCGCGCGCTCGGGCGGCCGATTCCCGCCCAGGCCCCGGCCCCGCGGGGTCTCCTCCCCGCCAGGCCAGGTCTCGGCTACCGGTCCTGTCCCCTGCGGCCTGGGGAGGGGGTCCCCTGCCCCGGGAGGCCCCGTCCCTGGGAAGCAGGGTTCCCTCGCGGTCCCGGCCCCTTCCTTTTGCAGCCCCCGGCCAGCCCCCTCTCCTGTGGCTCCTCCTCCTGCGGGCTCCTCCTCCGTGAGAGCCGCTCCCTCCTGCAGCCCCCTCCTCCTGGGAGCTCCCTTCACCAGGCTGCCAGGCTCCTGGGAAGTGGGGTTCCCTCGCTGGCCCCTTTGCGCGCCCCAATCCCCACTAAGCGGGGGCGGGGGCACAGCCCGCCGGCCTCCTGATTTTCTCCGCCTGCGGGTTCCATTTTGCTTTTCCAAGTAGCGGGAGAACAAACCTAACAGCCAGGGCTCAACAGAGCATTTAAAAATATATACTTTTATTGATTTCAGAGAGGAAGAGAGAGAAACATCAGTGATGGGAGAGAATCATGGATCGGCTGCCTCCTGCACGCCCCCTGCTGGGGATCGAGCCCGCAACCCGGCCTTGTGCCCTTGATTGGAATCGAACCTGGGACCCTTCAGTCCACAGGCCGAGGCTCTATTCACTGAGCCACACCAGCAAGGGCTCAACAGAGCACTTTAGGTGCAACTTGCAAGGTGTTGTGTCAGGACTTATTAGCATGCTTTCCGGTACAGCGTGCATTAAAAAAAAAAAATGTTGATTGATTTTAGAGAGCGAGGGAGGGAGGAAGAGAGAGCGAGGGAGAAACATGATTTGTTGTTCCACTTATGTTAACCATTCATTGGTTGCTTCTGGAATGTGCCCTGACCGGCGACCCTGCGGCAGCCTTGGCGTGTCAAGGACGACGCTGTAACAAACGAAGCTGCCAGCGTGCGTGTTCAGTGGGTAGGCTTTCTGGCTCATCGTGAGTGTTCAAATTCCCGGCTCTCCTCTTCAATTCATTACCAACGTTTTCAGCTTTCCTCTGTCTTTGGAAGAAGAACGGTGCCCACGACGGGGGAGGATGAAGGTCATCACTTGCGAGATCGCCTGGCACAACAAGGAGCCGGTGTACAGCCTGGACTTCCAGCACGGCGCGGCCGGGAGGGTGCACAGGCTGGCGTCCGCGGGCGTGGACACCGCCGTGAGGGTAAGGGTGAACGGGACAGCAGTGGCAGCCCAGGGAGCCCCGCCGAGGCAGCGTTCTCCAGTCTCACACTTAAAGCTCATGCCAACCAGCTCCAGCCGCTTCCGCATCTAGTCCGGAGGGATCCACTCTGAGGGCCCGGAGGGAGCAGTGAGACGGGAAGAAGGCCGCTTTCTCCTTGGGTCGTGCTGCCTAGGTTAGGGGGACGGGGATCCCTGTGGTGTTAGAACCCGAGCCAGGGCCCTATGGGGGAACAGTCTGGACTGGAACAAGGTAGGAGGGAGGACAGTCAGCAGTGGGACTGTGTGGGTTTACGGTTCAGATACAAGTTCCTTCCTTTTATGTTTCCAAAGAAAAGCTCCATTGTCTCCCTGGGAAGAAGCACAGTGTTATTTTAGCGCGCGGAGCGCGGTGGTGCTCACTCTATTGCTCTGGCTGCATGTTTTGGTATCCCCAGGTCTGGAAGGTGGAAAAAGGGCCGGATGGGAAGGCCATTGTTGAGTTCCTGTCCAATCTCGCCCGCCACACCAAAGCTGTCAACGTCGTGCGCTTCTCTCCCCATGGGGAGATCTTGGCATCCGGAGGAGACGGTGAGTGCCGAACGGCAAGGCTCTGCAGAGGCCACGTGTCCGCGGGTCTCATGTTAAATCCTGAGGCGTGAGCCAGGTAGGCCTTGTTTATCTTAGAGGTCGCTGGACCCGTCAGTCTTCCGTTTGTGTTCTGGGGAGCGGGTGGGGGCAGCAGACGCAAACTGAGAAGACTATTTGAAAACGCCTCCTTGCCCGCCTGCTCCCCCTGGGCTGGCTCGGAGACAGTGGGGGCGTTTCCCGTTCTGACGGAGTCCCCAGGCCCCGTGCTGGCCTCGCGCGATTGTCAGTGTAGAACGTACAAGTGACCACAGTCTGTCCCACGTTTCTGTATAATTAGCTCATTAATTGGCTCAGGGCAGTGGTCGGCAAACTCATTAGTCACCAGAGCCAAATATCAACAGCACAACGATTGAAATTTCTTTTGAGAGCCAAATTTTTTAAACTTAAACTTCTTCTAACGCCACTTCTTCAAAATAGACTCGCCCAGACTGTGGTATTTTGTGGAAGAGCCACACTCCAGGGGCCAAAGAGCCGCATGTGGCTCGCGAGCTGCAGTTTGCCGACCACGGGCGTAGGGGCGTCGTTCACACGGCCTCTAAAAGTACCTTTGTTTCGTGGAAGTAGGTTGACGACGTTCTCTGCTCGTGCGTATTGGCATAGAACCTGTCGCACGAACTGAAGCGTCTGGAGGCTTTGGCTAGTAAGATGAGGGAGACTGGTCCAGGGTCTTACAGTGGACACCCTGGGAACTCAGGCAAAAACCCAGAAGTGCTCCATAAAGGAAAGAAAAGTTGAATTTTCCTTATGGTCAAAAGCACATTCTTGAGAATGGTCAGTCCTGGACGGTCCTCCGTCATGGCAGACAGGAGGATGGATGCCAGGTGGGCGAGAGGGTGGGCACCGGGGGTTTGATCCCGTCTGGTGGTCTGGGTAATGGATGTCAGGAGCCTGGATCCCGAGTCCTTCAGTGGGCAGTCACGGTTATCTGGAGGTCTGGTGTCTGTCCAGGTGCATATCTGGGCACTGGATCTGGACCGGAAAGTTCAGACAGTTTAAGTTCCCAGGCCAGTGAGAACAAGAATGGAATCTTGCCTCCTGCCTCACCTTCGTAATGTGAGTGATTTTAGCAGTTTGGTTAGAATGACTCCATCCTATATAATAAAAGCCCAGCGACAGAACGGTGGAACGACCAGAACGACCGCTCGACCAGTCGCTATGATGGGCACTGACCACCAGGGGGCAGACGCTCAACGCAGGAGCTGCCCCTCTGGTGGTCAGTGTGGGAGTGCCTCTCAGCTGACCAGGATGAGCGGCTGCTCCCGCTGTGAACCCCGGGCCGACAGGCAGGAACCCCGGGTGCGACCCTCGCCTCCTCACCCCAGGCTCCTCCTCCTCTCTCCCTGCTGCCTCCTCTGGACGCCCGCAGGCCGCACAGCGCCGCCACCCGGCTTGCAGAGCTGACCCTGGAGGCTGGGAGGCGGGTTTGTGGCTGCCTCGGGACTGAGGCCTACTCTGCCGCCTCTCAGTGCTCTTGTCCCTGGGCCCGGCCCCACCGGGTCCCCTGGAGAGGCGAGTGCTCTGGCTCCACGGAAGATGCCAGACCAGGGAGCAGCCGCTCAGAGGGCGGGTCCACAGCCGCTGGCCGACCAGGATGAGCGGGCCCACCATGGGCCACGCCCCCCACCAGTTCATGAATCCCGTGCATTGGGCCTCTAGTTTATTTATTTTTTATTATTTATTTTTAAAAAATATATTTTATTGATTTTTTTTACAGAGAGGAAGGGAGAGGGATAGAGTTAGAAACACTGATGAGAGAGAAACATCAATCAGCTGCCTCCTGCACACCCCCCACTGGGGATGTGTCTGCAACCAAGGTACATGCCCTTGGCCGGAATCGAACCCTGGGACCCTTGAGTCTGCAGGCCGACGCTCTATCCGCTGAGCCAAACCAGTTAGGGCGGGCCTCTAGTTTATATATATTCCCTATCTCTACTCTTTCTTCAAACTATACAAAAAAAGTAAATCTTTTTACCATCCTTTAACTCTAGAACAGTCTAGAAGCCAGTGCAAAGTAAAACAGAAATCTCAGACTTTGTTTGCAGGTGGAAAAGCGACCTGGTTGTTAAATTCAGTGCCCATGTGTCCTGAGGGTGGGCCGAGAGGGGAAGGGTGGCGAGTGGGAGCGCCCCCTGGCGGGCCCGGCCGCAGTCTTCTGTGAGGTTGCCCCGAGCAGCAAAGCCCTTTGGCCCTGGAGGCCCAGGAGCCTGCTGTTGGCAAGTGGAGTGTGTCCTTATGTCGGGGCGCATCTGCTCACCCAGGCTCCCAGGCTCCAGTCACAGGAGGGATGCCCCGTCCCTGGCCTCTGGGCAGTTCTCAGAGGGAAGCGGGTCTGGGCGGAAGGTAATGTGTTGAGCGTGACTCAGAACGCGGGTGGTCAGGGAGCCGACAATCGATGACGTCAGGCTAATGTATGAGATGCGCCACGGTATTAATAGCTGACACGTGGGCTTACCACGGGCGGGGCGTTGTGCTGTAAGTGCTTTATGCCTGTTGACTCATTTAATCCTCCCAACAACCCCTGTTATTATCCCCATTTTATTTTGTTTTTCTTTATTTAAAATATTTTTTTTTAATCCTCACCTGAGGATATTTTCCCATTGATTTTAGAGAGAGTGGAAGAGAGAGGGAAAGACAGAAACACTGATGTGAGAGAACCACATCGATTGGTTGCCTCCTGCACCAGCCCGACCAGGGCCCGGGCCAGGGAGGAGCCTGCAACCGAGGCACGTGCCCTTGACCGGAATCGAACCCGTGATCCTTCGGTCCGAAGGCCAGCGCTCTGTCCACTGAGCCAAACCTGCTAGGGCTCTTACCCCCAGTTTACAAGTGGGGAATGGAGGCCTCAGGTGACGTGCTGAAGGTTGCACAGCTGGGAAAGATTTGCCATCCCTTGTGTTGGTGGCTCTTGGTTGCTGTTTTATTTTTTTCCTTCTAATTTATTTAACATTTTTATTTATTGACTTGAGAGAGAGAGAGAGATTTGTTGTTCCACTTATTGATGATTCCCTGTTTGATGCATCCCCGTGTGTGGCCTGACCGGGGATGGAACCTGCAACCTTGGCGGACGGGGAGGACGCCGTGACCACGTGAGCCCTCCCACCAGCCCGTGTCTTCCTTTCCTCGGTTCTTTCTCGGTTATGCCTTCTGGTTTGTCCGTCGCTTTGCAGTGGTGTTTGGCCCGCCAGGGGACCCTTCTGTGTAAGGCGACTTGTCTCGCCCTGACCTGGTATGAGTTTGATTTTGGGGTTTTAGCTCAGAAGGCACACCTGTTTTCCCCTCAGCATTAGAGGTAAATGCTCGTGGCCGTAGGTGAACCAGGCACCTGGGATTTAAGGGCCTGAACCCCGGGCGCGAAGGGTGAGGGTAACGCAGCTCGTCCCGTTACTCCCGCCAGATGCGGTCATTCTGCTGTGGAAGGTCAACGACAGCAAGGAGCCCGAGCAGCTGGCCTTTCCGGACGAGGACGAGGCGGAGCTGAACAAGGAGCACTGGACGGTGGTGAAGACGCTGAGGTGGGGGCGGGGCGCGTCCTCCCCGGGGGACCCGTTCAGCCGATCACGCGTCTTGACTTCTGTTTCTCACTTGAAACTGTTTCCTTATGCGAGACAGAAACGAGAAGGGTTTTAAAAGAGAAAAGCATGATTAAAATGGGTTCCCTTAGTTTCTGCTAACAAGTCAAGTCGAATCAGGGGTAAAGTCAGATTTCCTTGAATGTGGTTGGTGGTCGCCGTCGCTAAGGCAGTCCCAGCGGCGGTTCCTAACATCCCCTCCTAACGTGTGGCCCCTGAGTTTGCCTTTAAACGTGTCATCCCCTCTCTCTCCTTTCCCCCGCCCCCTCGGACCCCAGGGGCCACCTGGAAGATGTGTACGACATCTGCTGGGCCACCGATGGCAACTTGATGGCTTCCGCCTCCGTGGACAACACGGCCATCATCTGGGACGTCAGTAAAGGTAGCTGATAGGCTTTTGTTATTATCCGGGGGGGCGGGGGGGGGGGGAGCATCCTACGTGTCTACCAAGCCTCACCTGCTCTGTCTTGAAAGGCATCAGAAGCGTTTCTTTAAGGAGCCAGACGGGTTGGGCACAGCAGGTGAGGGATCAGCCC
Organism: Eptesicus fuscus; assembly: GCF_027574615.1. Classification (NCBI taxonomy): domain Eukaryota; kingdom Metazoa; phylum Chordata; class Mammalia; order Chiroptera; family Vespertilionidae; genus Eptesicus; species Eptesicus fuscus. Next base: position 3,420,894 of record NC_072475.1, read on the forward strand.
GGGGGCCCTGCATCCAGCTCAGCTGGAGGCTCCCGGCAGGAAGCCTGGGCCTCGGGTGGTGTCCCGAGTCCCTGGTGCCGAGCAAGGTGGTGCCCCGTGCCCGGGAGGCAGCCGTGGAGGGCCAGGCTGAGCCCTGCCTTCGTGGCGCTTAGATCTGGGGAAGATTGGCAAGTCTCCATTCGGGGTCACTCCCTGCTCCGAGTTGGTAGGCAGGCCCAAGGTTCCATTGCAGGAGGTGAAGGCACCTCTCTGCTTTTTTAAAAAAAAAACACATTTTTTTTTTTAATATATTTTATTGATTTTTTACAGAGAGAGAGAGGGATAGAGAGTTAGAAACATTGATGAGAGAGAAACATCGATCAGCTGCCTCTTGCACACCCCCTACTGGGGATGTGCCCGCAACCAAGGTACATGCCCTGACCGGAATCGAACCTGGGACCCTTGAGTCCGCAGGCCGACGCTCTATCCACTGAGCCAAACCGGTTTCGGCAACACATTTTTATTGATGTCAGAGAGGAAGGGAGAGGGAGAGAGAGATAGAAACATCCATGATGAGAGAGCATCACTGATCGGCTGCCTCCTGCACGCCCCCCACTGGGGATGGAGCCCACAACCCGGGCCTGTGCCCTGACCGGGAATCGCACTCACAACCTCTTGTGCAAGGGCCGATGCTCAACCCCTGAGCCTCGCCAGCCGGGCCCTCGCTGCTTTGGAGGAACCCGCTCGCTAGTTGGGGAAGCAGTGGCCGCGTGAGAAGTTCCAGGAGCACAAAGAGCAGTGAAACCCACCGCTCAGCAGCGGCTGACGCCCAGCCCTGCAGTCCTTTCCTCGGGCGTGGTGTTTCCTCCGCCCTCTTCCCCCCTTTCCGTCGTGCAGGCCGGTGATTCTCCCGCAGCCCCGGTGCCGGGGGGTCCTGCCGCCACAGCGCCCTTCCGTGCCCTCTGCACGCTGCTCTCGTCTGTGCTGTCAGCCACCCACCCTCTAGCTGCCTCGCTCGCTCCTCCCGTCTCTGTCCGCTCTTTCTAACGGAGGATGATGTCACTTCTCGTCCCCAAATCTGGCCCTTGTCCTGGACAGTCCTGCCAGCGCCCCGGTAATGACCTTGAACATGCCAGCATGCCGGGCACTGGCGCAGGTGCTGGGAGAGGACACGAACAAGGTGGCAGCCTCCTGCTGGGGTGTCGGGTAGTGGAGGCGCCGTGAGGGTCGGGAAGGCTCACGCGTGGGGTTTGAACAGAGGCTTGGATGAATCTGGGGAGCAAGCGGTGTGCGTTATTTTGGGAAGAGCATCCAGCTGTGGGAACAGCAAGTGCAGAGGCCCTGTGTGTGGAGGAAATGGACAGTGTCCAGGAGGCGGGGGTGGGGGGGGTGGGCTGGGGGACTGAGGATGGAGCGGGGAGGGCCCGGGCCACGGGGGTTGGAGATCGTCTCCCAAGTGTGACCCGTGGTGCCGAAGGGTTTTGGGCAGGAGGGTAACGGGACTTTAAAAGACGCCTCCAGGTGGCAGGTGGCAAATCGGTCCCGGGAGAACACAGGTGGGAGCGGGGACGCTGTTAGCGGCGCAGGAGTGATCCAGGAGGTGACGGTGGCCTTGGCTGGGTGCTGGTGACGGAAGGGGGTGGGAGGGAGGGGTTGGGACATAATTTGTAGAAAGAGCTGACAGGGTTTGATGCATTGGCTGTAACTCCGAGCTTTCTGACAACCAGGTGAATATTGGAGCCATTTCCTGAGCTGGGCCAAGGTCACGTCTCAGTCCTCTGTCTTGTGTGGGTAAAGGTTGTTTTTTTTTTTTAATATGTAAGTAACATAGGCAACTTAGTTAAAGTCAATATTTTTTAAATTTTTTATTTTTATTGATTTCAGAGAGGAAGGGGGAGGGAGAGAGATAGAAACATCAATGAGGAAAGAGAATCATTGATCAGCTGCCTCCTGCGCACCCCACACTGGGGATGGAGCCCACAACCCGGGCATGTGCCCTCACTGGGAATCAGACTGTGACCTCCTGGTTCACAGGTCGACGCTCAGGCAAGTGGGTGCATTTTTGTTTAAGGAATTCCTCATGAGCGATTCCTGCTGCTGCCCAGCGCCTTGGCCCCTCCCCCTCCGCGGTTTGAGTCCCGTCTTCAGGGAGCACGCCGTCCCCGCTGTCACGTCCCCGCTGTCACATCCGTCAGTCGCAGGTCTTTTAGCTGCTCCGCCGATGACCTCTGGAGCCCAGGGCCCACTCTCCCATCACAGCCGTCTCCCTCCGTCCTCAACACCTTTCCTTTCTGCCCGGAGCCCTCGGTCTGAGCCCTGTTTCCTGGCCTGGGAGCCCCGGCCCGTGCTCCCCCGGGGCCGTCCATCAGCACTCACTTCCCTCAGCCCTCTCCTTCCATCCTTCCCACCAAGACACCCCCGCCCTCTCCTTCCATCCTTCCCACCGACAACCCCCGCCCTCTCCTTCCATCCTTCCCACCAACAAACCCCGCCCTCTCCTTCCATCCTTCCCACCGACAAACCCCCGCCCTCTCCTTCCATCCTTCCCACCGACAAACCCCGGCCCTCTCCTTCCATCCTTCCCACCGACAACCCCCGGCCCTCTCCTTCCATCCTTCCCACCGACAAACCCCGGCCCTCTCCTTCCATCCTTCCCACCGACAACCCCCGGCCCTCTCCTTCCATCCTTCCCACCGACAAACCCCGCCCTCTCCTTCCATCCTTCCCACCGACAACCCCAGCCCTCTCCTTCCATCCTTCCCACCGACAAACCCCGCCCTCTCCTTCCATCCTTCCCACCGACAACCCCGGCCTCTCCTTCCATCCTTCCCACCAACAAACCCTGCCCTCTCCTTCCATCCTTCCCACCGACAAACCCCGGCCCTCTCCTTCCATCCTTCCCACCGACAAACCCTGCCCTCTCCTTCCATCCTTCCCACCGACAACCCCGGCCTCTCCTTCCATCCTTCCCACCGACAAACCCCGCCCTCTCCTTCCATCCTTCCCACCGACAAACCCCCGCCCTCTCCTTCCATCCTTCCCACCGACAAACCCCGGCCCTCTCCTTCCATCCTTCCCACCGACAAACCCCGGCCTCTCCTTCCATCCTTCCCACCGACAACCCCCGGCCCTCTCCTTCCATCCTTCCCACCGACAACCCCGGCCTCTCCTTCCATCCTTCCCACCGACAAACCCCGCCCTCTCCTTCCATCCTTCCCACCGACAACCCCGGCCTCTCCTTCCATCCTTCCCACCGACAACCCCGGCCTCTCCTTCCATCCTTCCCACCGACAACCCCGGCCTCTCCTTCCATCCTTCCCACCGACAACCCCGGCCTCTCCTTCCATCCTTCCCACCGACAACCCCGGCCTCTCCTTCCATCCTTCCCACCGACAACCCCGGCCTCTCCTTCCATCCTTCCCACCGACAAACCCCGGCCTCTCCTTCCATCCTTCCCACCGACAACCCCGGCCTCTCCTTCCATCCTTCCCACCGACAACCCCGGCCTCTCCTTCCATCCTTCCCACCGACAACCCCGGCCTCTCCTTCCATCCTTCCCACCAACAACCCCCCGCCCTCTCCTTCCATCCTTCCCACCGACAACCCCCCGCCCTCTCCTTCCATCCTTCCCACCGACAAACCCCGGCCTCTCTCCTTCCATCCTTCCCACCGACAAACCCCGGCCTCTCCTTCCATCCTTCCCACCGACAACCCCGGCCTCTCCTTCCATCCTTCCCACCGACAACCCCGGCCTCTCCTTCCATCCTTCCCACCGACAAACCCCGCCCTCTCCTTCCATCCTTCCCACCGACAACCCCCCGCCCTCTCCTTCCATCCTTCCCACCGACAAACCCCGGCCTCTCCTTCCATCCTTCCCACCGACAAACCCCGGCCTCTCCTTCCATCCTTCCCACCGACAACCCCGGCCTCTCCTTCCATCCTTCCCACCGACAAACCCCGGCCTCTCCTTCCATCCTTCCCACCGACAACCCCGGCCTCTCCTTCCATCCTTCCCACCGACAACCCCCCGCCCTCTCCTTCCATCCTTCCCACCGACAACCCCGGCCTCTCCTTCCATCCTTCCCACCAACAACCCCCCGCCCTCTCCTTCCATCCTTCCCACCAACAACCCCCCGCCCTCTCCTTCCATCCTTCCCACCAAGACAACCCCCGGCCCTCTCCTTCCATCCTTCCCACCGACAAACCCCCGCCCTCTCCTTCCATCCTTCCCACCGACAACCCCGGCCTCTCCTTCCATCCTTCCCACCAACAACCCCCCGCCCTCTCCTTCCATCCTTCCCACCAACAACCCCCCGCCCTCTCCTTCCATCCTTCCCACCAAGACAACCCCCGGCCCTCTCCTTCCATCCTTCCCACCGACAACCCCCCGCCCTCTCCTTCCATCCTTCCCACCGACAACCCCCCGCCCTCTCCTTCCATCCTTCCCACCGACAACCCCGGCCTCTCCTTCCATCCTTCCCACCAACAACCCCCCGCCCTCTCCTTCCATCCTTCCCACCAACAACCCCCCGCCCTCTCCTTCCATCCTTCCCACCGACAACCCCGGCCTCTCCTTCCATCCTTCCCACCAACAACCCCCCGCCCTCTCCTTCCATCCTTCCCACCAACAACCCCCCGCCCTCTCCTTCCATCCTTCCCACCAAGACAATCCCAGGCCCTCTCCTTCCATCCTTCCCACCGACAACCCCCCGCCCTCTCCTTCCATCCTTCCCACCGACAACCCCCCGCCCTCTCCTTCCATCCTTCCCACCGACAACCCCGGCCTCTCCTTCCATCCTTCCCACCAACAACCCCCCGCCCTCTCCTTCCATCCTTCCCACCAACAACCCCCCGCCCTCTCCTTCCATCCTTCCCACCAAGACAATCCCAGGCCCTCTCCTTCCATCCTTCCCACCGACAACCCCGGCCTCTCCTTCCATCCTTCCCACCGACAACCCCCGGCCCTCTCCTTCCATCCTTCCCACCAAGACAACCCCCCGCCCTCTCCTTCCATCCTTCCCACCGACAAACCCCGCCCTCTCCTTCCATCCTTCCCACCGACAACCCCCGGCCCTCTCCTTCCATCCTTCCCACCGACAAACCCCGGCCGGATCGGATCGGGGTGAAGGTCTCCTTTTAGTTCCCAGTCCCAGGCTGAGTGCAGCTGGTTTAACACCTGCCTCCCTGCCGACTGGGCCACTCCCCAGTCATCCTCACCAGCCTCAGGTGGGGTGTTCATGACCCCACCTGGGAGTCGGATCCCGCTCCTGTTCTCCCCAAACCCCACAGGTCTCCTTGCCCCCGTTTCATCACCCCGGCCCTCGCCCTCTAACCTCAGCAGAAGCCTGAACAGAGTTTAAGGAAGGAGGAGCGGGGGAGTTAGCCTGAAGCATGCGCATTGTACACGGGTAGGCACTGGCAGCTGTGGGGGCCAGTTTTGAGGGTGGTGGGGAGGGGACGCCGTAGCGAAGAGAGCTGGGGGTATGGCAGAGGGCTGGGGGGATGGAGGGGAGAGGGCTGGGGGATGGAGGGCAGAGGGCTGGGGGATGGAGGGCAGAGGGCTGGGGGGATGGAGGGCAGAGGGCTGGGGGATGGAGGGCAGAGGGCTGGGGGATGGAGGGCAGAGGGCTGGGGGGATGGAGGGCAGAGGGCTGGGGGATGGAGGGCAGAGGGCTGGGGGATGGAGGGAGAAGGCTGGGGGATGGAGGGGAGAGGGCTGGGGGGATGGAGGGGAGAGGGCTGGGGGGATGGAGGGCAGAGGGCTGGGGGGATGGAGGGCAGAGGGCTGGGGGGATGAGGTGAGAAAGGTGGAGGGAGTGAGCAGAGGGAAGGCTGTCTCAGAGAACTGGGTCCTGGGTTCCTAGCATGGCCAAGCCTTCATGACTTCCCCTCTCTTCAGGTCGTCTGGTGTGCGCCTGGTTTTCCTCCTACCTCCCCTCCCCCGTCCCTGTCCGTCCCTGTGAGTGCTGCTGGGGTGCAGGCCCTCGTCTCCCATCTGCTCTACCCTCACCTCCTAACCAGGGGCACTCTCCCTGGTCTTTTCAAAACCTCAGTTTTGCCCTAGCCGGTTTGGCTCAGTGGATAGAGCGTCGGCTTGCGGACTGAAGGGTCCCAGGTTCAATTCTGGCCAAGGGCACATGCCCGGGTTTCGGGCTTGATCCCCAACAGGGGGCGTGCAGGAGGCAGCCCATCAATGATTCTTATCATTGATGTTTCTATCTCTCTATCCCTCTCCCTTCCTCTCTGAAATTAATAAAGAAATATTAAAATTAAAAAAAAAAAACCCCTCAGTTTTGCCCTGGCCAGTTTTCTCAGTGGTTAGAGCACCGGCCTGCCGACTGAAGGGTCTCAGGTTCGAGCCCAGTCAAGGGCACGTGTCTGGGTTGCAGGCTCGATCCCCAGCCCCAGTGGGGGCACGTGTGGGAGGGAACTGGTGGATGTCTCTCTCACATCAATGTTTCTGTCTCTCTCTCTCTCTTCCCTTCTCTCTAAAAAAATCAATGGAGCCCTAACCGGTTTGGCTCAGTGGATAGAGCGTCGGCCTATGGACTGAGGGGTCCCAGGTTCGATTCCGGTCAGGGGCATGTACCTTGGTTGTGGGCACATCCCCAGTGGGAGGTGTGCAGGAGGCAGCTGATCGATGTTTCTCTCTCATCAATGTTTCTGACTCTCTATCCCTCTCCCTTCCTCTCTGTAAAAATCAATAAAATATATATTTTTAAAAATCAATGGAAAAATATCCTTGGGTGAGGATTAACAAACAAACAAAACCCCCAAAAGCCCCCGAGTTTCATCGTTACAACCAGGTCACCCTCTTGGCGTTCCTCTTGGCTGTACTGTGAGTGCCGGGGCCTTTTCCTTGCCCAGGGCTCCTGTCGCCCCCCCCCCCCCCCTTCCTCCTCATCTTGTCCGTTTGGCCCTTTAGCTCCCCCTGGCAGTCCACAGTTACTGCCATTGCTCCGTCTCCCCAGCGTCTGCTCAGACCACCCCTTTCCCTTCACTGGCCCCTCACCCGGCCTGGTCCCGCCGCCGCGTTAGCCTCCCTCCTCTGTGTTCCACGCTCTGCCGGGCGCAGCGCGCCTGCCCGTGGGGTGTCCGCCACCGGCTCTGAGCGCCGGGGATGGGGCTGTAAGGACCCGTGTGGCCGAGCCTGACCCAGGGTTTGGGGCAGGCCCCCGGCCACCTGCTGACGGCAGAACCGGGTCGGGACAATGACCCGGAAGCTGCGGTGTCCGCGGTGGCGCTGGAGCAGGTTTTGGTTACGCTGTCGTGTGCTTCTCTCGTAGGACAGAAGATCTCGATTTTTAATGAACATAAAAGTTACGTACAGGGAGTTACCTGGGATCCTTTGGGCCAGTACATCGCGACCCTGAGCTGTGATCGGTACGTGAGTATTGGACGAATTGTCTTTGTATCTGTTTACTTAGAAACTTCTGCAGAGGCATTTTATCACAACTTCGCCAGTAAAAGCCGTGGCCTAGCTCTGGTTCTTTCAGTCTCAGTTTCATGGAAAGAATTTGTTTTGTTATTCTTTCAACGTAAGAAAAATTGGAAACTGATCAGGGCAAGTGTCTTACACGAAGTTAGTACCTAGTAAGTCTGTGGAATGGGTGGATGTCATAGGTCGATGCTCAACCACTGAGCCACGCCAGCCGGGGTAGGTGAATGAATGCAGAAAGAGCTTGGAATTAGATCTGAATTTCATGGACAACTTTTAAAGAAAAGGTTGTTTATAATAACTACTAGAGGTGCGGTCCCTCGACCTGGTCTGTGCCTTCTCGAAATCTGGGACCCCTCGGGAGATGTTGGAGAGCTGGTTTCGGCACAGTCCCCGCAGGCCAGGCTGAGGGACCCCACCAGTGCACGAATCCATGCACCAGGCCTCTAGTATGCATATAAGATCTTTGGTTAATCTCTTCCCGCCCTCCCCCCTCCCCCTTCCCTCTGAGATTCATCAGTCTGTTCCATGTTTCCATGCCTGTGGTTTCCACTCCTGCGTTGAGCGTCTGCCCCCTGGTGGTCACTGCATGTCATAACTGCTGGCTGGTCAGCCGGTTGCTTAGGCTTTTATATATATAGTCTAGAGGCCCGGTGCATGAAATTCGTGCATTGGGGGTGGGAGGTGGGGGCTCAGCCTGGCCTGTACCCCCTCCAATCTGGGATCCCTCTCGCAATCCAGGATCACTGGCTCCTAACTGCTCACCTGCCTGCCTGCCTGATTGCCCCTAACTGCTCTTCCCTGATGGCCTGATCGTCCCTAACTGCTCTCCCCTATCGGCCTGATAGCCCCTAACTGCCTCTGTCTCGGCCCCCGCCACCGTGGCTTTGTCCGGAAGGACGTCTGGTCTCATTAGCATATTACCCTTTTATTAGTATAGATGACTTAAGCAGAGGTACCAATGGTAGGACTGGATATTGGTTTCCTTTTGTTGCCACTGCAGCAATTTTAAGTAAACTGTTTAATAAAAAAGTAAACTCTCTCGTGCCTTTTGAAAGGAGGACCTACTGCCGTGTTTACTGGTGTAATCGCATTGAGTTTTGTTCTTAGAACAAAGAATTTTTTTAAAATCAGGAGTGCCAGGCATATTACTCATCAGTGAAAATGGCCCTTTTCAGTATTTATCCGCTACTTTTCATCGTAGCAGGTCTCATTCCAGGTGCCCGGGAATGAGCGTCAGGGGGGCTGGTGTGTGTTTCCCTGGAATCTTCTGTGATGCTCCAGGTGTCACTGGTTTCCCGCTCTGAGTGGATTCCGGCAGGCAGGAGGCACTGGTTGGCCAGGGGGACTCCCCTGAGTGACCAGCCTGCAGATTGGCCTGTGGTGCTTTTCTTCCTCTTGCAAATCCCTGAGGACCAGGCTGTTCCAGGAAAATAAACCCCACAGCCGTACAAGTTGCCGCTGGGCCGAAGGTCCAGGCCTGAGAAACGAGGCCCGGCCTGGACAAGGTCTTGCCGGGGGCGCCGGGACCTTCCGTGAGAAAGGAAGTGGTGCCCTCCCCGCCCCGCGTTAGTGACAGCTTCAGGCTGCTCATACCTGCTCCTCGTAAGGACGCGGTCAAGGGGAAAGTCATTGTGAACGGTTCCCAGGCCACAGGTTTCCTAGGCCGTCCTCCGTTTGGGTAACAGATGGCTTCTGTGGGAGACCGGACTTTCCTTCCCCCCAGGACCCTGAGGGTGTACAGCACCCAGAAGAAGCGCGTGGCTTTCAACGTGTCCAAGATGCTGGCGGGCGCGGGCGCCGAGGGAGAGGTAGGAGACGCTCGGGCTCTGCGTGGTGGCCGCGCTTCAGGGGAGACGGAGGCGAGTCTGAGCTCCTTCCTTCTTGCAGCTAAACCAGTCTCAGCGACACCTGAACCCCAGTGAGGGCTCCCCTCGGGCCGTCGGGGCTCGGCGAGTGTGGTGGGCCGGCCTGTCGGCGCAGGCACGTCTGGGGCCGGGAGAGCCGAGGATGGAGGCTAGTGATTTCTAACCAGGCTGCGCCGGGGAGCCACCTGAGAAGCATTAACAACTGCGGGTGCCTGGCCACCCCGCGCTGGGTTCAGTCAGCCTGAGGGGGGGCAGGCCTCCGGGATTCCGAGGAGTGGATTCCGAGGAGTGACGTGGGCGGAGCACGCGGCCGGAGGGTCCCGGCACGAGGCACGGAGGCCGGTGGGTGGGGGTGGACGGCCCGGCAGCAGGCAGTGCAGACGGCATCCTGGCAGGAAGATGGGGGGCTCCGGGCGCAGAGAGCAGGGACCGGCCATCGGCGGGCTCAGGAACAGGAGGGATTCGACCTTGGGAAGAACTGGCCCTCGTCCTGCAGGAATGGAGGCCGTGGAGGCAGGCGCTTCGGCAAAAGGGAGCCAGCCGGTTGGTTTTTGGCACAAAAAACCGACCGGGGGCAGGTGCAGGCCGTGTGGGCCGGGCTGGCGGGTGCGCGGTCAGGCGCTTTGGGAAGCGAGGGGTGAAGCTCCCCTGGGTCCTGAGAATTAACGCCCCGATGTTCCTGGAGTGGGGGGGCACGCAGCACTTCCACGGGGTGTTCGGGAAGGTGGTGCAAAGCTCTGATTACCGGCTTAATAACCAACTACACCCTTTTAAAAGGCATTTATTCCGGTGGAAATTCTCAGTTATACACACGGGCAGGGAGCAGAGAGCTCTGGTCATCCTCTTGCTTTTCCCAGTCTCATCCCCACATAAACCAGTTACTCACACCCATGCCCACACACGTGCCCACACACATGCGCACACACGTGCGCACACAAGCTTTCCTGAACAGAAGGCCGGTCCGCTCATGACTGGTGACTCGCAGCCCCACAGGAGAATTGGATTGGTTTCGTTGTTCAGTTCTGTTGACGATGGTCAGTAATAATGGTCGCACGGAAGGACACGGCGCGCCTTTCTGGCGCCCGGAGGCTGGGGGTGATGTTCACACTTTGTGCCTCAGGCCAGAAGTTACCGGATGTTCCACGACGACAGCATGAAGTCGTTCTTCCGGAGACTGAGCTTCACCCCCGACGGCTCCCTGCTGCTCACCCCAGGTGCGTGGCGGCCGCGTGCCTCCTCCGGGAGTGCCCGTCGAATGTGTGGGTTAGAACGAGGCGGAAACGAGTGAAATGCACGCTGGCCAGGTGTTTATCCTGGGGACGGACGGAAGGAAGGATGGGCGAGATGCTGCCGCCCTCCTGGTGGATACGCAATGGTCACATGTGAGAGAATGTGTGTGTGTGTGTGTGTGTGTATGTGTGTGTGCGTGCGCGCGTGCGCACGGCAGCAGAAGATGAGACGTGTCCAAGAGCAGCCGTGTCTGCGGTCGCTCTCCGCCGGGTCTGGCTGTGCCAAGTGCAGCCTGGGAGGGCGGAGTGGAGACGCCAGCGGGGCGGGCCCAGAGCGGGTCAGCTCTGCGGGGCCTGGTTTCGGCAGAGGGCTGTCTCCTGGCGGCTCCTGGCTCCATCCGGCCAGTCTCAGCCCTCGGACGGCAGCTGAGGTCGGGACGCGGGCACAGAGCTTTATGTTCTTCCTGCCCTGGCCTGGGCGTGGCTCCCGGCGGCCGTGCCCTCAGGTGGCTGTGGCCTCAGGTGAGATGACACCCAGGAGAGAGGACCGGTGGGCAGAGCCAGCGTGGGGCTGAGCCCAGGTGTGCGGAGGTTTGTATTTGGTCCCAGTCGCACACACACTGTCCAGGGAGTACATCTCTCGGGAAAATTACTTTAGACCAGAATTGGCTGCCTTGGGGTTTGCTGGCGGACAGTTGAATAACAGTGCCTTCCCTACCTGCCAGCCGGATGCGTGGAGTCCGGCGAAAACGTAACCAACACCACGTACCTCTTCTCCAGGAAGAATCTGAAACGGTGAGCCCCCGAGGGACCGTCGGGGACGTGTGCCCGCTCTTTGCTGTTGTTGAGCATGGTCTCTCTAACCCATGGTCCCCCCTCCCCCCCAGGCCTGTGGCACATCTCCCGTGTCCCGGAAAAGCCACGCTTGCTGTCCGCTGCTGCCCCGTCTACTTTGAGCTGAGGCCGGAGGCGGAAACAGGTACATCAGAACGCAGCGGTGCGCCGTGTCTCCTGTCGGGAGGTCACCAGGGTGGGTGGGGTTTGGACCTTCCCTTGGGGAAAGGTGGGCATGTGGGTTTGGCTCCGTTTAGTTACTCGGAGCTGGAACAGAGACTGTTACCAAACTGAGTGTCTGCTGTTGGCAGCGTCTAGAACATACTGTCTTTGCTTAGAGCAACTTAAAAAATACATACCGTACTTTCCAGCGTATAAGACGACTGGACGTATAAGATTTTCCTGGGTTAAAAAGTCGTTTTATACGCCGGAAAATATAGTATATTGGACTATATTGATGGGATTAGATAAAATGGATTAGATATATTGGACTACCGTATTTTCCAGCGTATAAGATGACTTTTTAACCCAGGAAAATCTTATACGCCTAGTCGTCTTATATGCCGGAAAATACGGTATGTATATTTATTGATATCAGAGAGAGGGAGAGAGAAACATCAGTGATGAGAGAGAATGATTGATCGGTTGCCTCCTGCACGCCCCCTACTGGGAATCAAGCCCACAACCCAGGCACGTGCCCTGACTGGGAATCGAACCGTGACCTCTTGGTTCCTGGGTTGACACTCAACCACTGGCCAGGCATCTCTTTCCTGTTCTTGCCTGGACCTCGGGTCGTTCCCCTACCCACGTGCACTGGCCAGCGCTCAGCTCAGCCCGGAGCCCTGCCCTGGCCCCGCAGCTCAGGGCACGTGCGGGCACGGCCGGGTCCCCTCCCTCTGCGGGCCTGGAGACCAGGCGGTGAGCTGCGGCTGCGGCAGCACTGCGCGCCTTTGCTCCCCGCGGCTCGGGGGTCGCCGGCCTTCACTGCTGATGGGCTGTCCGCGTCTTAAAAAGTCGGAGGCTAAATTGGGGCCCTGTTACTCCAAGGCTGGAAGCGGAAGCTGTTTTTCACTCTAAACTCTTATGTGAATGAATATAATTAACTGGAAAGAGCATGAACACATCACTTGATACAACGTTCCCACGTGACCCTGGGTTTCCTTACCGGAAATCCTCTTCCTTTCGCACCTCGGTGCCCACGATCGGTGGATCCTGACACGGTGTCCTTGGCTCACGCGGGGTTCTCGTTCGTCCCTGCGTTCGTACATACAGTAATAGGAAGACCTCAGGCCCTTTGCACGCCAGTAGTAGAACTGCGTCCTGTATGTCCGGGGAGAGGGCTCGCGGGGGGGTCGGTGGTTCCTGCGGGAGCCTGGCTGGTGCTGGGTGACGGTCCTTCCTGCCCGTGTCCCGCAGACGGCCCGGCCCGGGGGCCGCTGGTGCGCCTGCCCTACCGCGTGGTGTTCGCCGTGGCTTCCGAGGACTCCGTGCTGTTCTACGACACCCAGCAGCTCTTCCCTTTCGGCTACGTGTCCAACATCCACTACCACACCCTGAGCGACATCTCCTGGTGAGCGCCGGGCGGGGCGGGGCGGCAGCGCACAGACGCCGTCGTGGCCGCGTTTTCCCTCCGAGGACGCTGCGGCCTCGCCCGACTTCCATTTCTAACTCCAGTGAGAGCGGAGGCGGGGCCGCAGACCTGGTAAACCTTAACCCCTTTCTCCTGCCTTGGGGCCAAGGTCCAGCGACGGGGCCTTCCTGGCCATTTCCTCCACCGACGGCTACTGCTCCTTCGTGACCTTCGAGAAGGGGGAGCTGGGAGCACCTCTCAAAGGGAAGCCGGACCTGAGCACGAGAGCTCCCGACACCCCGAAGAAGGCCAAGCGTCAGACCCAACAGGGGTCCTCGCCGGGGCCCAGGCTGGGGGAGGGCACCCCGGCCGGCAGAAGCCCAGACCCCGGCAGCCCCTGCCCAGCACCCGCTCCGGGGAAGCCGGCCGCAGCCCCAGCGCCCAAGGACTCGCCCTCCACGGCTGCCACCGCCAGGGGCGCGGCGCCCGGGCCCGCGGAGGAGAAGAGCCCGCCCGGCAGTCAGACCGGGAAGGCGCCCCCGCCCCGGAGGGTCACCCTGCACACCCTGCAGGCCTGGAGCAAGGCTCCCCGGTAAGGACGCCCCGGACGGAGACGCTGACGGCCCGTGCCGGCGGCACGACTCTGTGCTGCCCCAGAGGGTTCTTTTTTAAAATAGGTTTTTACTGATTTCCGAGAGGAAGGGAGAGGGAGAGAGAAACATCAGTGATGAGAGGGGATCATGGAGCGGCTGCCTCCTGCACGCCCCCCACTGGGGATCGAGCCACAACCCAGGCATGTGCCCGTGTCAGGATTCGAACCCAGGACCCTTCAGTCCACAGGCCGATGCTCTAGCCACTGAGCCACACCAGCCAGGGCTCCGGAGATTTCTTAACCTCACTCCAAGCGCCGCCTCCTGGCTCACACCCCTCTGCGGGGTCCCCACTTCCCACCTGATACAGCTCCACCCGCAGGCCGGGGTTGTCTGCAGTCACGCCCCTTCCCGGGTGCCTTGCTCTCCAGCCCGACCCCGGAAAGCTGGGTCCCCAGAGCACACTCGGCCTGGGGGTCTCTGACCCCCCCTCCCCCGGACACCCGGACACCGCTCCCTGGGGACACTCTTGTCACACATCACATTCGGCCGGGGTTTCTTCCTGCTGTTTGCCGTGGGGTTTAAGCCCATGGGGCAGGCAGAGCCCCTTTTCCTGTGGCTCTGGCCTGGCACAGCGGCGAGGCCTCCAGGCGTCTTGCCGCCCGCAGAGAGGTGAGCAGGGAGTGTCCGGCGGCAGATCATCCCGGTGGCGGCGCAGTGGTGTGAACCCCGCTTCTCATCAGGCAGCCGCAGACGTGCCCGAGGTCCCTGCAGAGAGGACCGCCCCCTGACCCCCAACCCTCAGCCCCCAGCAGCTGCGCTGTCCGGTTTCCTCCCTGGACGTCGGGGAAGTTACCTCCCAGCTCCGTCTGCTGCCTGCTCCCCGGCGCCCCACCTCCCGGCCTTTAGACAGACCGCCTGGGGCCGCCGGGGGGGGGGGGGTGACAGAAGGTGCTGGAAGCACTGGGGCGTCTCTGCCTGCTCACTCGCGTGACTTCGCTGTTGGGTCCACCGCGGGGGTGGGGGTGTCGGCCTCCCAGTCGGGGGTCTCTAGACCAGCGATGCTTCGTTCCTCTTCTGTGTGTGTTTGGGGCGGAGGGAATGGTGTTCTGCTTAACGTCTTGCAAGCTTCTTGCAGTTGGTCATGTTGAAAAGGGAATAGTTGTTGGACATTCAGGTTGTGGGTTTTAGAGAGAACGGCCTGCAGCAGGAAGCCTGAGCAGAGCTCGGCGCACACGGGTGGCCGGCTGAGGGGTAAGCTGGCGTCCGCGCCGTGGTGACGTCATGCACGGTGACGTCATGCAGTGGTGACGTCAGCGTTGTGGTGATGTCATGCAGTGGTGACGTCAGCGCAGTAGTGACGTAACCTGAGCGAGCCTGATCCTTGGTCACTAAGCCCGCGGGCCCGTCCGCGTGCAGGTACCGCCTTGCAGACGTGACCAGCTGCTGCTGAGACGCCTCCTCTGGGCGGTTTGGGGTGTGGTGTCGGACCCGGGTCCTACCACACGGACTCACCGCGCGCCCTTCCCTTCTCAACCAGGAGAGTGAACGTGATGCCCTTAAAGACGGACGCCCCGAGTTCTGCGCCAGGCGCTGTGGTTTCCACGCCTCCCCCGGAGGCCCCGCCAGGTGAGGGTCGTACTGGTCCCGTGCCCTGAGGGTGAAGACCTCCTTTCTTTTGGAAATGAACGTCCGCAACTTGTAAGTTGGTTCTGAGAAAGCGAGGATGCGCCGGCCTCGGCCCCCCCTGCAGACCCGCTGGCCTGTTTATTCTCGGGGAGCTGCCAGCAGGGGTGCTGGGTGCCTCTCGGCCTCAGCGCTGCTCCCGTGCTGGGCCGGGTCGGGCTTGGTGGTGGGGCTGTCCTGGGCAGTGGCTGGGCGTTCATTAGCACCCGATGTCCCCATCCCCCACTCCTGACATTCTAACATGTCACCAGCAGCCCCCGCCGTCCTGGGAGGCACAGTGGCCCTGGGGTTGAGGTCCACTGGTGTAGACTCCATTCTAGGCACATGGGACCTGCCAGGCAGTTTACTCCTTGTCTGGGCACAGAATTTAAAAAATATATATATTTCTATTGATTTCAGAGAGGAAGGGAGAGGGAGATAGAAACATCCATGATGAGAGAGAACCATCAATCAGCTGCCTCCTGCACGCCCCACACTGGGGACCGAGCCCGGAACCCGGGCATGTGCCCTTGACCGGAATTGAGCCCGGGACCCTTCAGTCCGCAGGCCGACGCTCTATCCACTGAGCCACCCCAGCCAGGGCCAGGGTCTGTTGTGTTAGCGCCAGCTCTTCGCTTACAGAAGTCTTGCTCTCTTGGCAGCCTTGCCGGTCAACGCTTCAGAGCCGCCCGGAGACATGCAGGTCAGCCCCCCGGAGCGGAAGCGGCCCAGGCCCGGGGCGGACAGAGGCGGCGCCCAGGGGCCGGAGCCGGGGGGAGACCTGGCTTGTGCTTGAAGGCTGCTCGGCTGGGGACCCCATCGCTCAGGGAAGGGCCGAAGACCCCAGGCCACGGCGTCAGAGGAGCCCAGCGGGCACCCACCCTGATTTCTGGACCACGCTGCCCGTGGCCGGGCGTCCCCCGCGGAGGGTCTGCTCCCGCCTCCGTGTGAGCTTCCCTGGGACCCGGCCTGACCCCGGGCCAGGCCTCCCCCGACGCCTTCCCGGAGCTGGACCCGCTGAGCGCCGTCCGTGTGACCACCACGCTCCCCCCTGAAGCCCTGCGGACGTGCAGACCCTCCCGGGGGCCTGGTGGGTTCCGGGGTGTTTGAATGGTTATTAGATTTGCCTTGTAAATAGGGGGTCAGTTTTTGGAAGTTTGTTCTGTTTGCGTTCTGATTTTAAAGGTAATAATGCTCATTCTAGACAGTTAGGAAGCCGGCGTGAAGGGAAAAGCCGGCTGCGGGGAGGCAGCTTCGTCCTCCCATCCCCTGCTTTGGCATAAAAAGAAGGGGTTTTACTCTTTTTTAAGGGGAGAGTGGAGATTTTACTTGAGATACAATTTGGTATCGAATAGGTTAACTTTTTAGGTTGATTTTTCAAAGAAGAAAAAAGTAACTTAGTCGTTTACGCCTGTGTCTGCTTTCTCTGCCCCGGGGCGGGGGGAGCGTGAGGGGGGCGGGGACAGGTCTCTGTTTCTGCTGGGGAGACTGTGAGGGGGGCTGTCGCTGCAGGAGGCACGGGGTGGGTGCCCGGAGGCGCTGGGAAGAGCTGTCACCGGGAGTGTCCGCTGTCACCGAAGAGCAGGTGGGGCAGGACACTGATGCCCGTCACTCTGGCGTGATGAGCGCGAGGCATGCAGATGCGGGTGCTGCCCCGGGGCTGCCTTCTCCTGGGTGAGCGGCGTGGGTCCCTTTGCCCCAGCGGAGACCAGGCCTGGGCCGCCAGGAAGGGCCCCAGTCCCCCCTGGTCCCCCCTGGTCCTCCCCACGCCCCCCAGCACATCTGCTGTGACCAGTGCATGGGCCCTTCCTACCGAAGCAGTGCCGGGTCCTGGGCTCGGAAAACTTCATGGGGGAGCATGGGCGCCCACCCTCGAGCCTGGGGTCCCCCAGGGCTCCCACGGCTCCCCTCGGTGTTACTTCGCTGTTTCAGTCTGCTCACTCGCACCTGGTGCATGTGTGTGTCCGTCCGTCTGTCTGTGTCTTAGAGACAGACGGGCCTTGGACAGATCACTTCATCTGAAGGTCGTTCACAGCTTTCACAGGACAGATGAGAGGGGATTGAGTGGTTGTGGGTAAGCCAGACCCACCTCCCTCCGTGCACACGCACACATGTGTACACATACGCGCCCTGCACTCTTGTGGCCGCTAGGTGGCACTGTCCCCACAGCATCTGCCCAGGAGGAGGGCGGCCTGGGTTTGAAGGCTCTGCAGGCCGCTCAGCACCGCCTCCTCCGAGGGGTCTGTGTCCCCGTCAGCCTCGGCCAGCGTGGCCGTGGCCGTGGCCGTGGCCGCTGGCTGCAGCCGCTGGCGGCCACACCTGGAGGGCAGTGTTGCACCTGAGTCCTGCCTGCATCAGTACCGACGTGGGCAGCAGAGAACGCTCACGGGGTCCCCTGAAGGGCCCTGTTTCCCCCCCAAGTGTTGGCTCAGAGACCTGTGAAGCAGCAGTATTATCCCTTTAAAAGCTGTGGTAACAAATGCTCAATCGATACCACCCTCTCTTCTTTTTAAAAAAATATTTTTAAAACATTAAAAATTGGTTTTAGAGTGAGGAAGGGAGGGGGAAGAGAAGCATCGATGTGGGAGAGAAACATCCACCGGCTGCCTTGAGCACGCACCCCCACAGCCGGGCACGTGCCCTGACCAGGATAGAACCGGTGACCTTCCTGTGCAGGGGACGATGCCCACCAGCTGTGCCACCCGACAGGGCCCACCCTCTTAATACGCAGAAGGACGTGCTGTCTCCCATGGGAAAGGCATTCCGAGGGCCCTAACACGCCTGGCATAACTCGGGGTCCCTCCGCCCTCGGCCAGCACCCTCGGCGGGCCTGAGAACTGTATGCTGGGGGGGGGGTGAGGGGAAGGGAGTCACTGGGTCAGCCTCCAGGCCTGCCCTTCCCCCACAGCCCCTCTCACTCCCAGCCGCAGCACCCCTCACCTGGGGGGTTTTACAAATAAAACAAACCCGGCCCCGGTCTGGGCTCTGTCCAGGCCCCGCAACCAGCTGTGGGCGAGGGGACACCCCCAGGCCACGCGCTTCACGGACAGTCAGGGGCAGTCGGCTCTGAACGGGTTGGCGAGACGTAAAGTCTGGAGGCTGCATCAGTGCCAGGCTGTGCTCAGTTTACCGATTTAATGAAAAGTCTCTCATCTGCCGCCCAAGAGGGCCCGGACCTTGGAGAAAACCTTGCCACCCGCCGCACCCTCACGCTGCTCCCACCTGAAGTCATAGGAAGGGGTCCACGCTGTCTTCTGAGCCGGTCCCACAGCTGGTTCCACACTGCTGCAGGGAAGCGATGAATTTGTTCCTAGTGGAGTGAGTACTCGAGAAAGTCACTAGGGGGCGACAGTGCTAACCCTTAATTCCACTGTCAAATTTATTAACTAAGTTCATGTATTTTTAATGATAGGATTTTAAACCCCACTGCTATGAAAGTATCTATTTGCAATATGTTTTTCTGTTTATGCCTTTCTATATAATTACTAGTAAATGCTATTTATTTTGAAATTAAAAAAAAATCTTTATTGTTGCAAGTATTACATATGTCCCCCTTTTTTTCCGACATGGACCCCCTCCAGCTATTAAATGCTGTTTTGTCGTTCCGATGAGTTATGAATCCATGTCATATTTTTAATCAGATTCAGAGCACTCCATGTAGCTCCGTGTGAAAGGTGTTTATGTTCAATGTAGTCAAAGGTATAATGAGTTTCAAGAAGCTAACCTCAAAATGGTTTCCTTTATTAGTGTTTAAATTCATTAGCAACAAATCTGTCCACTGTGCCTCATAACCATACAAAGACGTACGCACTAAGGTTTGTTGCAATAGTTTGAGATGGAAAACAAGACTGGGAATCGCCTAAGTGTCTCTCAGCAGGTGAACTGAGCTATGATACGACTGTGCCGGGGGGTGTTTGCAGCGGTTGGCTGGGCCTCTGTGGGCCGTGGGGCCGCAGCGTGGAGGGTGGGTTGTGGGAGAAATGGCAGTGAGGCTGCTGCAATAGTCCGGGCAGGGGCGGGCCTGGGCCAGAACGCTGGTGCTGGGAAGCAAAGGGGTGGGCATATGTGAGTGTTTTGGAATTGAGCCGGCCGGTGTGGCTCAGCGGTTGAGCATTGACCTATGAACCAGGAGGTCACAGTTCGATTCCCGGGTTGCGGGCTCGATCCCCAGTGTGGGGTGTGCAGGAGGCAGCCAGTCCATGATTCTCATCATTGATGTTTCTATCTCTCCCTCTCCCTCTCTGAAATCAATTGAAATACACACACACACATATATATACATATATATATATATATATATATATATATATATATATGTATTTTTTAAAATGACAACTACAGTAAGGAGGTCAGAAAGAAGAAACTTCTAGTTTAAGGTAAATCTGGGGGTGTGGTGTACAGCTTGGTGACTAGGGTTAATTACTGAACCGTGTATGTGGACGTTGCTAAGAGAGTAGATCGTAAAAGTTCTCATCACAAGAACAGAGTTAACGCCCATCCGCGCACAGTCACTGAGCCGTGGTGGGCGTCGTTTCGCAGCTCTGCACACTCGGGTCTTTATGTTGTACGATGAGTGAACACCACGTATGTCAGGTATGTCTCAGACTGGAACCAGGGGGCCGCTGCAGGATTCCCACGCGTTACTGTAGCTGCTCTGGTGGCTTGACTCATGCGGGGGGACCTGGCATCCACCTTGGGAGGGTCCCACGGATCGGAGCCTCAGCGGGAAGCAGCCAGGCGGGCGGATGGCTCATGTCTGCCCCATTTCCCGTAGCGCAGAGGCGGGGACCGAGGCCCACCCGTGGACAAGGCACAGATGCCGGGTTTGCTTCCAGGAGAACGGAGCCCCAGGGCTGGGCTCCTTCCTTCCACCCACAGTTCCGCTCATAAATCCCCCTCCTCATGCTGGGACCCGTGCATCGTGTCTCCTCTCACTCCGCCTCCGCTCCAACCCTTCCAGCGTCTGGCCCGAGACTCGGCACCTGCCGGCAAGGCTGAGGCCCCCCCCCGCCCCCCGGGTCCAAGTCCCAGCGAGAGGGGACAGGGCTCTCCCTGCGGGGCCTCCGTGTCCCCCCAACACCCTCCAGGCTCAGCGCGGGCTGCGTGACGCCGGTCCTCTGGCCCGGAAAGCGGGCTCTTTCCCACCTGCAGGTACGGTTCCCTCCCGCCCAGCGTGTCCCACACCCCGCGCACACTCGGCCCCGCGTGGGCGT
Source organism: Eptesicus fuscus (assembly GCF_027574615.1). NCBI lineage: Eukaryota > Metazoa > Chordata > Mammalia > Chiroptera > Vespertilionidae > Eptesicus > Eptesicus fuscus. The sequence continues at coordinate 3,441,280 of NC_072475.1, forward strand.
CCCGAGCCCCGGAGGAGAAGCTGTGTTTGGAGTGAAGCGTAGGGCGGCGAGAGGAAGTGACTGGAGATGCGGGAGCCGAAGGCGGGCCGGCGCGTGTCCGTGCAGGGCCTGTTCGAAAGGGCCTTTCGTTGCCTTGTAACGGGTCCAAAGGGCTGACAGAGACCCCCCCACACCCCCCCCAGTGCGATGCTCAGTGGGGGTGTGGTTACGAGGGGTCCTATTCGCAGGGACGGGAACCGGGACACACCGCAGCGGCCTCAGGAGGTGCCGTGCGCAAACATGATGTCACCGCAGCGGGTCCTCGTGCCCACGTCTGTGACTGGCTCCCCGTGTTCCAGCGCTTAGATTTCGGGATTTTCTGTTTTCATGTTGAAATCACCCCCTGGCAGACCCGAGCTCGGGCGATTAAGGACCCAGGAGGGGGTCCCCCGGCTTGGTGACCTTTGAGCACCTCCAGCATTCCCCTGTGTCCCAGGTGTTGACTTAAAAAAATCAGCTAAAACTACTTCCTTGAAGGCTTAGCAACTCCCCCCGAGGCCCAAATCTAGCTGCAAGGGAGGCTAGGAGATAGAAATATCTCAACACCTCGCTACCCCTAAACAAAACGAGTTCTGCTAATTAGAAAAAAGTAGAAAGAATAACAAACACACAGCTGGTATCGTCTTCCCAGTGTTTTACTGGATAATCATTGTAAGAAGAGAGAAGTAAGAATGACACCCAGGCCCGGCCGGCGTGGCTCAGTGGTTGAGCATTGACCTATGAACCAGGAGGTCACGGTTCGATTCCCGGTCAGGGCACATGCCCGGGTTGCAGGCTCCATCCGAGCAGGAGGCAGTCGATTGATGATTCTCTCTCATCATTAATGCTTCTATTCCTCTCTCCCCCTTCCTCTCCGATATCAATAAAAAGATACATAAAAAGAAAAAAATGAATGATCCCGGCCCGCGTGGCTCAGTGATTGAGCGTCAACCTATGAACCAGGAGGTCACAGTTCGATTCTCGGTCAGGGCACATGCCCAATTTGCAGGCTCGATCCCCAGTGTGGGGCGTGTAGGAGGCAGCCAATCAATGATTCTCTCTCACCATTGATGTTTCTATTTCTCCCTCTCCCTTCTTCTCTGAAGTCAATAAAAATATATTAAAAATTTTTTTAAATCATAGACTAGATGAAATCCCCAGACAAGGGAAGGAAGAAAGTCCAGGACAGCGACCTGGGTCGGT